>NW_020837945.1:3025392-3026201 GCF_003676395.1 Aethalodelphis obliquidens | reverse complement strand
CACCCTTGGCCACCCTCCCCCATGGACACCGCCCCACCCTTGGCCACTCTCCCCCATGGTGTCTCTGGGCCCCCCCCCCAGGGCCCCGCTTCCCAGGGCACCGGCCAAGTCCCTGTCAGCCTTTCAACTCTGCCTACAGAAGCCCCTCTAACGTGCCCCCCACCCCACCCGGCACACGGCTGACACCAGTTAATCCTCAGCAAGGAGCCGGCCTCTGCCTCTCTCCCGAGCCTTACATGGCTCCCCACTGCCCCCAGCACAGGGCACACAGCCCCCCGCCCTCCCAGGCCCTCCTGTCTTGCAGGACAGCCCTCAGCTCCTGGTCCTGCCTTTCTTCAAGCCTCCACCTCTGAGCCCACCCTCCGTGGCCTGGGCACCCCATGCCCTGCTCAGCAACCTTCCAGAGCTCCCTCAGCACACCCTCCTCAAGCCCCGTGGCTCTGTTCCGCCTAGAATTTGTCTCCCTGTCTGCAGCTTCCTTCATCAGGCTGCGGGGTCTTCCCCGTGGGCACCGGGTGCCAGGGCACAGCAGGGCGATGGTGGCTCCCACAGGTGGCAGGAGCGGGGCTGGGGAAGCACAGGAAGCGCGAGGGGCTGAGGGCTGCGTGCACTGGGCTCCCTGGGGCCCGCCGGGGGGTCTCGGAGTGAGAGGCGAGCGCCTCAGAGCTGAGTCTCAAAGGTAAAGATGCTCAGCAGGTGGCCCCGGGGCGGCGGGAGCCGCAGGGCCAGGCTTGAGCACGGGGTGGGCGGAGGGGTCCTGCGCCACGCAGCGGCGGGACGGGGGTAGCGGGGGGGGGGGGGGGGGGGGG
>NW_020837945.1:2729687-3025292 GCF_003676395.1 Aethalodelphis obliquidens | reverse complement strand
CCCCCCCCCCCCGCCCCGGGGCTGCCAGGGCTCTAGTAGGCAAAGTTGGCGTTTGGAAGATGAGAGTCTGCAGGCTGGACAGTCGGGGGTCCCTTCAAGCAGAGGGCAGGGGGTGGCTTCTGCCAGGTCCGCGAGGACAGTGTGAGAGCGGGCAGCAGGGACCTGGAAGGGGTGGGTGGGCAGCGAGCAGGGGCTCCCTCCCCAAGGGCTCCCGGGACTCACTGACCAGTCGGCTTCCAACCTCGGGCACCTTGGGTTCCGCCGCAGCCGAGACCCAAGAGGGTCCAAAGTGCCCCTTGGACAGAAGCACATTTCCTGCGCGGCTTTTCCCCCGGGACGCACGGGACCTGGCACGGTTTTGCGCCAGCGTTTTCTGCGAGGGGGACCAGCTGCTGAGAGGGCCCGTGTGTTCCCTCGCAGCTCTTCCCTGCGGTGGGGGAGCTCATGCTGCAGCCCCTGTGGGAGTCCAGAGACCGCTACGAGGAGCTGAAGCAAATGGACGCCATGAAGGAGGTGAGCCGGGCTGCGCAGGCGCGGGGGCCGCGGGGCCCGGCCACACGGCCCGGGGGGCCTCCAGATGGGAGCTCGTGCGTCCCACGGAGGAGAGGGGTCAGTCCTCGGGGAGCTCACGGCACGGAACGCACAGAACCTCGGGCAGAGTCGGTGCCCCGTGGTCGCAATCGCCCACGAGAAATGCAGAGCATCACAGCACCTCGGCTGCCTGCATTCCCTCAGAGCAGCGCCCTGGCCCCGCGCGGGTCCCTCACCTCCTCCCGGGGCTGACCTTGTGCAGAGGGAGGGCGGCGGAAGAGACGCTTCCCCCGGCACGGGAAAAGCCACCACCACGACCTGGCCACAGGGCTACCACGTGGCACCTCGAGGAGGGGCTGGGTCTGGCTCCAGGCTGCTGTTGGGATTGATCCTGGTTCAGGGAGGTCCAGTTCATAGGCTCAGAGCGGGGGTAGAGGTTTTCAGAAAAGCCCCAGAAGCTGGTCTGGCCAAGGCAGGACCCCAGTGTGTGCAGATCTGCTTCAGGTCCCCCTGCCTCCTGGGACCCCTGGGACCTCCCCCCGTGACGTCCAGCCACTTGAGTGTCGCCTCCCTTCCGTCCACGCTCCCACCCCCTCTCTCCGGGGCCCGTCCCTGCTGCCTCGGGCTTGGTCCCCCTCTGGCCTTGGCCGGTGTCCCCCCGCACCCACCCAAGGGCCCCCTTCTGTGCCATTTGTCCTCACTGCGGGCAGGGCCCCGCCCCGTCTTTGCAGCCAGGAACTCCCACTGCGCCCGCTTAGCCTCGGTGCGGCTCTCGACCTCCTTCGTGTACAATGCCGCACGCGATATGGTGCTCAGTAAATGCTGATGGGTCGACGGGCAATCCAGGCCGGCAGCCGATTCCTCTACTTGGATTCTTCCCCCAAGAAGTCACAGACGGGGCTTCCCTGGTGGCGCAGTGGTTGAGAGTCCGCCTGCCGATGCAGGGACCGTGGGTTCGTGCCCCGGTCCGGGAAGATCCCACATGCGGCGGAGCGGCTGGGCCCGTGAGCCATGGCCGCTGAGCCTGCGCGTCCGGAGCCTGTGCTCCGCAACGGGAGAGACCGCAACAGTCAGAGGCCCGCGTACCACAAAAAAAAAAAATTAAAAAAACCCTCAGCATTCCAGGTGAAGGACTGAAAAAGGGAGTGCTGGGGAACTCACAAGTACTAAGACGTTGTGGAGAGTTAAGAGCTCAGGAATGTAGGGGCTTCCCTGGTAGCGCAGTGGTTGGGAGTCTGCCTGCCGATGCAGGGGACACAGGTTCGTGCCCTGGTCCGGGAAGATCCCACGTGCCGCGGAGCGGCTGGGCCCGTGAGCCATGGCCGCTGAGCCTGCGTGTCCGGAGCCTGTGCTCCGCAACGGGAGAGGCCACAGCAGTGAGAGGCCCGCGTACCACAAAAAAAAAAAAAAAAAAAGTCATAGACGGGTCCTGAAACTCCAAGAACCTAAGAGCAAAAGATGCAGAGAACAGATGGAAGAGGCGGTGTCTCCCTGCCGAGCCCCCTGACAGGAGGGCTAAAGGGGCCTGACTCCCCAGGGTCAACTGAGAGCCATCGCTGCGAAGGCCTCAGTCTCCAGGTCCCAGGCCAGCCGCCTAGAAGGGCCGTTAGGACGCTCCAGCGCCCCTTCCTGTTCCCAGAAAGAACAGACCCACAAAAGAGGTGGAAGGGCCTCGGACTTCGCACCCGCATCCACCAGTGCGCTGGCGCTGCACCTGTGGCCATGAGTGCGAGGACAGTGGCCGTGTGCAGTGGGGCCTCTGACCGCAGGGAAGGTGGCCGTGTTGTCCGGGAAGCTCCCCCAGGCTGTAGACCCCAGTCTCCTCCCGCGTCTTAGCATCTGCAGCCCCGGGAAGGTCTTGGGCAGACGAGCAGTCACTCACTGGTTCCTGGAGCTTGATTTTTGCCTTCCGTATCCTCTGTCTTGGTTACAGCAGAAGGCTGAGAGCCTGACACCTGAGAGCACCGCGTCAAGAGAGAAAAGCAGAGATGGGGGAAAACGTGAAGGTAATGCTGTTCTGAACGGTGTCTCAGTGTATACGGTAGTCCAGACTGCAATGGGGATGGCGTGGAAATCTGGGAAGGAAGGAGGGACGGAGGGAAGGAGGGGAGAGAATCTGAATGTGTGAATGTTTTTAAATGAAACGCTTCTCCCTTGCATATAATCTTTACAATTAGGCTCTGAAAGGAGCCATGCCTTAGAAAAAGATCAATGATTAGCATAGGTACTACTTTTCAAAAAGAAAGTCTTTGCTTATGTCGCTGTAAGCACTTCCTGCGCGCTTGCATTTGGAACGGGTAGAAGGCAAACCAGCCCATTCGGCCTCCGCGTGGTAAGGTCACACCACACACGTGTATGAGGGTCACTTGGGAGAGCCTCGCTTATAGAGCAGTCAGGGTACAGGGCATGAGAACTGGGTTGGTTTCATAGAGGAGAGGTGGGTACTAGGCCCTGGCATCCAACAATCCTTGTTCTGAGTCCGGGCTTTGCTAATTACAAGCTGAGTGACGTGCACAAGCATCTCAACCTCTCTGAGCCGCAGAGCCCCAGTCTCTAAACCAGAGGCAATAATCCCATTCCTCTTGCTTAGTGATGAAACGCACAGAGTGCTGGGACAGAAGAAGTGCTCATTGCCCATGTGTGAGCCTGTGACATTTGCGGCATTGCCCGCACAGTTCCGATCCCACAGTCACAAACCAGCCGTCTTTTTCCTTTTCCAAGCAGATCATGCCTGAAGAAAGCCGTGTGCTGTGGGCTGCTCTCTGGACCCGGCCGGCTGGGCTTTGCGGATCGGCCCTGCGGGGAGACATGGCCCTGAGCATCTGCCACCATGAGATCATGTTTTCTAAGAACCATTTTGTTCACTGATAACAAAAAAAAGGACTTCACGACGCTGTACAGAATTTTTATTTTTAAACTGTCTTTTAAATAATATATTCTTATACAGAAACGGGTACTGTCCTTTCTCTTTGGTAGTGTTGTGTGTCCCGGGCTGCTTCTGATATACCACAGGAATCTCCCCCGCTTCCCACGGGGAGACAAAGGACACTGTGCTTTCCTCACCCGTGTGTCTCAGAGTGATGGCCTGAGTGATGTGCTGCGTGCCTCCGCGTAACTCAGCATTAAATGTCACACCGGTGCCCGGAGCGCGGGGCTGTGCGTGTCCTGTTTGTGAGCTGCGAGGGGGGTGTTGGGGGCTGCGTCCAGGGACGTGAGGCCGGAGGCAGCTCGGTCAGGCTGCAGGCAGCGTGAGCCCGAGAAATCCACGCGGGGTACCAGCCACCGCACGCTGGGGCCCGTTTCCAGCTTGGGAGCTCCACGTTTAAGTGGGCAGATGGGCAGAGGAGCCGCGTTTACTCAGCACATTTCAGGCCCCCGTTTCAGGGGATGAAGCTGTCCTTCTCTTCCTGCCTTTGTTTTAGACACAAGCACTGGGGACGTCCTGGGTGGCCCTGCGCCCACAAGGGGAGACCCAGCCCCAGGCTAGTTCACAGTCAGGCTTTTCCAGGTTGCACACGCCTGAGCTCTCGCCCAGAAGCCCCTCCCCGTGTGCGTTTAGACTCCTCAGTGCTTCCCGGGGCTGTGAGCTCCATCTCCGTCCCCCCAAAAGCATCTGCTCTAAAAACTGACTTTAAAGGCCGTCAGCGTAATCTGAGCTCTGTGGACATTTCATTTGCACGTTGGTTCAGTTTCCTCAGAGCATCTATTCCCTCTTGGTGAATTCCAGAATATTACTTTGAATAATTCATTTTGAGCTGTGAAATGTTCCATCTCTCCTTGAATTCAGTTCAATATGGACAGGGGGCTTGGGTTCCGCCTCTGTTCTTATTTTTGTTTTTCATTTTCATCTGCTAAAGCCAGTACCTACCGCAACTTTGGCTAAAATACAACCCAAACTTAGTACGTGTTTAGATACTGAGGCCTTCAACCTGCACGTCATCCTATACAGACACTTTATCACCCGCCCTCCCAATCGGTGAGGGAATGTGCTGAATGGTGCCTTCTGTCTGCTGGGTTACGCCGAATGCCTACCTCACCAAACTCTGCCCCTGATCAAACTTCATACAATGATTCCTGAATTTAACACTCATGCACACGCATGCACAAACACACATGCACATATACACACAGTCACAGGTCCACACACGTGTCCACACAGGCATACACATACACATGTATCCACACATGCGTGCACACATGCTTACATATACACGCAACCACCCGTAGGTGATACACATGTCGACACACGCACACATACTTACATACACACGTGCAATCACACATGCACAGGTGTCCACACACATAATGCTTCTGTGCACTATACACATGATCATAACACACATGCATACACATACATAAGCATGCGATGATACACAGGCACGTGCATGCACACACACTTATACTGCATATACACACGCGTGTGTCCACATACACATATACACAATCACACGTGTACATGCATGTATACACATGCACACACTTATATACACTTATACAGGCAATCGCATGTACACGTGTGTACACACACACTAACACACTTCATCTGCATGACTGGGTTAGGTTATACCAAGTCCTGGGACAATGAGATCGACAAACAAGAGGAGAGACCGTCCTGGCAGCACCTGCGACAGTCCGGGTCCTTGTGAAGCCAGCCTGGTCCCTTTAACGGGATCCCTTAGAGCATTGGGATCCCACTGAAAGCTGTCTCACACGGGACGCCCCTCTCTGTGAGCGGCAGGAATACTGCCAGCCGCCCCCCTGCTGCACAGAGCAGCCCCAGAGCCCACGGACAGGGGCCCCATCCAGCCGCATCAGCCTGCACACACCCGCACCTGGAAGGCCTCCTGCCCTGGGGTACCACACACGCTGGCTGACCGCGTAGGAGACGGAGGGTGGGGAGGCAGCGGCGGCCCCCATCAACCTCAGTGTAACCTCAGTGTAAAGTCAGAGTGAAGGATAAGAGGCTCAGGGCCGAGCCCCGTGGTGGGAGACCTGTGCGTAGCGGCTACAGCGGGACTCAGCCCCACCCTGCAGCCCGGCCGCCCCTCCATCACCTTGTGTTCATACAAGGGGACAAGACAGCGCCCTCTTCTGTGGTTTTTCTCCCCCAAGAACTTCTCTGAGCCGTCAAGGAATGACGCACACATGTCAGGCAAAGACTGGATCTCATAAACCCCGACAAATCCCCTTCCTAAACGTCATCGTGAGAGCTCAGCTCTGAGGGCGCGCTGCCCTGGGAACACAGCTACGGCCGCCCGCCTCTCCACCACCGTCAGAAAGGCCGTGCAGCCGCTTGTGATTTCAGCTCTGACCTCACAGCTAAGAGGGAAGAAAGGAGAGCTTCATCTGTCTAAAGGGTGTCCCCGTGGCCAAATGCCCCTACCCCGCTGTCTCATGCTGCCTGCCGTGTCTCAGACCACGGGCACCTCCCGTGGACTCCTCCAGCCATGATTTCTGAGGCCAGCGTGACATCTTTAACCAAGCCACGCGGGAAAGTCAATTCAGTGTGAGGGTTGAACAAACACCACACACGCTAAGTACTTAACCCTGGATAAGCAGGCGTCGGTGGGAACTGTCAGCTTGCAGGTCGCTTCCGGCAGAGAAGAGCCAGGCGCCACAGAGCTGCCCCACCGGGTCGGGGTGGCAGCAGGAAATGCCACCTGCATCCTGACCCCAAGGGCAGCAGTGACGCTGGTTCCCTCCCCAACCCAGGAACGGGCCCCAGACAAGAGGCTTCTTGCACTCTTACTGCTCCTCCAGTGTTACCGTGAGGGGAGTTTTTAAAATTTAAGTCAAAAGAATTTAACTGTAATCTGTCTGAAGGGCAGATAAAGTCGTCGCTGCGGATTTGGAGGGGGCCGTTCCCCGCTGGGAGCCGAGAGGACCCGGTGAGGGTGTTGGGAATTCGAAGTGTCTTCAGGCAGCTTTTCCCAGCTTCAGGCTGGGCCTCCAACCCGTGCCAGGGCAGGTGGAGGGGCAGCGGGTACCACCGTCTCGGGAGCTTGGGGGTGGGCGCCTCAGGTAGGAGCCAGGTCCTGGGGGTGAGTTCCCTTGTCATGGACTGAATTGTGTCCCCCAAAATGTATACTCGGAAGCCCTCACCCCCAGCACCTCAGAATGTGACTGCGTTTGGAGGTCGGATCTTTAAAGAGGTGATTACGTTAAAATAAGGTCGTTGGGGTGGGTCCTAACCTGGAGGGCTGTGTCCGTGTAAGAAGAGGAGATGAGGACACAGACGCACACAGAGGGATGCACGTGAGGACACAGGAGGGGACGGCCGTCCTCACGCCCGGCAGAGAGCCCTCGGGAGGGACAGGCCTGCAACCCCTTGATCTCGGACTTCTGGTCTCCAGACTGCACGAGAACAAATGTCGGCGGTGCTTTGTTACGGCCGCTCCAGGACCTCACACAGCCTGTGTCCAGGGACGGCCAGCATGGGGCCAGCACCGCGGGGTGTTCAGGAGTGAAGCGGGTCCCCCACGACACCACGCCCTGCAGCCCGGCAGCTGCCCCTCCTGTCTCGGGGCCGCTGCTTGTCCCGGCGGAGAGGTTTTTCCAGCACCCAGGCCCTCCTCACGGGCATCCCCCTGGGCACACATCCCACGGGAACACCCCACCGGGATCCCCCAGTGCTCAGGGGACCTGTGAGCTGGGAGAGAGGCCTGAGGAACGTCGGGACCATCGCCTGAGACGCGGGTGGGCGTGCTGAGAGGAGGGGGCCCTCCGGAGGTGCCCAGACGTCAAGGCCACATCCGCCCGGCCGGGCCTTCTCACCCAAGGACCGCTGGCTCGGCCGCAGCCAGAGGACCCGTTCCTCGGCTGCAGGAGCGGAGTTCGCACGCCGGCTGAAGCAGGCGGCAGTGGGGTGGGGGAAGCTTCTGATTTTTCCCGTAGTTTCCAAATTTTCTGCAGTGGCTGGTTTTACTTTTCTAAGTAGAATAAATAAATAAATGTTATTTTATTTTTAAAATGGGACACGGAAAAAAGCATGACTCTCTAGGGGGGAAATGTTGGCACCCGAGGTGAAAGGTGTCGGGGGCAGACGGGCTTTACCAGCCCCGAATCACCGCACACACGCCCAGGGCCTCGCGGCCCCGTGCCTCTCAACAAGTCCGATTCCAAATAGGGACCCATCATCGCGGTCACAGACGTGCCCAGGGTCTGCAGAGCCAAACCGCGGTTCCTAAACTTTCATATTCATAAGGAGGAAAACATCCCTTCCCGGATCACATGCCGCCTTTCTTTTGAAACAACATGATGCCCTCCTGCCCAAACTAGTCCCTTTCCCAAAGCATGTGCGGTGGTGCCACTCTGGGTGTCCACCCCGTCGGAGCTCCGAGCCAGTGGGAAAACCATAGAGGATCGGTGGGAAGCCACGGGTCCTGTGCACTGCTCGTGGTGCACGCAGGGTGCCCGGAACCTTCAGAAGGAGGCAAGGGTCACCTCCTGAAAGGCCAGTGGGCGGGAGAGGGAGAAGAGAGGGCCCTCCAAGCGGACGGCCCGGTGGGTGGGGAGCTGCAGCCCTCGCTGTGTGCTTTCTGGAGCAAAGAGCCCTGAGTCCTGCTGGCTGATAAACGCAGTGAACCAGGCAAAGATCCAAGGAAGCAGCTCCCACACGAGGGGATGGCATGACAGAGGCCCCAAGGCAGGGAGGAGCCCACGGGCTTGGAAGCCCAGGGCGTGCGGGGAGAGGACCACCAGGTGTCCGGGTGAGGCAGGGGCCTGGGCCGCCGGTGCCCTGGGGCTTGTGGGGAAGGACCGGGCTCTGCCAGGGGTACGAGCTGGGGCCGCATCGTCCAGGGAGAGATGCCGCTGGGGTCTGAGGGACCATTTGGACCTAAGTCCAGCTGGACTGGCGGTCAGTTGTAAGAAGGGGGCGGTGTCCAGCTGCGAACACCACCGAGTGGACTTGAGGCTGACTGGGGCATCAACCCTCCTGGCTGCAAGCCTGCCCCATGGCCCCGCTGCTCCTGGCGATTTGGGGTGACTCGCATCGTTTATAAAGGATAGGAGCCCTGCAAAAAATGATTTCCCTGGACCCCCTACACCCTGGGGTGATGCTGGTGACCACCACCCATTAGGGGCTCAGACATTTACCCATCGAAGGAATGAATTTGAGTTTGTGGTCACTAACCTAGAGAATCACTAAGAGGAAAAGTCCTCCTGCACAGTGTGTGTGTGTGTGTGTGTGCGTGCGCGCATCTGTGAGCGTATGTGCACCTCACTCCCAGCTGAGACAAAAGACCCTCAAAAGATAGCACACATCCATCCTTGGCACGGTTTTCAGACTTGGCAGTGAACGGGGTAAAAATAAGAACATTTGGGCTTCGTTAAGGAACAAAGGGACAGGTGTGAGGAGAGGCGGCAGAGGCAGACACGGTCCCTCACGGGGCAGCAAGACGTGTGTTGAACCTGCAGCATCCCACGATGACTCATGGCCTTGAGAACTCTGGACTAAATTCTGCCGTTTTCCTTAAAATTAACTCTACAAGAAATTCAGAATGTGTTGGACGTGCCGATTAGAATGTAACAGGAGATGTTCGGTGACTGCAGCCGCTGACAGATCTGCCTGTTCTCACCGCTGCTGTGATGTCCAGAGGCACCTGCCCTTACATAGCCCATGTGTGTCCCACAGAGGCTAATCGACCCCAGGGCTGCAGCGGGCATCGTGGCACGCAGCTCCCACCTCCATGGAAATGCCTGCTGACGGCATGGGCCGAGGATGCCCGCCAGTCTGGTATATGCACTGTGCCGACCACAGCGTACTGGTTGGGAAGGAACTTGGCAGAAATGTTCATCTGTTTATGTATCACCCTCTCTCCTCGGGCAAGCCATCCATCCTAAATGAAAACTCTGGGAGACCTCCGGAAGCCCAAGCCGGCTCCTCCAGCGGCAGCCCCTCCACTGACGTCCAGGCCGGGCTGCTTCCTTTCCTCCTTTTCCTGCGCTGGTCCAGCTTCTGCCATCAGGACGGGGCGTTGTCTAGAGGCTGCCTGTTCTGCAAAGAACCTGGCAGGACTGGGCTTCAGCCCTTCTGGAATCCTCTTCTCACTGCTGGTGTGGACTGCCCACCTCCTGTACTCATGTCCTGGAGCTGCTGTGACAAAGTACCCCAAGCGTGGTGGCTTAAAACAAGAGAAATGTATTCTCTCACGGTTCAGGAGGCCATGAGTCCACAATCAAGGTGTTGTCAGGGCCGAGCTCCCTCTGTAGACTCTAGGGAAGAATCCTTCCTCACCTCTTCCCAGCTCTGGCGGCTGCTAGCCATCCCTGGTGGTCCCTGGCTCTTGGGGACATCACATGGCCTTCTCCCCTCGTCTCTGTGCCCAAATTTCCTTCTTCTTACGAGCACACCAGCCACTGGACGACAGCCCAGCCCAATCCAGTGACCTCACCTTGACTTATGACATCTGCAAACAGCCCATTTCCAAGTAAGGTCACACTCACAGGCACAAGTGGTTACAATCTTTGGGGGGTGGGACACAATTCCACCCCCTACACCCTGGCAGTCTTAGCTTCCCCATCTGTCAGTTTCCACCTCTCTGGCTTGCTGTGAGGATTAACTCACTAGCGTGTGTCGAGTGTCAGCACAGTGTCCGGCACCCAGCTCTCCATCAACAGCAGGTACCCTCAGGAGCCTGCCTGCATCTCTCTGTGGGTGAAGGCATCGTTGCAGGAGGCCATCAGTGATGTACATCCCCTAGGCAGGGAGGTAGCGCTGTTGTTTGGGGGCGTCTTCTCTTGGTCAGGCTTCCTCAAAGGAGCCAGGTTCTGCAAAAGGCAGGTACCTGGAGGAAAGGAGAATAGCAGGCTCAGGTCAGATGCAGAGGCAGGAATGGCCAGTGGGGTCTCTTTGAGAGGACTGGGCACTGAGCACAGAGTGACTCAACAGGGAGAACTGGTAGAAATGGGACAGAAGGAAAAGGATGGTCTGGATGTAAGAATCCAGGAATACAAACGATGACCCTCTGCTTGGCCAAACTCAAACCTGAAATGTTGCCTTCAACCACCTGGGTACGAATGGGGAGTGTGTCAGTCAGCTCTTGCTGCGTAACAAACACCCTAAAACTCAGTGACTTGAAACAACAACGTGTATTGTTTCTCAGGGCTTCGTGGGCTGACTGGGCATGATGGTTGGTCTGGCCCAGTTCAGCTGGAGCTGGTTGGTCTACATGGCCTCGCCCGCACACCTGGCAGTGTCTGGTGTCAGCTGGAGTTGCAGCCACGCGTGTGTCTGTCACCATGTGGCAGGTTAATAAAATGTGGTGGCAAAATGGTCCCAGCAGCAAGAAAGCACAAGCCCCCAGGGCCCAGGCACTTTTCAAGCCTGATCAAGTACCACAGTCACTGTGTCCCATCCGCCACAGCAAGTCCCTTGGCCAAGCCTAGAGTTAAGGGGTGGGAAATAGGGCCCACTTCACGACAGACAGAGCTGCAAAGAACGTACGGCCATTTGCCGTACGAGAGTGGGTATGACCATGGTGTAAAACACAGCTGGCATCGTTCTCCAGTCTCCTCTCAATGCCCGCTTCTTCCCTGACCTCCAAGCCCCCCACCCCGTTAGTTTTTCTAACCCGCCCAACAGTTACTTGATTTCAGACGTGAAGGCACAAGGCCAACCCTATGAAGAGCAGCTGAGAAGTTGTCTTCACGTCCCGGTGCTGTGATCCTAGAACGCCCACTGAAGGGCTTCAACCTATAAAGCTCCTGAAAGCTTCCCCAAGGTCCTTGGAGCGACTGCCGCAGCTCCACTGTGGGCTCTGCTATCAGCACCCGCACCCCCAGCACTGATGCGTCTGCTTGTCTCAACATGGGAATCAGGTAAGAATCACACCCAGCTGGCCAAGCCTTGTGAGCAGACAAAGGAAGACTTTCCCACATCTGGTATTATTTCGCCTCACCAGATTCTATACGTGGTTATTTACTGTACCTAGCCGTCAGAGGCACCTAATTCAAGTGTAAAGAGTTTTTAGACATTATCCTTGCAGCAGAAGCATGTAATTAAGGGATTCTTAAAAATGAGTGCAAGGTTTTATTCTGAGCCCCTAAGTGCTCACAGAAACTGTCATATTTGGCCTTTCAAATGGTTGGAGGGCAGGGTCATTCCATTTTCTGAGAAATTCAAAGATGTGGTGTTTTCAGGCAACTGTAAGGCAGGAAGATAACAGTGTCTTACGAGTGGGAGAAACTTCACGCAAACCAGGAAACATCCTTAGGATTTGACACGCGGCAACCACAACCACCGTGTGTTTCCAGGGCATTTAATTTTATTGGAAAGTGTTCCTTAAATAATGTTAGATTGGGCAAGGCGGATACAAATGGTTTGTTCTTTACGACCCTGATTTTGTTGAAGAAAAATGTTAACAGGTATTTCACAGGTTATTCCTGGGTGAAATTACAAGTGATGTTTTTCCAGCACATTTTCCTCAATTCCTATAGTGAATGGGTATCACTTTTTCATCAGCAGATGGCCATGAACAATATTATATTCTGACGAGGTAGCTTGGCCAAAAAAGCGACACCAATAACCAAGGCTCAGAGGCTGGACGGGTGGCAGATGAGAAGTTGGGAATATTGGACCACAGCCCCTGTACGTAGCGCCCTAGCTGGTCTGACGAACACATCTCTAAGCCTCCAAGTAGGTGATAATGGTTTTCTTTATATTTATTGTCAGAGAAACCCTACCCCCATAAAGGTAAAGCAGCCATACTCTTGAGTCATCGGTAGCCCCGCCGTGGAGACCCCGGGGGCTCTGGAGCCCTAATGCTCCCCACTGGGACTGCAGACATGGGGCTCCCTCAGGGCTCCCTGAATGAGACGGCGATTAGGGAGTGGGTGTTCAGGGCTAAACTCGACTGGGGATTGCTGGTGCATAAAAAGGTGTTTAATTTCCCAGAATCAATCATGCAACTTGAACCGAGTGAGGGAAGTGTGGAGTTTGTGGAAATAAGCATGGTGGTTGAGTCTGTTTATTAACTAACTGCCTTATGTTTTCATTCTCTTGGGCACATTGGAAATCTAACCTTGCCCATAACCTTGCGAGCCTCCAGGGCACCTGCCTGATACGAGCAAATGTGTCAGACCCCGCATTCCACCAGGGACCTCCAGGTCAGGTCACGTTGGCACATTCATTAGAATTGCAAAAAATCCCATAAGCATTAGGAACCTTTTTTAAAATTCTCGTTCTCGTTCTCTCTCATTCACCACGTGAATAAGCTAAGCTAATCTCTGACAAGTGAGCTGCCCTCACTGGCATCTGAAGAAAACACCTGAGCGCACTGGGGTGGGTGAGGATGGGTGCCCAGAAATGCAAGGGAGGCAGGTTCTCTGCCTTCCTGGTGGTACCCGGCCCAGCGAGCAAGGTGCTCAAGGATGCTTGATGAACATACGAGCGAGTGAGTGAAGAAAGAACAGTTAAAAGGCAGGTACTTGGGATGTGGTTTATGCCGCCAACCTAGAGGAATCATTGGGTCTACTGCTCTGGTTTTCAGCTGAAAGGGCTGCTAGCATTGCATTCAAATTGATTTCAAGGAGGCTTGGAAGAGTGAACGAGAAGGGAAATGCACGGGTCTCCCCACAGGTCAGACCACTCATTTCTGATAGGATTTCACAAAAGCCCCCGGGAAAAAACTTGCGGTATTTTCTCCATCCTCTGTGACAAGCCGCTGTCCATCACTTCAGCTAAATAGATTCTCCAAATGTTTGTCTTTAGGAAAAATACATCTGCTTTTGTTCAGAAATGAAGGGGCATAAAGAAGGCACATGTGATTGCAGAAAAGACCAAAAAGGGTATTTTTCTCCTGTTATGAAGGGTGTTTTTTTCTCCTGTTATGAAGGGTATTTTTTTCTCCTGTTATGAAGGGTATTTTTTTCTCCTGTTATGAAGGGTATTTTTTTCTCCTGTTATGAAGGGTATTTTTCTCCTGTTATGAAGCTGCAAAAGCAGCTTCGCCACTGGAGGCAGTCAGGCCGCCACCCCGTACAGCTGTTACACGCCTGCTGATGAATGAGGGGCCGCGAGGTCAAGCAGCCCCTGGGGAGAGGGGCGAGAGAACGCTAACCCACGAGGTCTGCAATTCTTCGTTTATTAGCCGTGTCATCCTCGCTGACCGCAGCCTGGCCTGTGAGTCACCGTTTATCACCTGCTGTGCCCACAGGGCGGACGGGCAATACTCTGAGCTGCCGGTGCAGTTGGTCGCTTCCAACAAGCGCTGCTTCCTGGGCAGCTGAAGGGAGCCCCCAACTCAAGGCGAGGCACCTGGGTCTGATCCTTCCTGGGTCCAGGTGAGGCTATGCACACAGCACCGTAGCTCTCGGGGCCTCCACGGCCTGGGCCCCTCCCAGCCGCTCCAGCAGGATCTTCTGTGGTTCCTTTAAATTCCCCACAAGGAGACCCTCGTCTTCACAGCCGGGGCGGGGTAGGGTGTGGGTCACTCAGTGACCCACCAGTCCACAGGCTGTATCCAAAGCCCCAGGACATTTCCAGCTCAGGGCCTGCACCCACCCTGGGACACCCTCCAAGCCCACAGCCTGCCCGCCAACCCGCCCCCGCATTCCCACATCTCGGGAGGCATCATTCAAAGCCAGCAAGTGAACTGTTTTCTCTGCAGGCAGACTTGTCCGGCCTCAGGCTGATCCGGCCTGAATTGCTGAGGGCCCCACTGGATCAGCAGGTGTCTGGACAGGCCAAAGCGATCCAGAAGAGGTCTGCCTCACACAGAGAGTCCTCCCAGCACTGGGCTGCTCAGGAACCACGTGGGCTCCGTGAAATTAGCTTCTCTTTGACCTTATAACCAAGAAAAACGATCTCTTTTTTTTTTGGCCATGTCACACAGCTTGTGGAACCTTAGTTCCCCAACCAGAGACGGCACCCGGGCCCTCGGCAGTGAAAGCGCTGAGTCCTAATCTCTGGACCACCAGGGAATTCCCCAAATGATCATTTTTTAAATTAACCTTTTTATTTTGAGATAATTGTAGGTTCCCCTGCTGTTGTAAGAAAGAACACAGAGGGATCCCACGTGGACTTACCCAGATTCCCCCCCGCCACGGTAACACCTTACAGAACTCTGTACCGAATCACCACCGAGCTGTTGACTAATGCAGTCCGGACACAGAACATTCCATTCCCACAAGGAGCCCCCTGCTGCCCTTTGATAGCCTCCCCCTCTTTCCCTCCACCCCACCTCCTCCTTAACCCCTGACAATCACTAGTCTGTCCCCCATCTCTAAAGTGTGTCATTTCATGGATGTTCTATAAACGGAATCACACAGCATGTGACCTTTGGGCTTATTTCATCCAGCACCATATTCTCTGGAGGGTCATCCAGGTGCCTCAGGAACTTGTTGCTCTTTACGGCTGAGCAGTGCCCCACGGCTGGATGGGTCACAGTTCGTTTACCTGTTCACCTCTTGTAGGACATCTGGGCTGATTCCAGGTTTCGGCTGTTACGAATAAAGTGGCTACATCCATTCACCGGCAGGTTCTGCGTGAGTCTGACGTTTCATCTCTCTGGGACGAACGCCCAGGAGTGTATTTATTAGGTCATATGCCAGGATTTGCCTGCTTTTATAAGAAACAGTCAAAACGTTTTCCAGAATGGCTATACCTATGCTTTCCCACTAGCAATGTCCAAGGGATCCAGTTTCTCCACACTTTCTTTAGTATTTGGTATTGTCACTGTTTTCTTTTACTTTAGTGAGAGCCCCTTGTAGCTCTGACTTGCATGTCCACGATGCCTGAGGTGTTGAACAGCTGAAAAGACGTGCTCTGCGGATGCTTATTGGTAAAATGTGTGCCCATGTCCTTCGCTCACTTTCACATCTGTTTGGGGATTGTTGTTGTTTCATTGTTTTATTTTTTATTGCAGTCTAGTTGACTTACAATGTTGTGTTAGTTTCAGGTGTACAGCAAAGTGCATCAGTTATACAAATGTTGATACATATACCCACCTTTTTTTTTTTTAGATTCTTTTCCTATATAGGCCATTACAGAGTATTGAGTGGCATTCCCTGTGCTTGTTTGATTGTTTTTAGTGTTGAGTTTTGGAAGTCCTTTGTAGATTCCAGATACCAGTCTTCTGTCAGATATGCGGTTTACAAACATTCTCGCCCAGTCTGCTGCTTGTCTTGTCATCCTAACAGCATCTTTCACAGAGCAAACATTTTGAATTCTGATGAAGTCCAATTTATCTACATTTCCTTCTGCCAATCTCAGTTTTGACATCAATTCTAGGAACTGTCTGCCTAGCCCTAAATCCTGAAGGTTTTCTTCTGTTTTTTCTCTAAGCGTCTTATAGTTTTACATGTTAATCCATGGCCCATTTTGAGTTAACCTTTATATGCTTAGGTTGAGGTTCACTTTTCCCCCTGTGGATGCCCAGCGCCCTTTGTTGACAAGGCTGTCCTCCTCCAGGGAATTGCTTTTGCACTCTTGTCAAAGATCAGTTCGGCATATTTGTGTGGGTCTGTTTCTGGGTTCTCTGCTCTGTTCCACTGATCTCTGTGTCTATCCCTCCACCAATACCACAGTCTCAATATAATAAGTCTTAAAATCAGATAGACTGATTCCTCTCATTTTATATTTCTTCAAATATATTTAGGAGGGTTTTTTTACCTTACCATATAAATTTTAGAATAATCTTTTCTGTATCTATAAAATATTGCTCAGATTTTGACAGGAATTGCATTAAACATGTTTTTCAATTTGGGGAGAACTGACATCTTTACTTCGTAGCTCACCTCCTGCAGGCCTTGGTGTGGGGCATTGGCCCATCTGGTCAGGAGCCTGGCTAGTTTGGGTAGTTGTTGCCATGGTTATCTCAGTGCCACACTGATCTCCTGGCCCAGGAAGCTCTGTCTACATGTTCTACTGATTACTGAGAAAGCAGTGCAGAAATCTCCAGGTGTAACTGTGGTTAGTTTATTTCAGTTCTTTCAGGTTTTTCTTCATGTAGTTTGAAGCTCTGTTATTAGGACTGTGATGTTTTCCTGATAGTTTCCTGATAGTCTGACCCCTTCATTTTTCATGTAATGTCCTTCTTTATCTCTAGTAACAATTCTTGTACTGAAATCGACTTTGTCTGATATTAATATCGACACACCAGCATTTTTTTTCATCTGTGTCTGCACAGTATATGTTTTTCCATCCTTTTAATCTGTCTTTATACTTAAAACGGCTTCTTCTAGACAGCATATAGAGAATAGTATTCATAACACATGAAACAGAATATTTTTTTAAAGAGGCGGAATTTTTTAAAAAGCAAACAAAAATTTTAGACTATTTGTTATGTTATGATTCATTGAAATAAAAAATTAACACAATGATTATACAGTAGACCAGATACACCTGAAAAGAGAATTAATGAACTGGAAGCTTGACCTGTAACACAAGCAGATAAAGGCTGAAAAATATTAAAGAAAACTTTAGACAAGGAAGATAGAATGAGATGCTGTAATAGATATTTTCTAAGAAGGACAGAATAGAAGGCATGGAAGAGGCAATATTCAAAGATAAGAGGATTTTCCAGATTTGAAAAAAGTGTACAAAACTGTGCTTTTGGGCTTCCCTGGCGGCACAGTGGTTGAGAATCTGCCTGCTAATGCAGGGCACACGGGTTCGAGCCCTGGTCTGGGAGGATCCCACATGCCGCGGAGCAACTAGGCCCGTGAGCCACAACTACTGACCCTGCGCGTCTGGAGCCTGTGCTCCGCAACAAGAGAGGCCGCGACAGTGAGAGGCCCGCGCACCACGATGAAGAGTGGCCCCAGCTTGCCACAACTAGAGAAAGCCCTCGCGCAGAAACGAAGACCCAACACAGCCAAAAATAAATAAATTAATTAATAAACTCCTGCCCCCAACATCTTAAAAAAAAAAAAACTGTGCTTTTGTGAGATATTGCGTTTCAAGCTAGTTATAAATAAGAGTGGTTTAAAGATGATAGACTGGTTTTCTGTCATGTTAAGACGTCTGGAGATCAGCAGTTGTGGGTCAAATGTGAAATAAGCCTCTTGCCAGCCTCACAACTCCTCAAGGACCCAGGAGTGTCCCTTTGAAATGCAATCACCGAGGAGGTTAATACCCCATCTCCCAGTTTCCTAGGAGGAGAGACGGCCGAACCTCAGCTGGCACCCGACTCCACGACACAAACCCTACCTCCAGTCATAAAGGTAGAAGAAATTGAGCCGTTTCATCTTAGAAATGTGAATATAATGGGTTATAGTTACTTAGCTACATGCAAGAGAAAGATTCCTGCCTTTGCAGTCTCTGTAACAGATTATCTGGGATGCACATCACATCGTAGCTAAATGCTTGTTCAATAATAAAATCGCTGTCTTGTTCTCCTACCTTTATGGAGATGGTTTGTGGATTGGGTGGAGATTTTGTCTCTCTTTCTATTTCCCCAGCATAGTTCTGAGCTAGTATAGCAGCTGCTCCTCCGATCAGAGCTCCAGGTCCTTTTGTGCTTCTTCTTTACCAGCCTTAACATGTGGCATCATGGAAATAAATGAAACCCACTCAAATGAGAAAGCAAAGGCTATTCATTCAGAGCTGGCTGTAGCAAGGGGGTCAGAACTCCCAGGCAGATAGAGGTGGGGGAAAGCTTCACACGGAGAAAACGGAAGGCTCCAGGTGTGCCCTGATGGAGGCTGTCGGTGTGGGAAGCTGCAGGCAGGCTCACTAGAAGTGGGGGTCCTATGTGATTCTTTAGGGGTGCCTATTTGGCTTTCTCTGGTTGGTCCCAGGTTGCAAGCAGGAACAAAACTTAGGGAAGCTGCCAGTTGTTAATCAAGTCCTGGACATTTGGGGCCCACTGTTGCAAGGGTTATTATTTGGTTTCCTGAACCATTTACTAGAGATAGCAGTCTGAATTCATACATATCTGACTTACAGCAGTCTGGCTGTAAGATAAAGGGTTGGTTTCCTCTACAGGTCCCTACAGTTTGTGGGTCAGCATTCTTTTTTTATATATGATCTGGCCGTTGTCCACTTACACATTTAGTCTCAGCATTCATCATCAAGGTCACCTCACAGTCCCAATATGGCCACAGTAGATCCAGCCATTGTGACTGCATTCCAGGCAGAAAGAAGGTAGGCAGAAGGGCAAAGAGTATGCCTCCCAGGTGAGTCCCTTTGCAGGACGTTTTGTTATGAGGTTCCTCCCAAATACATTTGCTTAGATTTTTCCAGTCCTCCCTACGTTCAGGGAGGCAGGGAAATGTGACTGTTTACTAGGCATAAGGGTGCTCCCCCAAAAGGAGACCTTGTGCTAAAGGAAAAAAACGGAGAATGGATACAGAACAGGCCACCGACAACCTCTTTTATACCTTCAGATTGAAAAAATGGAAGAATAAATCCATCTAAGAAACATTTATGAAAAATGCATCACTGAGCGTAGTCTTGAATGTATTCTTCAATATGAGATATTGGTTTTATGACAATTATTTCATGTTACTAAAGAGCTGGTTGATCAGAACTCTTCATATTCAAGGTCACAGGCTTAAAACATACTCCCCGTTGCCTTCTCAAAAGGCACCTTTCTCCATCTCTCCATCCCCAGGGCACTGAGGCACAGACAGAACTGTCTGAATATGCTGATATGAACACAAATTGAAAACTGCTCAACTACAACGGATTGGTTCAAAGAAACCATAAATTCAGGGAATGGGTCATTCGGCAAATTGGCTCTTAAGATAATTAATTGGCTTTTAGCAATTGCCGGAGAGCGAAGCGTGAGTTCACGCAGAAGAGCCCATCCTGATGGCGGGGGGGGGGGGGGGGGGGGGGAGTCGTCTGTCAAAGGCTCCCAGGGGCTTTCCTGCGGCTTGGAGGGTCCTCCCCACGCTCAGGGGAGGTCCCAAGGGCTGGAAAGTTGACTCCACTGCACGGCAATCACTCCCTCTGAAGTGGGTAATTTATGTCCTCTGGAAGCAAGGAAATGAGTCCTTTGCACATTTGAGACCGAGTGTGCTTTTAAGACGGGTCCCCTTGGCAGCCAGGGAAGCAGGATAAGCCTCGCTGGGGAGAACACTGTCACAGGAGGAAATGGGCCAAAACGGGGGGCATCCCAGCCTCCCCTGCGGCTCCCCGGGGAAGGCAGCTTTCCAGCCAATGCAACCAAAGTTCTCAGGACACGAGAGCGACCCTCATGTGCCTTTCCCTCCCCTGCGAAGGGTCCAGATGCTGCAAATACCCACGTGCACATACACACACACGCGCGCGCGTGCACCCACCCACAGGCGTACACGTGCCCGCACACACGCACACGTCCGCCGCGCTTGCCTGTCCTTCCCTGGGGTTTTCAATTTTCTCGGCTGCTAGGAATGGATTAGGAGGGGCTTTCCATTTCTGCTCGGTGCGATTTGCCCTGCACTTTCCTCAGCTGCACTGCCATCCGCACAGCCTGTCCCCCCCCCCCCACGCTGAGGTGCAGTTTCCCACCTGACTCGGGGAACACGCAGGGTCCTCCTGCCACCAAGTCTCGCACAGAAAACATTTTTTTCAATTCCTCCATCAGAAATGTATTTTTTTCCATTAAGGAATTGTCCATCATTAAAATGCAAAATGGGAAGCAGGAGGATGTTTCGAGCGGTAACTTCCAATCTACAAAGAAAAAAATCTAAAGTGCTTTATAATCCTGGGAAAACAGGGAAAATGGAAAACCTCAGGGGGAAAAGGAAAGTCTTGTCTGGTCCTGCTTTGATTGAAGGGTTGGAAGCAAGAATATTTAGAAGGCAAAATAGGAAATTAATGGATTGGAAGCTTTTTAAGGGTAAAGAAAAAAAAGTTGAGTTGATGCATTATTGACAATTCAGTGGGGATTAGTCCTCTGATCACACCTGACTGCACTCAACAAGAGGGGGATTTGGAAGGAAGAGATCCCATCATCGTGCAACCTGGAAGGGCCAGAAAGCGCGTTTCTTCGAGTGCCCCTGTGGGGATTTCATTGGGAAACCGCTGGCTCGCTGTGAGGAGGGGCCTCGGGGGTGGTGATAAGGAGGGCGCTTGCGTGGAAGGTGGCGAAGATGGGCTCCCATGGCACCAGCCACAGGCTTTCCGATGCCCAGTCGGCCACGGGGCGGCAATTTCCGCTAGACCAGCAGGGACCATGGGCTTTGCCTCAGAAGCCAGGCGGCCAGGTCCAAATTCAGGATGGATTATTGCTAACCTCTGGGGCCTCAGCTGCCCTGCTTTAAAGGAGGGGTCAGCACGACATTCATCTGGTCGTGAGGGTTAAATAAGAGTTCATGAAACCCCACTGAAGGAGTTCAAAGAGTTCCAGGTTGAACCCCTCCACACACCAGAAGGTGATGTGCCTC
This sequence comes from Aethalodelphis obliquidens, assembly GCF_003676395.1. Taxonomy (NCBI): domain Eukaryota; kingdom Metazoa; phylum Chordata; class Mammalia; order Artiodactyla; family Delphinidae; genus Aethalodelphis; species Aethalodelphis obliquidens. Next base: position 3,004,445 of record NW_020837945.1, on the reverse strand, counting down.
AGCCCCATGGGGACGGAAGTACTGGGCTCAGGACCCCTCTGGACCTTGCCCGGGCTACCTCGTCCCCTGGCCGTCCATCTGCATCCCTTACGATAAATAGGCGAATGTAAGTAAAGCGTTTCCCTGAGTCCTGTGAACTGTCCTTGCAAATTATCAAACCGAAAAGGGGGTTGCGGGACCCCCTGATTTGTAGCCAAGCCAGACAAGCTTGCGGGACCTGGGGACCCACTCCTCGGGGTCCGCATCCACAGTGGGGGCCGTCTCGTGGGGCCGAGCCCTCAGCCTATGAGATCTGCACTAACTCCGGATACCTGGCATCAGGACAGTTGAATTACAGGACAGCAGGTGTCAGGGTTGGAGAACCGGCTGGAGTGGGGAATAAACCCACACATTCGGTGTCAGAGCGAAGAGTAGTGAGTTGAAAACAGAAGTTTCCTTTTACGTAGAGACTGAAAGCAGCCTGGTGGTTGCCAGGGGCTGGGGGTCTGGGGACGGGGAGTGACTGCTTAGGGGGTGTGAGGGTCTCTTTTGGGTGATGAAATATTTGGAACTAGAGGAGGTGGCGACTGCTCAGCACTGTGAATGCACTACATGTCACTGAATTGTACTCTTTCAAATGGTTAATGAATATATATATTTTTAATAAGTCGTGGTCTCTGCTCTCAAGACTCAATCTAGTTGAGAAGAAAAAGCATAGATTCATCACAGTTTGTCACTGAAGGAAGCAAGGGGGAAGAACTCCAATTCCAGCCCATTCTCTGCTGCAACCTCCATCCCTCCTCTTGACCCGACCTCCCCCATCACTTGGTCCTAAGATTAACCTAGAACAGAACATTCCGAGGTGCCCACAGAGCTTCCCAGGCAATAACCCCCTCACCCTGACTCACCCCTTCCCGACACCTGCTTGCAGATATGTTGTTCCTCATTTTCTGGATTAAGATTTTTTTTATTCCATTTTTTCTCTCTCCTCTTTAAGAGTTACGTACTTACTCTATGTCTAGTCTTTCAGCGGCGCCATTATGTTTTTAACTGTACACTCAGATTAACGAAATCTAAAGTGACTAACTCTACCCTCCTGCAAAAGGCAAACATCTCAGGATCTTTCACTCCGATTGCCCCTTTCGTTTGTGTGTCATTTTTGCCCAGTGTTTTGGGGTCTACCTGTGTGCTTTAACAGCCCACAGTAGACTTTGACCATTATCCTTATTTTTCAAAGTCCATACTTGTGTCTGTTTACCAAATCCTCTGCTCACTTCTGTATCTGGCTGTCCAGCTCCTTTCATGGTAAACTCCCTTTGTTTTCTCTTGTTTGAAAATGTCTTTGTTTCCTGCAGGCTTGTGAAGGATGATTTAGCCCAGGACCTACAGCCCTAGGTTGGCAGTTACTTCCTTCTCCCAGCACTTTGTTCTGCTGCGTTCTCGCCATATACGTTGCTGTTGAGATGTCCGCTGTTAGACCATCACCATCCAGGCTATTTAGTTTTTCTCTCAGCGTGCTTTAAGACTGGTACATGGGCGAAGTGGGGAAGCCACAGAGGACTGAGGCAGAGATCAGGCAAGAGACGTTTAAGATGAACACAAGGGCTTCCCTGGTGGCGCAGCAGTTGAGAGTCCGCCTGCCGATGCAGGGGACACGGGTTCGTGCCCCGGTCCGGGAAGATCCAACATGCCGCGGAGAGGCTGGGCCCGTGAGCCATGGCCGCTGAGCCTGCGCGTCCGGAGCCTGTGCTCCACAACGGGAGAGGCCACAGCAGTGAGAGGCCCGCGTACCAAAAAAAAAAAAAAAGCAATTATTGATAAGGAGGTACTTACTTCTGTCATTTTGCTACTTGTTTTCTATATGCCCTATAGCTTTTTTGTCCCTGATCTCCTGCATTACTGTCGTCTTTCGTGTTTAGTTGATTTCTTGTCATGAAATGTTTAAATTCCTTTCTCATCCCCTTGGTGTATATCCTATAGCTATTTTCTTTGTGATTACCATGAGGATTACACTTAGCATCCTAAAGTTGTAACACTCTAATTTGAATTTGTAGCAGCTTAACTTCAATAACATACAAAAATTCTGCTCCCTTACAGCTCCATCCCCACTCCTTTTCCTTGTCAATTTCACAAAAAATTACATCTTTATACATTGTGTCTCACAGGGCCCTCAGGCTCTGTTCACTTTTCTTCAATCTTTTTTTTTTTCCTCTTCCTCAGACTTGATAATTTCAACTGTCTTACCTACAATAGCACTGCTTCTTTCTTCTGCTCAAATCTGCCTTTGAATTCATCTAGTGAACTTTTCATTTCAGTTGTAAGCTCCAGGATTTATTTTTGGCTTCTTTTTAGGTTTTCTTTATTGGTCTCGATTTAGGTCTATTTATTGATATTTCCATTTTGTTTGCATATCATTTTCTTGCCTCTCTCCACATCCTCCTCTAGTCCTTTGAGCCATCTTTAAGGCAGTTGCTTTAAAGTCTTTGTTTAGTAGATCTGCCCTCAGGTCTCTCAGAGACAGTTCCTGTTGATTTTTTTTTTTCCTTTGAATGGACCCTGTGTCCCTGTTTCTTTGAATGCCTTGTAATTTTTTGTTGAAAACTGGACATTTGGATCTAATAACGTGGTAGCTCTGAAAATCAGATTCTTCCCTCTTTCCCTGTGTTTGCTGGGTTTTTGTTGTTGATTTGTTTATTGTTGGGTTTTTTTTTGGAGTATAGTTTCTTTACAATGTTGTGTTACTTTATGCTATACCACACGTATACATATATCCCCTCTAAAAATATAGAATGCTTCACGAATTGCATGTCATCCTTGCTCAGGGGCCATGCTGATCTTCTCTGTACCATTCCAATGTTAGTATCTGTGCTGTCGAAGCACGCACTCTGTGTGTGTGTGTGTGTGTGTAATTGCCGTAGGCTGTCTCTATGCTGTGCCTGAGGTGTAAATTTAGTCTTCTCAGGTCTTTTCTGAGCCTTTCCCTGGGTATATACAGTCACTTTCTAGTTTTCCCCATATATGCAGTTGTTTTTGGATGTTCTAATCTTTAATGTCTGGCTCCAAAAGAGGAAAAAGCAAAAAACAAAGGATAAAAAAAAAAGATGCGAGCCCTTTAAGTGCTCTGGCGGTCACGTCGGCCTGAGGGGGAGGGCCTGGTAGCGATGGGGGAGGTACATCTATGGCTACCCCCGCGCCCGTGGGCCCCTCTGGGTTCGGAAGCAGCAGCCTGCCGTCAGATCACAGTCCCCTGTATTTGGGGGCAGAGTCCTGTTTCCCACCCTAACTCTCACAATCTATGCAGGTGGCTGCGAGGGCGCAGCTGCCTGCCCTGGGCTGGTGATGGGGGCTGAGTAGCCACTACTGTGCAAGAGCTGACTTTTACCAAAATTAACCGCAATTTACAACCCAGCCCTTCCCCCTTGAAGTTGCAAGGCTTCAACAGACTCCAGATTGCGAGAACAGTTCCACCATTCAGATGCTGCCAGTGCAATGGTCCAGGTGGGGAGACAGATTCTGCCGCTTCCTACTCTGCCGTCTTCCCAGAATCCTCCCACATAACTCTGGGTGCCTCCTGCATGGGGGGAAGATGAGGCTCAGGGACATAAAGATGAAGAAAACTGTGTCTTGTTTCAAGGAGACAACAACCTGCACATGGGAGAGGCTGGACTTTGAAGCCAGAAAAACCAGTGCAACCCCTGGCTCTGGCGCTGGCAGCCGTGTAACCCTGGCCACGTCCCAAGTCTCAGGCTCCTGACCCAGAAAGGGTGATAACAGTAACTGCTGTGAAAATTCAGCAAAATGGCCCATGAGAGCACCTCCCGTGGTGGTCAGCAAGTCAGCAGGTCAGCACTCAGGATGTCATTTTCTTCCCATCTCCATGGAAACAGCCCTCAGAGTCCTCAGGCTTGCTCTCCACCAAATCTGAAGATCTCAGAGGGGAAACCATTTTCAAAACCAAGAGTGACCGCTCACAGCTGATTGCCCCAGGCTGCTGTGGTCCCACGGATAGGTGTGCCCTGTGCCTGCCAGGGTACAAGCCAGACCTGCCCAACATTAGGTAAAACCTAGGAACTAAATAGGAGTTCCCAAACCTTTAAACCTGAAAATGTAATCCCGGGTCTCCATCCATCCAATCAGTCCTCCAGTTGTGCTGCGACCACACTCACACCAGGAAGGACATGCACAGGCAGGCATCAGGCAGGGCACACACAAGGACAGTCGCAGCGGCTCAGATGCAGTGGCCCAATGCTCCAGCCAGCACAGCTGTGAGGCAAGGCATCCTCCCAACAACGTGATGAATCGCACGCCGTGATGCAAAATGAAGAAGCCAGACACAATGGAGAACATAATAAAGGATTCCATGCATGTCAAGTTCAAAAAAGACAAAACAATATATGATGTCAGAAATCAGGGTTGTGGTTACAGGGGAGTGGAGGGGAGTGAGCCCAAGAAGACTCGAGGGGAGAGGGGCTTCTCCTGCTGCTGGCGCCCTGTCTCCTGACGTGGGAGTGGACTACACATGTGGTCGGGACAATGAGAAATCAAGCTTGGCGTGTGCTGCAACAGACGGGCCAACTTACATTTTCAGGTTAAAAGATAAAAATAGAAAGGGCTGGGGAGCAGGATTCAACGGGCACAGGCTGTTTGTTCTGGACCAGAAGCAAAGAGCAGGGCATCTGGCCCAGTGTGCAGTGCCGAATCCCAGCACAGCACTCCTGGCGGACACCTGCTGCGGCACTGAGAGCAAACCTCGCTGCCCCAGTGGGGTCTGGGAGGGACATCCGTGGATGCCCGCTGGCTCTGCAATTAGAGGGGACAGGCAGCTGGCGCACGGACATGGGAAGTCCCGAGGGCTCAGGTGGCTGACTCAGACACAAATCATATGGGCATGACACGCTTCACAACAGACGTAGACCAGACTTGCAGCCCTTGCGTGAGAATGCGTTCCAGACGGCTGCACAGTCTCAATCAAATGACATCTGAGCTCCGCATCACCACCCTCCCCCACTGCAGGTTACCTCTGGTTACATGGGCATCCCCCCACCTGGCTCCCCAGCCGGACACTCAGTAAGAGAAGGTCAGAGAAAGAGGCAGGACCGTCTGTCCATAGGGGAATCCATCGCTGCAGGTCTGCGGCACCTCTTGACAACTTCCTATGACCTATACTTCCCTTCCCTCAACACATGTAGATTAAGAACAGGCTTAGAACTGCAATACGATCCAAAAGCTTGTACCACTGACCAGCTTTGTATCCTCAGCGCTGGCACACAGTGGGAGCTCAGTGATTATTTTTTCCGTGATTTAATATAGTTTTCTCCAGTTTTCAATTTTACATATAGCAATATATACAACACACATATTTCTTAGTCTATATCTAATGAGCTAACATTTATTAAGAGCTTATTATGTGCCAAGCCCTGTTCTAAGCAAGACACAGATGAACATATGTAGTTTCTTCTACATGTAATTTTCGCGACTCTAGCAAGTGGGCATTCCTCTTGCCCTCCCTGTATGGGTGAGACACTGGTTATCTCGTCTAAGCCTTCTGCTACAGACTGTCTCCCCACAATTCATATGTTGACATCTTTCTTCTTAAAAATTATTTATTTATTTTTGGCTGCGTTGGGTCTTTGTTGATGTGCACGGGCTTTCTCTAGTTGCGGCGAGCGGGGGCTACTCTTCATTGCGGTGCACAGGCTTCTCTTGTTGCGGAGCACAGGCTCTAGGTGCATGGGCTCTAGGTGCGTGGGCTTCAATAGTGGTGGCATGTGGGCTCAGTAGTCGTGGCTTGCAGGCTCTAGAGTGCAGGCTCAGTAGCTCTGGCACATGGACTTAGTTGCTCTGCGGCCTGTGGGATCTTCCCAGACCAGGGATCAAACCTGTGTCCCCTGTATTGGCAGGCTGATTCTTAACCACTGCGCCACCAGTCAAGTCCCATACGCTGACATCTTAATGCCTGATGTGATGGTGTTAGGAGGTGGGGCCTTTGGGGTGATGAGGTCATGAGGGTGGAGCCCCCGTGAATGGGATCAGTGCCCTCATTACTCACAGTGCAGTGGCCCTTGGGAACCCGTTTTCATGGAAACAATCTAGGTCTTCCTGCTGCCCAGTTCCCTAAGACCACTTATTTCATGCTGGTTCCCCCAGCACTTGGGTTGCTGTACCACCCATCTTGCTGCCGTGAATAGCGGTTTCCAATGGCTTTCAAACGTGTGGTTAATGGTGACCGCAAATGCAAATATGAACGACAGTTCCTTTTCTGGCCATACTGGATTTACTGTTGGAAATTTCATGTAGGACAAGGTGCCTTCCAGTCTTGTCTCCAACCGGCCTCGCCAGCTGTGATCGCTACACTCCCAGAACTCTCTCAATGTTGCCACACCCATGCCCTCCACACAGCCACCAGTGGGAGGCCAGGAGAGGGGCCAGGGTGGAGCCAGAAGAGATGGCCCATTTGCACAAGGAAGGTCCATGACTTTTCCCACAGGGTGAGCCTGACATAATTGCCTGGATTGGAGACCAGAAAGGATAAAGGTATGGGAGCAAGGGTCTCACGGCCCTCAGGGGAGATGGGTGTGGCCACTCCCAGGACTGCCTGCTGACAGCCAGGGGGGGCACACAGGGCAAAGAAGGCCCCCCACCATCTTGCTGCCCTTGGGTGCTTTACCTGAGCAGTGGAACATGGAAGGGCAAGCAGAAGTTGGGCATGCAGACACACACACACACACACACACACACACACACACACAGGGCTGCAGCCCATGAGTGAGGGATGCACTGGTCAATCCCAGGAGGTAGAGTATAGAGGATCACGAAGTACCCCAAAAAGGAAAGATGGGGATCGGCCATTCCCAAGCATGAGAAGTACTTGGACAATTCAGAGGAAGGCACTTCAAGGTGTGGGGCCCCCGGGAGGGTTCCCAAACCATTTTTATTTGCTGAACCCATCAGCCTACGCCTGAGGCACGGGGTTCCACTTGCCCTGGTCCAAGCTTGGTCCTGGGGAGGTACTGGGGTCAGGGGCCCAAGGAAAGTCTCCAGGGATGGAAGCCCTCAGCTTGGTTTGAATGATGGTGTGTGGTGTGCACGTCTGTCAGTGCCCACCCAACAGCATCACGGAGCGCTCCGTCTTTCCGTGTGTAAATTAACCCCCACCCCAAAATGCAACCAGCTCCACAAAGGCAGGACAGGCAGCCACTGGTCCCACCCGGCTCCCCTTCCTGTGGACTCCCTCCTGCGGCCCTCCCCTCTCTCCTCCTTATCAACTGCCCCGCCTCTGCCAGTCCATTCCCATAAACACACACCAGGCCAGGTACCTCCCGTGTTTAATAAGTGTCCCACTGACGTCCTCTTCCTGTTCCAGGATCCACGCCAGGCTCCCACACTCCCCCGGGTTGCTGGGTCCCCACTCACCTCCACACTGAGGCTGTCCCCAGTCCACCCATCCGTCGTGGCCGTGACGCCTTGGAAGGGTGAGCCCTGGAGACTGTCCCTCCAAGGGGGCTTGTCTGACATTGTTTCATGGGTTACTCATGTTGGCAGGAGCTCCACAGCCACAATCATGGTCCTGCTCAGTGCATCAGGCAGGTCAGGGGGTATGTAGTGTCCACGAGCCTGATTACAGGGGAGGCTGACCTTGATCACCAGGCTAGGGGGTGTCTGCTGGGGGTTTCCATTGTAAAGGTATAGTTTCCCTGCGTAATGAATAAGTATCTCGGAGGAGGTACTTTAAAACTGTGCGACTCTCCTGTTGCTCTCCAGACTTTTGCCCTCTGAACGGAGCATCCATCGGTGGGACTTGCTGGCAATGATTATCGTGGTGGCGTGTGCCTAGCGGTGATTTGGAATTTCAGTCCTTCTTTTTACATTTTAATTGGAATTCTTCTGCAAGGAAGAACTGTCTCTCCTCCACCATTTATTTATTTATTCAATACTTTATATGAGCTTGTGGATACCTCTTTTATGCTAGGGTTATAATACAACTCAATCACCATTTATTTAGTTGCCCAGATTATCCTAGATTTGGCCATTGGGAACTCCTGCAGGTTGGTTCCTGTGTACTTTCAACAAATGCCCCTCTTTTTCAAGCGATTCCTTATTTTCTCATTCCACAAGATGTTTCAGGCTCAGCTTGTATTTCCCTACCACAGTCCTGGAATCAACCAATTCTCCAAGGATCCTTGGTTCCTGACATTGGAGAATGGTGCTTAAACACCAAGATTTGGGCGCCAGGTGAGCTCACTGTGACTGAGATGTCATTGTCTTTGAGCAACGAGAGCTAGAAAACATGTAGATATGCTAACCCAAGCATATGCACACTCTGTATTGATTTCCATGTCTACATACCCGTATATCAAAAACCACAGATTCACACTGATTTCTCAGAAACAATCCAATACCACCAGGTTCCTTGCAGCTCTCCCCTTTCCTTATTTGTAACGTCTTTCTCCAACAGTAAGAATCCTGGCCTCCTTCACCACCATGTATTTATTTTTTCAGTCCTAATGTGCACAGAGAGTAATTTTTTTATAAGATATTAAATATAATTCCCTGTGCTATACAATATATCCTTGTTTATGTATTTTATGTATAGTAGTTTGTATTTGTTAATCCCATAGTCCTAATTTGTCCCTCTCCCCTCCCTCTCCCCTTTGGTAACCATAAGTTTGCTTTCTATGTGATTCTGTTTTGTATATACATTTATTTGTATTATTTTTTAGATTCCATACACAAATGACATCATATAGTATTTGTCTTTCTCTGTCTGACTTACTTCACTAAGCATAATACTCTAGGTCCATCCATGTTGCTGCAAATGGCATTATTTCATTCTATTTTATGGCTGAGTAATATTCCATTGTATAAATATACCACAGCTTCTTTATCCATTCATCTGTCGATGAACATTTAGGTTGCTTCCATGTCTTGGCTATTGTAACTAATGATGCCATGAACATTGGGGTGCATGCATCTTTTTCAAAATAATTTTCACTTTTTCCCAGGAGTGGGATTGCTGGCTCACATAACAGCTCTTTTTTTAGTTTCTTAAGGAAGCTCCATACTGTTTGCCATGATGGCTGCACCAATTTACATTCCAACCAACAGTGTACAAGGGTCCTCTTTTCTCCACACCCTCTCCAGCTTTTATTATTTGTAGAATTTTTGATGATGGCCATTCTGACCGGTGTGAGGTGATACCTCATTGTAGTTTCGATTGCATTTCTCTAATAATTAGCAATGTTGAGCATCTTTTCATGTTCCTGTTGGCCACCTGTATGTCTTCTTTGGGAAGAATGTCTATCTAGGTCTCGTACCCATTTTTTTGATTGGGTTGTTTTTTCAATATTGCGTTGTATGAGGTGTTTGTACATTTTGGATATTAACCCCTTGTCAGTTGCACCGTTTGCAAATATTTTCTCCCATTCCGTAAGTTGTCTTTTCATTTTGTTGATGGTTTCCTTTGCTGTGTAAAAGCTTGTAAGTTTAAAAAAAAAAAAAAAAAAAAAAGCTTGTAAGTTTGATTAGGTCCCATTTGTTTATTTTTACTTTTATTTCTTTTGCCTTGGGAGACTGATCTAAGAAAAGATTGCTACAATTTTTGTTCAATAATATTTTGCCTATGTTCTCTTCTAGGGGTTTTATGGTGTCATGTTTTATATTTTAGGTCTTTAAACCATTTTGAGTTTATTGTTATATATGATGTGAAGAAACGTTCTAATTTCATTGACTTACATGTAGCTGTCCAGTTTTCCCAGCACCACTTGCTGAAGAGACTGTCTTTTCTCCATTGTATATTCTTGCCTCCTTTGTCATAGATTAGTTGACCGTATGTGTGGGGGGTTACTTCTGGGCCCTCTATTCTGTTCCACTGATCTGTGTGTGTCTGTTTTTGTGCGAGTACCAGGCTGTTTTTGATTACTGTAGCTATACTGTATATAGCTATACTATTACTGTAGTACTGTCTGAAGCCTGGAAGGGTTGTATCTCCTTTGTTCTTTTTCCTCATGATTGCTTCAGCAATTCTGGGTCTTTTGTGGTTCCATATAAACTTTAGGATTATTTTTTTCTAGTTCTGTGGAAAATGTCATGGGTATTTGGATAAGGATTGCATGAAATCTGTAGATAGCTTTGGGTAGTCTGGCCACTTTAACCATTTTAATTCTCCTATTCCAAGACCACGGGATATCTTTCCATTTCTTTGAATCACCTTCAACTTCCTTTATCAATGTGTTTTTTGTTGTTGTTTTTGCTGGATTTTGCCACGTGGCATGTGGGTTCTTAGTTCCCTGACCAGGGGTCAAACCCACGCCCTGTGCACTGGAAGCATGGAGTCTTAACCACTGGACCGCCAGGGAAGTCCCTCCTTTATCAATGTTTTAGAGTTTTCATCATATAGGTCTTTCACCTCAGTGGTTAAGTTTATTCCTAGGTATTTTTTTATGCAATTTTAAACAGGATTGCTTCTTTACTTTCTCTGATATTTCATTAATAGTGTAAAGAAGCACAATAGATTTCTGTATATTAATCTTGTATTCTGCTACCTTGCTGAATTCATTTATTAGTTACAATAGTTTTGTGTGGAGACTTTAGGGTTTTCAATATAGAGTATCATGTCATCTGCAAATAGTGACAGTTTCACCTCTTCCCTTCCAATTCGGATACTTTCTTAAAAATTAATTTATTTATCTTCGGCTGTGTTGGGTCTTTGTTGCTGCATGCGGGCTTTCTCTAGTTGCGGCAAGTGGGGGCTACTCTTTGTTGCAGCACGCGGGCTTCTCATTGCAGCGGCTTCTCTTGCTGTGGAGCATGGGCTCTAGGCTCATGGGCTTCAGTACTTGTGGCATGCAGGCTCAGTAGTTGTGGCTTGCGGGCTCTAGAGCACAGGCTCAGTAGTTGTGGCACACAGGATTAGTTACTCTGCAGCATGTGGGATCCTCCGGAACCAGGGCTCAAACCTGTGTCCCCTGCATTGGCAGGTGGATTCTTAACCACTGTACCACCAGGGAAGTCCCTTGGATACCTTTTATTTCTTTTTCTTGTCTGACTGCTGTCGCTAAGCCTTCCGATACTATGTTGAAGAGAAGTGGTGAGAGTGGGCATCCTTGTCTTGTTCCTGAATTTAGCGGGAATGTTTTCATCTAGTATTATGTTGCTTGTGGGTATATCATAAATGGCCTTTACCATGTTGAGATAGTTCCCTCTATACCCACTTTGGTGAGTTTTTATCATGAATGGATGTTGAATTTTGTCAAATGCTTTCTCTGCATCTGTTGAGATGATCATGTGGTTTTTGTTAATGTGATGTATCACGTTGATTTTGCTTATACTGAACCATCCTTGTGACCTGAATGAATCCAACTTGATCACAGTGTACGATCCTTTTTATGTGTTGTTGGATTCAGTTTGCTAATATTTTGTTGAGGATTTTTGCTTCTATATTCATCAAAGATATTGGCCTGTAATTTTCTTTTTTTTTTTGTAGTGTCTTTGTCTGGTTTTGGTATCAGGGTAACTGTGGCCACAAAGAATTGATTTGGGACTGGTTCCCTCCTCTTCGATTTTTTGGAATAGTTTTAGAAGGACAGGTATAAATTCTTCTTTGTATGTTTGGTAGAATTCCTCAGTGAAACCATCAGGTCCTGGATTTTGTTTGCAGGGAGTTTTGGAGGGTTTTTTGTTTGTTTTGTTTTGTTTTTAACAGATTCTATTTCACTTCTAGTGATCAATCTGTTCAAATTATGTTTCTTCTTGACTCAGTTTTGGTGGGCTGTATGCTTCTAGAAACTTGTCCATTTCTTCTACGCTGTCCAATTTGTTGTTTATAGTGTTCTCTTATGATTTTTTGTATTTCTGTGGTACTGTTATTTCTCCTCTTTCATTTATTTTATTTGGGTCCTCTCTCTTTTCTTCTTGGTGAACCTTGCTAGAGGTTTGTCAATTTTGTTTACCTTTTTTTAAAAAAAAACACTGCTCTTAGTTTTATTGACCTTTTATATTATTTTCATCTCTTTATCTCCTCTCTGACATTTACTATTTTCTTCCTTCTGCTGACTCTGGGTTTTGTTTGTTCTTCTTTTTCTAATTCCTAATTCTTTTAGGTGGTAGGTTAGGTTATTTGACATTTTTCTTGTTTCTGGAGGAATACCTGTATCGCTATGAACTGCCCTCTTAGAACTGCTTCTGCAGCGTCCCATAGGATTTGTCAATTTGTTTTCATCTTCCTTTGTCTCTAGGTATTTTCTGACAAGAGTAGTTTCTGCATTACTAACCCATAGCCCTGTGTGAAACAAATTCACTATCTAAAGGACAGTATTTTATCCAATTCTTTTTGTCTTTAGACTTAGCAGTATCCTGTCAAAATACTGTTCTCCAAAGTGACTTAAGTTGGTTCTTTCCTTCCTGGCCTCCTTCACAGGGGTTCATTACTCGCTGTAGAAGAGCTAGGTTCATTTGTTACTGTTCGTATTCCTTTCTCCCCATATAGTGCTTGGTTTTCATCATTTATTTGTGGGTGCACTACTACGGTTCTAAGAATGGGAGCTTTTAAAAAAAAAAAAGTACCCAGTTCCCTGGCAGTCCAGTGGTTAGGACTCTGTGCTTCCACTGCAGGGGGCATGGGTTCAACCCCCGGTTGGGGAACTAAGATCCCACGTGCCACACCGTGCGGCCAAAACAAAACTAAACGAAGTATCCTTAGACGAAATTTGCTCCCACTCCCCCCCAACCCCCACCCCTGCAGGTAACCAACCACCCTCTTTAGTTGCTAGTTTATCCTGTATTTCTTCGGCACAAATAGGCAGGTGCCTGTGTCTTTTCTTCTATCCCCATCTTTCTCACATGAAGGGATCATGCTACAGACACTTGTGCGTGGTGTCCTACACGTAACAGTATGTCCTGGTAATCACTGTGTCTGTTCATATAGACCTTCTTCATTCATCACTACGGCTTGCTACATTTCACAGTGACAAATCATGCTCAATAACTAACCTTATGGGTGTGTATTTTCATATTGTTGGACATGTATCCTCAGCTAGATCCCAAGAAGTGGGAGGAGAAGAACGTAAGTGCATGTGTGCTTTTGCTAGTTATTGCCAAATTTCCCTCCAAAAGAGCTGTGCCGATTTGCATTCCTTCTAGCAATGTACAAGAGGGCTTTTCCCCAGAGCCTCACTGTGTGTGTCATTTTATTTAAGTTTTTGGCAATCTGGTAAGTGAGAAACAGTATGTCATTGTCGTTTTAATTTGCATTTCTCTAGTTATGAGTCTGAACTTCATCTTTTTCTTGTTTGAGAGTCCTTTTTATACCATTTTTGTAAATTATTTGGGCATGTCTTTTTCCCATTTCTCCCCAGTTTTTAATCCTTTTGTCACTCAATTTTTAAAAGAGCTCTTTATATGTTAGAGATTTTACAAAGAGACAACTCTTTGGTCTGTGTTGCATGTATTTCCTCTCAGTTTATCAGTTCAGTTTTTATTTGGTTTATGGTGTTTTCTGTGATACAGTTTTTTTTTATTTGTATGCAGTCAAATGTATCAATACTTTTCTCATATTGTCTCTGGATTTGGGGTCACAGTTAGACCCTCCCTACACCAACGTGAAGAAGAAATCCACCTATGCTTTCTTCCGTTACTTGTGTAGTTTCATTGTTTACTTGCTAATCTATGTGGCTTTCATTCTTGTGTATGGAGTGAGAGAAGGATCTAATTTTACCTTTTTCCAGATGGCAATCCAATTGTCCCGGGACATTTTCTAAACAATTCATCTTTACGCAATGATATGAGACACCACCTTGTCACTCACTCAGCTTCCACATACACTCGTGGCTACTTCTGCATTGTCTCTCCTATTCTGGGCTCTACTTGTTCACGTGCCTGCACCAGACGGTCTTGACTACAGAGGCTTCATGGTGTTAATGCTGGCTGGGTTGGGCCCCCTCACCATTTTTCCATGTTTTTCTGGCTATTTTTGTTTGTTTTTCCATATGAGCTCCATACAACAGCTAATATTTTGCGTGGGACTGCTCTGAATTTGTAAAGTTAGGGAGACCTGGCATCTTTGTAAAGCTGGGTCATCCCATGCAAAAGGAGACATGTCTTTCCATTTCTTCAAGTCCACTTTTGTGTCCTTCAAGACTGCTTTAAAATGTTAATTGTAGAGGTTTCCCCACGTTTCTGGTTAAATTTATTCCTGAGCAAACCTGGCTGCAATTGTAAATGGAATTTTTCCGTATTGTCTCTTATTGTTCATATGTAGGCAGGCTATTGACTTTTTAATATTAACTTTGTATCCAGCTACTTCACTGAATATTTTTTAAAATCATTGATCCCCTAAGGGTTTTCCAGATACACCATCATGTCATCTGCAAATAGAGATGGTCTTACTTCTTCTTTACCAATTGTTATGCCTCTAGTTGACTCCTCTTGTCTGATACGTGCAGGATAGTAGAAAAGGTAGTGGGCATTCGTGCCTTTTTTCTGATCTTAATGGAAATGCCTCTAAGTGCCTCTTCATAAAGTAAGGTGCTGGCTTTAGGACTAAGGTGTATCGTGTCAGATGGCTGGAAACAGCGTGACTGTACTTAATGCCACTGAACTGTAGGCTTAAAAATGGCTAAAACGGCATGTTGTATGTATATTTTACCACGATTTTTTCCCCTCGATTCCCATTCTTTTATCATAGTACTGAATTTTGTACAAGACGTCTCTATGGAGAGAACTATGAATTTTTTTCTTAGATGTGTTAATGTGATAAGTGATACTAATATTGAACAAACCTTAAATTCTTAAAATAAATCCCATTCAGTCATGATGTATTATTTTTGTAATGCTATTGTATTATTTTTATGTTAGATTCCAGCTGCTAATACTTAGTAATTTTGCACTGATAATTCATGAGTGATATTGGTGCACAGGTTCTTCCCTTTATACTGTCTTTATCTGGTTTAAGTATCAGATATTACACTAGCTTCACAAGAGGAATCAGGAACTGCTTTCCTTCCTTTTCTACACTCTGGAACACTTTACGGTGCTCTGGGACTATCTGGTCCTTGAAGTTTGGTAGAATTCCCCTGTGAATGTCTGGGCCCGTGGTTTTTCTGGGGTAGTTCCTTAATAACTTTCTTACGTATACTTATTTCTAACATGCTGTCGTCCTCATTTAACCACATACAGTGAAGAGTTTTCCAACACGCACCTACCAGAGAAAAGTCTGCTCTCACCTGTGCTGGTGGCTTCGGGGGTCTTTTGAATACTGGACTTTGTTAAGCTTCAAAGTAAGCTTCCCAGCAAGGCTCAGCTGCAGAGGGGCCCTGAGCACATGGTGCTGTACAGTCAGACTTGACCTGGCAGGATTCACGGGTGCAGGGCCAACAAGTGGGGGGCCCGCTTTGTCTGCTCTTCGGGTCAGATGAAAAATGCTCGAGAGCTGAGGTAGCTCATCACGTGGCCCTCAGTCAAGGGCGCTGTCTGCCCGCCTGCTGTGCAGAACAAGCCACTTCACTGGAATATTCACTGTCGTCGGAATATTTCACAAAAGGAGCAGATGTTCCGAGCAGGGTCGCCATGACAGATGTCTCATAGCCTTTTGATTTCTCTGGGTAATGGTCCATCTGAGCTAGTAACCTCAAAGAGCACTGACCTAAGAGATGCTTGGCCCGGAACCGCAGGCTTCCAGGAACCCTGACCTCCTCTGTGGCCGCCCCTGCCCACCTGGCTACTGCCTGTGCCGTCTCAGCCGCGCTGGCCGCTCACAGGCTCTTCCCCCACCAGACGCCTCCCCTCCCCGTCAGGCCAGCAAAAGTCAAAACAAATCACCCAGAGGAGCCATGAGCACAGCTTTTTTATTTTCTTTCATTTCTTTGTCACGGAATTGGAACCAGCAAAACATAACATCAAATGTCAGGCTGGTGATTTTCTGCTTCAAAAATTGGCAAATCCCACTGTGAATCTTAGCACCACTCTGCCTCCATTTCACGGGTAAAAAGCCAG
Source organism: Aethalodelphis obliquidens (assembly GCF_003676395.1). Lineage (NCBI taxonomy): Eukaryota > Metazoa > Chordata > Mammalia > Artiodactyla > Delphinidae > Aethalodelphis > Aethalodelphis obliquidens. Next base: position 2,988,479 of record NW_020837945.1, on the reverse strand, counting down.
GCTTGGGGGGAAAAACAAATGGCTTTTGACACGGAAATCACAGTCTTCCCACACGCTCCTCCCCCACGTCAGGCGGGCTTGTCCTGTCTTTGGTCGCACACTTCTGCCCCCCCCACCCCGCTTCCTAAACCAGCTGTTTCAAAGGTATGCAGGGTGGAGAAAACCTTCCCCAATACAGTGTGATACCCCAAAATCATAAGAAGATGGATGAAGCCGACTACCAGAAAAGGCCACATTAAAAAGAAAATATCTAAAACAAAGCCAGAAGCCAGACTGGGAAAGATGCGCAATTCCCATAACAGAGGAAAGGCTAGGAAGATGCCCTTCAGATCAGCGCCCCCTCCCCCAGGAAACACTGCCAAGCACCTGGGCTGAGGACGGTCACAGGCAGCTCAGAGACGAGGGCCCAGGCCTCACTCGTCACAGGACAAATGTGACTCAACCGCAGACCGTGGCGAACACGGCGGGCCCAGACACACACCCCGCCCCCCAGGGCCGACTGGAAACCCGGCGACACGGGCCTGAGGACTCTTTGCCTCAAGTGATCGTTTGGCCGCTGCACAGTGGGGGCAGGTCCAGGCGGAAGGGAATTCGGAGGCAGGGCAGCTGAGTCTGGGACAGGGTGCCTGAGAAGAGGGGGCTGCCCGGGTCCCCTTGGGTCTCTGCTTCCACACCACCCTGCTCACGTGTGGTGAAACCCCACGAGGCTCACACAAGTACTTCTGAGGACAGGACAATTCCCAGACCAGAGGTCACCCGAGGCCCCTCCGGCCAGCCCAGCACAGGGAGACTTCACGAACATACAGGTGCTCCCCAGGGATGCCAGGTGGGCCGGCCTCAGAAAGCAGGGCACACTGTCCCTCTAAAGGCTGCTCCAACCTGCCCCCGTGAGCTCCAGAACAGACCCCAGAAGGATCGACTTCATCCCCAGGAGCTTAACAGCCTGCCCAGAGGAGCGAAACGTTCTCTAAAGGAAGGTAATAGAGCTGAGCACTCAACCGTGACAGTGTCACCACATCAGGCACCTGACAGAAAACCTCCTGGACACAGCAGCAGGAAAAGAGGTGCATAAGCAGAAGACAGACCAGTCAGCAGAAACAGGCCAGAAACGACAGGGAAGGTGGAGTCGACGTAAGAGAAAACCACCATTTTAAGTATGCACCATGTGCTCAAGGACAGTGTTTTCATGAGTATGATGAGAAAAATGAAAGCTACTTTTAAAAGAACAAAATCGAAATTACAGAGATGAAAAATACAACGTCTGGTTCAGGAAATACTCAGCCTTGGAATGACAGCAGCTTACACACCACAGAAGAAAAGATCAGGGAACGTGAAGATGAGAAATAGAATCCATCCATGGAATTCCCCGGTGGCACAGTGGTTAAGAATCCGCCTGCCAGTGCAGGGGACACAGGTTCGAGCCCTGGTCCGGGAAGATCCCGCATGTGACGGAGCAACTAAGCCTGTGCGCCACAACTACTGAGCCTGCGCTCTAGAGCCCGTGCACCACAACTACTGAGCCCACGAGTCACAACTACTGAAGCCCGCGTGCGCCTAGAGCCCGTGCTCCGCAACAGAGAAGCCACCCCAATGAGAAGCCCGTGCACTGCAATGAAGAGTAGCCCCTGCTCACCGCCACTAGAGAAAGCCCGTGCGCAGCAACGAAGACCCAACGCAGCCAAGAATAAATTTTAAAAAAAGAATCTATCCACAATGAAGCAGAAGCAGAAAAAGGCCCAAAGAGAAACTGCTGAGACTGGTTGACCCTAGTGCCCGCAGCACACAGCCTGAAATGCAAGTACTGAAGTCTGCAGGAGGCAGAGAGAGAAGGGGGAAGGAAACAGATATTTGAAGAAATAATACTTGGAAACTCCCAAATTTGATAAAGACGATAAATCCACAGATTTAAGAAACTCAGCAAATGCTGAACAGGACAAACACACACATGCCCCCAAAGCACATCATGATCAAATTACAGACGACCAGTGATGAGGAGGAAGCTTTTTAAAAGCCAGGAAAAGAAGACACATTACGTACAGTGGGGAAAAGAAGGTGTATCGGTCAAGAGATGGAAGTCACAGACAATTTAAGGAGGAAAACGCTAATATAAAGAATTGTTAAACAGGAACAGAGGGCTGCTGAGTAAAGCGTGAAGAACTTTAAAGAGCAAAGGAATCTGAGGTCTGGGAGTAGCCGGCACCTCCAGGACTCATGCAGAGGCAACAAGCCAGGAGAAGCGTGGCATCTGTGGACCTCGGGGAGATGGCAGCATCCCACTGGGGGTTTGGGGTGGGGACTGGACCTTGTCTGAGGGGGTGCGGCTGTGATGTGCCAGCTGGTGGCGCTGGCGAGCAGAAAGCCTCCTGCCAGGGTTCCAGCAACTCACTGGGGCACCAGGAGACACACTCCCTGGGAGCTGAACGTGGTACCGGGGCACGTGCCAGGACGCCTCCTGCTGGGGTGCCACAGAGCACCCCGTGCTGCTGGCCGGCATATCACAGCCCACGAAGAAAGGACCCTGGGCCCTGGAGCAGCAGCCCCGTCCTCCTGCAGTGCCCCCCCAGCCCAGCCCAGTGCCCTCCACTGACCATGCCTGCCACTGTGCCAACCCGCAAAGGCAAAGGCAGAGGGTCCAGCTGCAGGGCACAGAGCTGGGCACGGACTTTGTGCATAGACACTGAGGCCACCAGCACAGAGGAAAACAGACACTGGGGAGACTAGGGCGGCCCCGAGACAGAGCAGGAACATCTCCAAAGAAACAAAAATTAAAGAACTACATCCAGTGAAAATATCCTTCCACAATGAAGGCCACAGCGGCAATTCAACAGAGGACAGACAGCCTTTCCAACAAGTGGCACCAGGGCAGGCAGACGTCCACAGTCAAAGAACAGAACCTCACATCTTACATACAAATTAACTCATGATGGATCACGGACTTAAATGTAAAACGGGAAACATGAGACATCCAGAAGTATCACAGGAGGAAATCCTGAGAGGCTAGGGCTAGGAAAAGGGTTCTCGACACCAAAGGCACCATCCGTCAAAGGAAAAAACTGATGAACTGGAGCCCATCAACATCACACGTGTTTGCTTTGCAAAAGAGCCCGTGTTCAAAGGATGAAAAAAGGAATTGCGCCCTGGGAGAAGACGTCTGCAAACCATATCTGGCAAAGGACTTGAATAAAGAACTCTCAAAACTCACTTAAGATAAAACAGTGATGACACCAAATGCTGGTGAGGATGCAGAGAAACTGGGTCAACGTGCATCACCCAGAGGAATGTAAGATGACACACCCACTCTGGAAAACGGTACGGGGCTTCCTTACAAAACCGCACGTGTGCTTCACACAACCCGAATTGCTTAGAGCGAGCCCCCGGACGTTTTCCCCACCACAGCCAAGGTTGTGGCTGGACCAGCCTGTCTGGTTCTTACGGTTGCAGGACGCGCTTCAGCAAAAGCCATCAGGGAACTTTGAGAAATGAGGTTGATTACTCAGTCCTAGAGGGCACAGCACGCCCGAGGGCCACACAGCGAGGCCCATGCAAACGCATGAGCCTGGGGCACTGCCTCTACTGGGGTCGACGCTGGGGTGCCTAGGGCTTCAAGGGTTCACTGTTTATTGGCTACTTTGAGGCTTAAGAGTGGGAATTAGGTTGTGGGAAGGGCAAAGCAAGGTCATTCACGCAGTCTGTTTATCTAGGCTACCAGGGCTTTCTGAAAGAGGAACCTTATGTACAGTAGACACCATATTTCTGACAATTAAGACTAAAAATAGAATGTAAAATAGCTCATGAATAACTTTTATATAGATTGTATGCTAAAACACTATTTTTGCTGTATTTGGTTAAACAGACTATTCTCAAAATTTTATCTTTTTCAAACTTTTCAAAGTGACTACTGAACACTTTAAATTACATATGTGGCTCAGCTGAATTCCCACTGAAATCCAAAATTTGGAGGATAAGAAGAGATCGTCTACAAAAAACAAAAAGAAACCACTTTAAATATAAACACATACATAGCTTAGAAGGGATGAAAAAAGGAATTCCATGCTAACACTAACTTTTTACTTGGAGTGGCTGCATTCACAGGATAACCTACACTTCAGGACAAAGAACAGGACTAGGGACAGAGCGATATTTCAGAATGGTAAGGCATCGTTCATCAAGATGACACACTACTCCTACGTGTGTACGCACCTGATATCAGAATCAAAAACCACTAGAACAATGGAAAGTTAGTTCCACAATTAGACATTTCAGTACTGCTTTCAGTACGTGAGAGAGGTACACAGAAACCAGGAGGATGGCTGTGCTCCTGAAACTGGTAACAACCAACAGCATCACCAACTTGACCTGATGGACATTTACAGAACACTCCTCCAGCCAGCAACGATGGGACACGTTCTCTTCAAGGGCACATGAAACCACCACCATATTGGAGCATAAAACAAGGCTCAATAAATCTAAAAGGAAAGGAATCAAAGTATATCGAGACCACAATGGAATCAAAACCAGAAATCAATTTTAAAAATCTGAAGAAAACACATCCAACGTTTGGGAATTTAACCACACTTCCAAACAGCCCATGCAGCAAAGAAATCACAATGGAAATTAGAAAGAAAAATGCATGGCAACACGTACAGAACTCAAATCAGTGCTGCAGGAAACAAATCCACAGCATTCTCTCCACATTTACACAAGAAAGCTCTCCCAAGACAGGAGGCCTCAGCTCCCCGCCACGGTGATCTACTGGCAGGCCTGAATGTCCCCACGACCGTGTGCCGGCTTCCCCCGGAGCGGTGATCCACGCTTTGTTAAGGCGCCTTTGCTGAGAACAGGGTCAAGGTTAAGCCTCGACACGAAGTGGGCTGCTTCACTGGCCCGCACACAGCGGCCCATAACTCCAAGTCTGCCCCTTTGCAAAGTTAAACCTCAAAGGCTGAGCAAGAGAAGGTACCGAGTTGTACATTCTCCGTTCACGGTAGGGGTTGAAATGAACGAGGGTGGGCGGCGCTGTCCAAGTGCCTGCGGGCCGGCAAGGGCCCTCCCGAGAGAAACGCTTACGCGTGTTCCAGGACAGCGACCAGCTCGCTCCCCGCAGCCCAGAAGTGGGAACTACTCAAATGCCCACGTGACAGTGGGGTGAGCGCGCTGTGGTGTTTTCACACGAGGGAGCAGTGAGAGTGACCACCACAGCCGTACACAACAGCATGAGAGGTGGTGAACCAGCGCGTTGGGTCGGCCTGGCCTGGGGGTAGGGGTGGGGGGTCGGCGGTAACTGCCAGGAGGGAACCTGGGGACCACTCTGCTGTTGCTGAGCGTCCCGGCTCTGGCTGGGACTGTTACCCATTCCGGGCACACTTGCCAGCCGTACACTAGGATGAAAACGAAGGAACAAAACCACTTCGAATTCACAACTGTGGTGACCAGGTTTTTAAAAAATCAGTAAATGAGCCAGAACAAAGCCCAAGGAATCTCCCCAAACGCAAAACACACGGACACTGAGAAAGGACGGAAAACAGAGCTAAGTAGAGGGGTAAGAAAGCCAGCTCAACTCCTCAGCCCCCGCGGCTCAACAGACGAACCGAAAGAAGCCGCTCTTCTCATCAGAGGACGATGGACCGGCCTTCTCAAGGCAAAGCCACGGAGGGAAGCAGGGACGCTGCTGCTACGGGTGAAGACGTAAAGACAAAAACCCAGGAAATCCAACAGCTGGCTCCTCACGGGTCTGGGTTCCGCCAACCACAGGAGAAACTTCGGGGCAACCGGGGGCGCATGAGCAGGAACGGCTCCTAAGTCAGGCTTCCAGCGGGAATTCAGCTCACACTCACCTGAGATTCGTTAAGGTCCTTTGATGGAGACGCTAGTTCCAGAGACGCGGACGGGGTTTCGGGACCAAGAAGCCACGTCTGCCCCTGGGGCTGGGTGGAGCCAGGGCCCCCAGGAGGAGACAGTCCCAGAGGGAGGCAGCCCACGGGAACGGGCACCGCAGCAGAAGAGAAGGCCGCTGCCTCCCTCCCCCCTCCCACACACCTGCTGCCGGGCCTCTAGCGGCCGAAGCCCCGGGAACGGAGGCACGGATCACCAAGTGGGGCGGGGCTGTGTGTGAGAAGCAGCAGACCAGACCACAGTCACAGTCAGCCCGTCAGTATAGCCTGGTCTCTGACACGTGCGTGTGTAGCTTCGATCAGAACGCAAGTAACTTTAAAGCAACCCCCGGAAAGGCGGGAGATGTTCGTGGCCCCTCTCACCTGTGCTCTGCTCTCCCGGACAGGCTGCCTGGCACTGCCGCTGTCGTTAAGTCTGAGCCTCCCCATCAGGTGCGAGAGGCCAGCCTCACACACCCCTGAGCGCCACCCCTGCCGCCCGGAGCTGGGACACCGGGGTTCCAGAGGCTGCTCCCCTAGCTGCCCTCAGGGACCGTGTGGAGCGCGGTGAAACTAACCAGTTCCTCTAAAACACCGCACAGACTTGAGAGAGCGCGCGGTAGGGACTGGCAAGGCTCTCTGTAGAGGACCAGAAAATCAAGGCTGTAGACTGGGCAGGCCATCCGGTCTCCGAGGCAACCACCCCCCTCTGCGGCTGCAGCCCCAAAGCCGACGTCGACCACCCCAATCAAGCAGGCGTGGGCGCGTCCCGGTAAAATTTTAGTGATGGACACTCATCTCGAAATCTTTTGCTTTTGACTTTTTTCAACCCTTTAAAAATGTAAAAACTACGCTTAGCTCACAGACCACACAAAACTGGTCAACAGGCAGCATGTGGCCTGCGAGCCCGTTTGCTGACCCCTATCTTAGACAAAGACACCAAAAAGAACAAACCTAAATTGCTCCTAAAACCAAGAACTCAGAGCAGACTATTATCAAAAACCCTTCCTGGGCCCGATGCAGTGCTCACGAGGTCAGGCTCCCCCTCCAGGACCATGGCCAGGGCACCCCACTCTGCCCTGGGGACCCCATTCCATCCCAGGCACACCCCCTCTGCTCTCCTTTGCCCGAGACAGCCCCCAGTCTGGGGAGGTCCTGATGTCCCTTGTGGGAAGTTACCCCGGGCGGTTCACAAACAGCACTGTTTTCAGATCAATGTTTAAAGTAAAATAAGGCACTTAGGAAAAGTTTGAAGCCTTGCAGCTTCTGATACACAAAATGATTTGTGTCCAAGTACCCTGTGAAACCCCAAACCAAAGAAATGTTTTTCTTCAAATCAAAAGGCAAATGTTTCGGTCGGAAACAGCGCACTCATCACAAATGGTTCCACTCAATATATTCTGAGATTAGCTCCAGGTGCTGCTGCTGAAATTTCTAGAAGCTGCAAAACAGCTCATCTTTATCGATCAGTGATTAGAATTCAGCCGCCCCCTGCTCTGCAGCACGCGCACGGAGTGCAAACCGAAATCAAACACACACAACGCCACCCGTCACTTCCCTGCGGAGTAAGCCTGCAGCCGGGCTTCTCTGTCCGCACGCGTCGCGGACAAGCTCCCGTCTCCACCAGCGCCGGCGAGGAGCTCTCCGCACCCCGAGGGGCCTGAGCACCGGAGCCAGCGCTGCCCAGGGAACCGAGGACTTAACTCCCCTCAGGTTTACGGCCCCCGCGGCGCGCAGCCGCCTGCTGGACAGCGTAGTGGACCATCCAGGAGGGCGAGGGGACTGGAGAAAAGCGCAGGTGTGCACCGCACTGCTGGAAAGACGTCCGTCCGCGTCCAGGCTCCCCTAGAGGAAGCCGCGTGGACGAGCAGGAAAGGACAGCGCCACAGCTGCAGGGTGACGTGCCCTCCAGTGTGAAGGGAAGGGGCTTGGAGGCACTCACTGCTCAGGCATAGCGGCTCACACGCTGCATGGCCTCCCTCCAGCCAGAGGGCTCTGCTCAGCAACAGAATGTTCTAGAGCCCAGGGTCCCGCGTCCAGCTACCTGGCACGGCCCCAGGTGTCCGCTGAGTCGGGATGGACCTCGCCGCCCCCCAGCCCGAGTCGGGAATGAGGTCCCCGCTTTGCCTGCGTCAGGGCGCTGCGAGCAGGAGGGCGAGCACAGCGTCCCGCCGCCCCGAGGTGCCGAGCACCCCCGAGGAGCACCCCGAGCCGAGCTAGGACGAGCAGCTCCGTGGTGCGCGCCCCGCCTTCATCTTCTTGGTCTGCCCGTTGGACCCGCGCGGTGGCCCCCTGCGTCGCTTCTTCTCCAGCTGCTGCTGCAGCCGTTCCTCCTTCTTTTTCAGGTAAGTGGTCATGTTGTCGCAGGTGGCCTTGTAGAGGCTGCTGAAGCCACTGTCCATGCCAGCAGAGCCTGTGCGGAACAAGAACGGGTGCCAGTGTGCCACAGGAGCGCAGGGGCTCTGATTCTAGCGGGGGATGTGGTGGGCCGGAGGGACCCTCCTGCGACAGTGACCACCCGGCTCTCCATGGACCTGTGGCGCCTCCTCTGGCATGGCCCCAAGGATGCCCACCTCCTGGTGGCCACACCTGGCTGGACCGAGGACTCGCTTCTAACAGGACATGTGGGGCCCGGAGGTCCCCGGGAGGCCAGGTGCAGAGGCTGTGGCTGCGTCCTGTCGGCACCGTGCCCTGCTCCTCTGCACTGGGGACTGGGGTGTCCTCCAGCCAACAGCCAGTGTGGACCTGAAATCTGCCAACCACCGAGCGGCCGGATGCAGACCCCGCAGGGCCCACAGAAACAGTGGGACGTGCGGGCCGCTCTAGCGTCTATACACACCGAAGCTGCGTTTGTGTCCCCAGAGCTCGGAGGACCCAGGCCTCCATCTGGATGGTGGCTTGTCTTCCCAAGAAGTCTTCTGAGCAATCATTTCTTTATTCGAGTAAAGGCACCTGAGTTCCAGGGCTGAGTTAAAAGCACCCCCTGACACAGCCAGAAGCTGCGTCCCAAGAGCCTGCCTTCTGCCAATACAAACGGAGGGGCTCTCGGCACCTCAATCTCCGCTAAGGGAACCAACCAGGCCCCGGCTCACAGCAGCTCTGCTGTCCCGACGCGGACGCGGACACACACACCGCACCCACCACAGGCCCTGCACCCTCACCCACAGAACAGCTTCCTGCTGCGTTCCGCGCTCTGGAACCAGCGTCCGCCCGCGCCCACGGCTGAACATGACCCTGCAAAGCAGGCCAGGGCGGGTCCTCACCTTCCAACATGGCCCAGTTCTCGCGAAGGTGAGCACAGACCCTCTTCGACACAGCACTTTCAGGAAGAGACTGAGAAGACGAACGGAAAACCTTTATTGGAAAGAGGCCGGTGGACAGTGGTGACCCCTGTACTCACAGGAGGCGGAAAGGCCGCTCTCCCCAGTTCATCAGGCATGGCAGCGACCGCGGCTCGCCACGCAGGACTCCGCCCAAGGTGTCTGGAACCTGGCAGGTGCCAGCTGGCGGCACCACTCACTGCTAGTTTTCAGATAAAGACCCCCGAGCGAGCTGCTGGGAGCTCTGAGCACTCGTCGAGGCCGTGCAAGTTTGCAAAGGGCTCTGCGGGTGTCACCTGCTTCTCCCCATGGCACCTTAGACACAGGCCAGGCGGGAGGCGACATCCCTGCTTTCCACACGGCTCACCCAGGCCACCTGCAAGGAGGGGCCCCCTCGCTGCCCAGCGGGACCACTGCCCCAGCGCAAGGCTGCGCCGAGGCTGCAAATGTTAAGGGCTCACCACTGCGGGCTTTTCTCCTAAAAAGACGTGTCAGAACAATCACAGGAAATACATACCAATGACAGCAATTCACCCCCGACACACCCGTGCAGGCACCGTGACACTGAAGAACCCGGCCAGGCACCCAGCTCCCTGCACCCACGCCGCAAGCCCTGTGACCGCTGTCCCCCAAGGACACAGCTGCTGGCATGGGCGTAGTCGACGGAAACAGCGGGGCCGCCCATCTCACCTGCCACTGGCCGCCCACAGGCCTGCAGAGCACGAGGGGGGCCTCCCGGCAGTCCTGCAGGACCCACAGCCCCCGGGCCTCCTCGAAGGCGGCGTCCCACACTCTGTGCTGGAAAGTCAGCTGCTGCTGGTAGACCAGCTGCCGCCGGGGGACATCCAGCTGGAAGAGGCAGACCACGGGCAGCCTTCCCAGGGAGAGAGGGGACGATCACAACAGCGCCCACGGGGGCACTCAGCCCCGGGCCAGCCCCGCCAACACCTCAGCGGCAACCTCGGGACGCCCTGAGCCCAGAGCCCCCAGCCAAGCCACTCCCGCTTCCCCGACCCCGGGAACCGTGAGCTAATGAACGCTCCAGTCCCGAAGTCCGGGGACAGCTTACTAGGCAGCAAAGTCGAAGCCGTGCAGATGAGACAGCCGCCCTGCCCGCCAAGCAGCGGACGGGACCCCGGGCCGCGCTCAGCCCTCCCCAGCAGGCTTTTTACCCTCTAATCCTGCATCCTCATTTCCAACATGAGCTCAGCCGCCCACCCCAGGCCTGCTGTCAGGACAAGTGACAATGTGGGAGGCCCCCAAACGCCCCCCCCCCGGCACGCAGACAAGGCCCAGGAGGGAACGCTGAGTGGCCCGTGCCCCCCACACCCACCTCGTCAGCACCGCCAGCCCCCGACGGGTCTCTCATGCCCAGCTGGGACTGACTGAGGTGAACTCTACCACAGCCGACCCTTCGTTGGGATTCTATCTGCACAAAAGACCAGCCGGGGGCCACTGCTCCCTTCACCCTAGCGGATTAAGATGCAGCGCACAGAAAGGGAGCCGCCCGGCCCGCAGCAGCAGGGCTCGGAAAGCGAAGCTCACTGCAGCAGACGCCGCGCCAGCGTCGCCGTCCAAGCCTCCCGAACGGGCCGCGTGGGCTCACCCGTCACACAGGAGCGCCACGCAGTCCTCCTGGCGCCAGTAAGTGATCCTGGACGCAGCGAACCTCTGAAAGGAAAAGCAGCGGCTTCAGGGGTGTCAGCCTGGCAGGACCTGACGCCGGGCTGCTCTGCTCCAACTGCGCGCATCGCTGCAGGACAGACGGTCCCCACGTGTGGTCCATGACAGGCAAAGAGAAGACACTGCAGGACTCTCTGCACACCAGTGAGGGCACAGCTCACAGGGAATTCCGACACACAGGGCAGACGGCAGAGGCCGCTCCGTGGCTCTGGCCCTCCCTCCGGAGCTGGGCCACATCTCCAAGGCCAATGGAATTGCTCAAAAAGGAGGGAGGACAGAGCACACGGGGAGGGAAGGAAGGCGTGCACGTGAGCGTCCACACGCTCCGGCAGAGGAAGCAGCCTGGGCTGGGAGCCAGCAGAGGCGCAGGGGGCACGGCAGGCCCACGCACAGCTCTCGGGGGCTGCCCTGGCCGCTGCTCCCCTCTACGCTTTCTCCTCGCCGTCCAGGGGCGTCAGGGGTGAGCAGAGCGCAGACGGGAAGAAGGCAGAACGAGCAGGCCTCTCTCTGCCGCAGCTCTAACGGGGGCACCGTGGCTGCAGAAACCCAAGGCGGAGGCGCGCACGGGGGCAGCCAGGGCAGCTGGAGGCCACTGACCCAGAGGGCCCTGAAGCCACTGGGCTGGGTGGCCGCGGCCCTGGGGTCCTGGGGCTCTGACCCACGTCAGGCCTACCTGCCCATGTGCTACAGAGAGGTCTCGGGGTGGACGAGAGAACCGAGAAGCCAAGGACGAGGGAGGAGAGCCCTTCAGTTCAGGCCCAGGTCTCGTTAGACACGCAGCAAAGCCCCGTGCCACGGGCTGCCACCCTGCGCATCATGACCCCAGCCCCCAGGCCAGCTCTGCAGGCCCTGGAAACGCGTGAGCAGACCCTCCCTCCCCACCAGGCCCAGCTGGGCCTCTGGAAGCTGCCAGAACCGTCCACGTGTGATCAGCTGGACCCTAGCCAAACAGGGCACCCGCCCGGGAGCATCAGAGCGAAGAACCCCTAGAGCCTGAAAGGCAGCCCACACCTTCTCCCCTGCAGATCCCCTGACAGCTGAAGGCTCAGGTGACCTGACCTGGGGATGCACTGGCCAGTGCGCCATCCTGGGGGCATGAGGCTGACCCACGATGGACAGAGGTAGGGAATCCTGGGCATGCTCAGCTCCCCACCAGGCACCACTATTTTTTCCATTTCCAAGCAGGATTAGAGGCCTTTCTGTAAATTAGTGGTTTGAATGCAAACATGGTAAGATATAAATTTTTTCCCATTTACATGACTAGGTGCCTTCAGAATTTGAAATACACAATTCCTCTCAAGCTAGAAGAAGTTTACATTGACAGGAAAAACACTTTTCCAACGTAAAACGAATTTTTTCCACAGGATCCACGACTGGAGAGACGCCCTATAAACCAGAGACAAACGTGAGGTTACCTTGTTGCTCCAGGGCTCCGCCGGCTCCTGCAGGCTGGGCAGGTGACAACAATGCAACTCGCGGCCGCTTCTGTACTGCCAGAGTCTCAGGGTGCAGTCCTGCACACACCAAGGACGGGTCAGCACCCAATGAGGCGTCCAGGCTTCACTGGGTAGTGGGAATAACTCAGCTACGTCCACTGCACCTCTCTCCCGGCTAAAGGCTCTTTGCTTAGAAACAACTGTGCAAAGCGTCGCACAAACCAATAAGTAAACATGGGTGACCCCACACGGCCAAATGGGCAAGGACACAAGACACCCTGTCACATGCCGGAGGTCAAAGACAACACCTGCTATGCTCGGGCTGGGAGTGAACACACACGCATGCACGCACGTACACACACGGACCCATCAATGAGCACGCATTCGCACAAGGAGAAACACATGGGGTTGATGAGCATGTGACAACTGTCCACACATCACTGTTTAAGAATGGGTGAAAAGAGGACATCCGTTTGTTACCCATGAGAGTGTCAACTGGCATGGCCCTGATGTGTGCTCCAAAAGTAACATAAATGCAAAAAAAGGAGGGTTTATCAGGAACAAGACAAAGATGCCCACTTTGGCCACTTTTATTCAACACAGTAATGGCAGTCTTAGCCACAGCAATCAGACAAGAAAAAGAAAAGGAATCCAAATTGGAAAAGTAAAACTGTTACTGTTTGTAGATGATGTGATTTTATATATAGAAAAGCCTCCACCAAAAGACTACTAGAAATAATAAATGAATAGAATAAAGTTGCAGGGTACACAATCAATGTAGAAAAATCTGTTGTGCTTCTACACACTAACAACAGACTAAAAGAAAGAAAAATTAAGAAAGCTACCCCACTTACAATTTATTTAGGAATAAATTTAACCAAGGAGATGAAAGACCTGTACTCAGAAAAGTATAAGACATTGTAGATAGAAACTGAAAACACAAACAAATGGAAAGATATTCCTGCTCATGGATTAGAAGAATTAACATTGTTAAAATGTACATTATTAACTAAAACAATTGAAGACTCACTCCAATCACTATCAAAATCACAACATGTTTCAAACATAAGACCAAAAAATCCTAAAATTTATATGAAACCACAAAAGACCCAGAATAGCCAAAGCAATCTTGAGAAAGAATAACAAAGCTAGAGTGTGTCACGCTCCCTGATTTCAAACTATACTGCAAAACTACAATAATCAAAATGGCATGGTATTGACAGAAAAACACACACACAGATCAATGGAACAGAATTGAGAGCCCAGAAATAAACCCATGCACTTATGGACAATGTACAACAAAGGAGTAAAGAACATACAACAGAGAAAGGGCAGTCTCTTCAATAAATGGTGTGGGGTAAACTGAACAGCCATATACAAAAAAATAAAACTGGTCCACAATCTCAAACCATACACAAAAATGAACTTGAAATGGATTAAAGACTTACACGTAAGACCTGAAACCATAAGACTCCTAGAAGAAAACACAGGCAGTACACTCTTTGACATTGATCTTAGCAATATCTTTCTGAATATATCTCCTCAGGCAAAGGAAATAAAAGCAAAAATAAACAAATGGAACTATTTCAATCTAAAAAGCTTCTACACAGCAAGAGAAACGATCAACAAAAGGACAACCAACCGAATAGGAGAAGATATTTCCAAATCATATATCTGATAAGTGGTTAATAACCAAAACAGATAAGGAACTCCTACAACGCGACAACAAAAAACCTTTAAAAATGGGCAGAGAAGGGGCTTCCCTGGTGGCGCAGTGGTTGAGAATCTGCCTGCCAATGCAGGGGACACGGGTTCGAGCCCTGGTCTGGGAAGATCCCACATGCTGCGGAGCAACTGGGCCCGTGAGCCACAACTACTGAGCCTGCGCGTCTGGAGCCTGTGCTCCACAGCAAGAGAGGTCGCGACAGTGAGAGGCCCACGCACCACGATGAAGAGTGGCCCCCGCTTGTCACAACTAGAGAAAGCCCTCGCACAGAAACGAAGACCCAACACAGCCCAAAATAAATAAATAAATAAATAAATTTATTTAAAAAAAAAATGGGCAGAGACTATGAATAGACATTTTTCTAAAGACATACAGATGGGCAACACGCACATGAAAAGATGCCCAACATCACTAATCACCAGGGAAATGCAAATCAAAACCACAATGAGATATCACCTCACATCTGCCAGAATGACTACTACCAAAAAGACAACAAATGACAAATGTTGGCAAGGATGTAGAGAAAAGGGAACCCCCGTGCACTGTTGGTGGGAATGTAAACTGGTGCAGCCACTGTGGAAAACAGTATGGAGGTTCCTCAAAAAATTAAAAATAGGGCTTCCCTGGGGGCACAGTGGTTGAGAGTCCGCCTGCTGATGCAGGGGACACGGGTTCGTGCCCCGGTCCAGGAAGATCCCACATGCCGTGGAGCGGCTGGGCCCGTGAGCCGTGGCCGCTGAGCCTGCGCATCCGGAGCCTGTGCTCCACAATGGGAGAGGCCACAACAGTGAGAGGCCCGCATACCGAAAAAAAAAAAAAAAATTAAAAATAGAGCTACCATATGATCCAACAATTCCACCCCTGAGAAGAAAACAAAAAACACTAATTTGAAAAGATATACGCACCCTTCTGTTCACTGCCACATTATTTGCAATAGCCAAGATCTGGAAGCAACCGAAGTTCGCATCAACAGAAAAACGTGGTACACACACACACACACACACACACACACAATACATTACTGAGCCATAAAAAAGAATGAAATCTCACCATTTGCAGCAACGTGGATGGACCTGGAGGATATTAAGCTCAGTGAAATAAGTCAGATGGAGAAAGACAAATACCATATGATTTCACTCATACGTGGAATATAAAAAGTAAACAAACAAAACAAAAACAAACATGCAGATACAAAGAACAGAGCAGTGGTTAGCAGAGGGGAAGGGGTGGGGGGAGGGCAAGATGAGTGAAGCGAGTCAACGGCACTGCATTGTGACGCATGGTGACTAAACTTTCGGTGGTGAGCACACTGTAATGTATAAAGAAGTCAAAATGCAACGTTGTCCACGTGAAACGTACACGTTATAAACCAACGTTACCTCGGTAATACAAAAAAGAGGAGAGGGTTATATTAAGGAACGTTTGTTACAACGCTCATTAAGACGGCAGGAAATAGAACCACACATCTAAGGAGAAGGACCAGACAATGAGTGAAACGAAGCAGGGTCCACGCCAGCATCCGCCTCAGAAAAACCCCTCCTGTGAGTGGGATCCCTTTACTGAAACCAGACGTGCACAGGCCACACCCACCTGCGGAGCAAATACGAAGTCTGATGAGAAGAACCTCTGTGTGATTTAAACGACCGAGAGAGAAAGAGGAAAATTAACTTCCCCCAAATGGTTAAGGCAGGAAGCTCCGGGTGCTGGGACGTGAGTATGAATGCCTTGCCGTCAGTATGGCTGATAAACAGGGAGACGAACGCACGTCTACAGGTGTCCCCACTCGCCCCTAGTCCCCCAGGCGACAAGGGGTGTTTTAGAGCAGAGCCCTACAGGACAAAGCCAATCACGGGGAGATGCAGACAGAACCCAGATGCTGGGGACAGATGATGGGAACAAGAGGCCTTGGTCTCGGGGACGCTGGGACACATGTAGAGAAGAGACACGGGGCCCCTCCCCACAAAGGGTGAAGACAGGACACCGAACCCCACCCCCATGAGAAAAGGAGGACTGACTGACCCAGGAGGGCTCCCACAGGGATGCAGCCAGGTGCCCGAGTCTGACACCCAGCAGCCCCAATGCCATAAGCGGACGGACCACCAGACATCGAGGAAAACCTCCAGCTGGAAAGGTATGGGACACACAGGGAGGAAAGGAAACACACACAGGAAAATCCCTAAAAAAAACACACGTCACAACACCTCAAGGAGGTGGGGGATGGGGGCTATGAGGGATGGGGCTATGAAGAGAGAACATCCCAGGGACGAGAAAGAGCCTCTTGGAAAGTAGAAACCACAGCGGAAATGAACACGCCCACAGAAGGCTGGAAAATAAAGTTGAGAAAATCTCCCCCAAAGCAGAACAGGGAGCAGGCACATGAGAGAAAAAATATGAAAGGGAAGAATCAAGAGTCAGCGGGTCAAACATCCAACTGCACAAATCCCAGGAAGAGTGAGGCGCGGACGGCTCCAGAGGGAGGGAGCCTAAGGAAACTCCCAGGTCTGTGGACCTGAAGACTCAGAACGGAAAAAGCCACTGACTGTGCAGCTAATTTCAGGGCCCCCATGACACCCCCGCCCTGCTCCATCATTCTTCAGAGCACGGGGTGAGAAGGCCCCCAAAACACGGCCAGAGAGAAGGGCGATCAGAGCCCACATGAAGGACCCAGACTCAATGGCCGCAGACTTCTCAAAAGAAAAAGCAGGCAGAAAACCAAGCAATCTAAAAACCAGAGAAAAGCCTGGAGCAACGGCTTGACAATCTGCAGGGAAACACCTGACTGAGCATCATACACCTGCCTGATAACCGAGTGCTGGGGGCGGGAGAAGGGCACCTCCTGAAAGGCAGGCTCCTTCCTAACCACCCTCCCTGCACCTTCAGAAAGCTGCCCCATGACATGTACCCCAAACAAGGTCGGGGGGCACGTTCTGGAGACAAGGAGCCCACCAGCAAAGAGGGAGGGGACGCAGGCAGGACACTGCTGATGCCCATGCAGATGGCAGCAGCTGACACGAAGAAACTGCTCGTGCTTGTTTCTTGATGACTCGCGTTGTTTGGAAACACCGGCCACCAAGAGGACACAGCCGAAGGCTCCCAGGGCCTGCCTTGGAGGCCACGGCGGGTGGAGTGCTAGTTTCCACTCTAAGCCTTACAGCAGCATCTGACTCTTTAAATAAACATACAATCTGCACTTCACAGCGTGCAGGGCACGCAGCATACCACGCCTGGGCCGGGCGGCCCGTGAGGAGGTAGGAAGGCAATGGGATGGGGCACCAGGACGGCCAGCGCCAGCCCTACTGCAGTTCTGTAAAAAGGAGTAGAAGCAAAACGCTGGACTTGACAAAGCTAAGTGGTAAGACCAAAGGTGGTCACTACGCTTTTCTGTGTGGCTATTTTTTTTTATTGTAAAAGAGGCTTACAGCAAAATTCACAGAAACTGGCTATCTCTGGGAACTCCAGCACGTTTATTTTCTTCTCTTTACTTTCACAAGTCACTTTCAAGAGAAGGGAAAAGTAAAAACCTGTGAGAAACCACACTTGGTGAAGGAAATGGGACGTGGCCACCGCCTGGAAGGCCTGCCTGTCAGGAGTCCATGAGGCCCCCAGCCCACCCCAGGCCCCTGAGTTGCATAAAAGGCTAAAGGGTGGAAAGACAAAGATAAAGGGCTGTGGGCAGAGCTTCTGAAAAGAAAAGAAGAATCAGAGCCAGTTAGGAACTCAAAACCTGCACTCCAGCAAAAGTACTGCCTGATGATCCTTCTGAAGAGGGTTCCTTAGAGAAAGGTGCCGCCAATCACTCAGCTGTTAAGGCTTCCGGCTCCTGGGACAGAGCTGCTGTACTTACTGATCAAACTTCCACCACGGCCAAGTGCCTGGCCCCTCTCCACGCGCTCACACAGGGGCGGGTCAGGGACAAGGGCTAAGAGCGGCAGGACCGGAGGGAACCAGGTCCCTCTGGGATTCGGAAAGGGCCGTCTACCAACCGTTCTGACGAGGTCATGGTGCTGTAAGGACCCCTCAGACCGGAGTCCCTGCACACCGGTTCTGGCTCAGTGCGCGCGCGCGCACACACACACTCACACACACACACACACACACACGCACGCACGCACAGCCCTGGAGCAGCCGGCCGGCTCTACCCTGCAGACCACAAGCACCACCTAGTGGACGGCCACCCAGGAAAGGCACGTGCTGACCTCCCAACCACGCTGGGAACAGAAGACAGGCTGCTGGCTGACAGGTCCTCCCCCAGCCGAGGCTCCAGGCTGCGCCCCCACCACGGGGAGCCGGGGCGCCCGTGGGGAGCAGAGCACTTACCCCAGATGAGGACAAGAGCAGCTCGGGGTGGTCGGGCACCACGAAGATGCGGCTCACAAACCTGCAGGTGGAGAGAGGCAGAGGGTGAGCCGGGCTGCTGTGACTCTGCCCCGCCCGTGTCACCTCGGAGCCTGACCCCAGCAGAAGCCGAGAGGGGTAGCGTGACTGCGTGGGGAGCACGCCCCGTCCCTCGGGCCCAGAGGCAGTCCCCGGCCGCGCCAGCCAGGAAGGCCCCCGGGGTTCTGCCCTGCTCGGGAGCTGCCCAACCACGCGCTTCAACGGGGTCTGGGACACCAGGGTGACCCGCGAGCAGGGCCGGGTGGAAGGGGGGCAGCGCCACCGACCGCAGCCAGGGCCACACCCACAGGCCTCAGCCGAGCAGCCCAGCCCCCCCAGAAGGCAGCCTCGGGGCTGCAGGCGCGCACCAGCGTCTCTAACGCTGTCACCCTGGGAGAGGGGCCCCCGTGGCTCCCTCGCCTCCACCGGTTCCATCCCAGCCACCTGGAGCCTCACCCGGCCTGGGCCCCGGCCTGGCTGCAGCCACCCTCCCTCCCCAGGACAGCCTTCCCCGAAGGCCCTCAAAAAGGAACAAGAACACGTTGCAGGATGAATGCAGCCTGTGTCCCCCGCAATGGCACGTCCACGACAGCGGGTACGAGCCACCTTGATGTCTTTACAGGAAAGGAGTGGAAACCACAGTTTCCAGGGCCTTCACCAAGACTCTTAAGGAGCAACGATTGGTCATTTATTCGCCGAAATATCCACTGAGTCTAGGACTCGGCGGGAGACAGGCCATAGGAGACCCTGGGTGTCCGCGGAGGCTCAGAAAGGCCCGTCCAGCAGAAACACGGCCGCAGCCATGACGTGAGTCACCAAGGGCACTTCACATTGGCTGATACCCACGCTAAAAAGGTAAACAGACTCAGGTGAGACTAATTTTAATACTATGTTTTGACTTAACTCAATATACCCAGAATGTTATCATCTCAACATGCAATCAATGTAACAAATTAATAAGGAGCTATTTTTACACTGTCTTTTCACACTGTCTCCGGAATCAGGCGTTTTACACTAACTACTGGCACCTCTCACTTGAGACCTGGCGGCTCACGGCTCTGAACTGGCCGGCACAGGCTGAGAAGCCCAGCAGGGAGGGGCCGGGGGGAGGGGTGCTTCCTGAGAGGGCAGGTGGCATCGGGCGGAAAGCTGAGTGAAGGAGGGCGCTGGGCAGCGTGGGCAAGAGCTTGCCTGGTGGAGAAAATGGCACATGCAAAGGCCCCGAGGCACAGTGTGCCCAGTGGGGTGGGGAGCAGCAAAGGCCCCCGAGAGACGGCAACGGGGCGGGGGGCTGGCCGGCCACAGGAACTCTGCTCGCAGGATTACCAGACAACTGAATAAAAGCTAAAACAACGCTATCGTGACGTACAAAGCCAGCAACCATCGCCCTTCAAGGTCAACGTTTACGTTCCATTCAAAGACCAGGAAACAGGAGCGATCTCAGAATTGAATTAAATCCCTCCAATTCTTCCCCTGCCTCAAATAACACAGTTTAAAACACTTCAGCCAGTTAAACTAAGTGCTTTTCCTTCCTGCAAACTGTAATCAGCCTTTTGCCTCAGAAGAGCGACATTCTTCAGAAACGCCACCCTCACATGACGTCAAACTTCACTTACTAAAGGAGCGCCCACTTGCCAGAAGACAGATGACAGAGCAACAACGCCTGCCTGGACGATTTCAATTGCTGAAGCCTGTTCCTCGTCCCCCGACACACCCCCACTGACCGCTGACTCTACTGCCGGGTGCTGAAGGGCATCGATGCTGGCCTGCGGTGACCACGCACTGGGGACTGAGACCTCGGTACCACCAAGAAAACCTCTGGGAAATGCATTCTGAACAGGGAAGGAGGTCCTGAAGGTTCTGAAGCCCTGGGACCAGGGGGTGAGCTAGACGGGGCCCAGGAGGAAGCAAACCGATGCAGGCCAGGCGTCCAGGCTGGTCCCCTCCTCCCAGGAGGCACCTCTCACTTCGCCACCAGCTTCCCCAGCTGAAGGGTCCACCTGCGTTTCAAACCTGAGCCTCCCTCTGTGGAGGGTGAGGGACTCACTCGGTGGGGGTACAGGGACGGGGGACACTGACTAGTTGGGGCGACGGGGACAGGGGACACGGTGCGGGGACAGGGGTCACTCGGTCGGGGGACGGGGGACACTCACTCCGTGTGGGGACGGGGATGGGGGACACTCACTCGGTGCAGGGACGGGGACGGGGGACACTCACTCGGTGCGGGGACGGGGGGCACTCACTCGGTGTGGGGACGGGGGACACTCACTCGGTGTGGGACGGGGACGGGGGACACTCACTCGGTGCGGGGACGGGGGACACTCACTCGGTGTGCCCGAGGCAGAAGGACTCGATGTTGTGCGGAGCCGCAGCCCAGCTCACCCGGATTTTCTCGTCCCGGTCGGCAGTGAGGATATAGCGGTCGTCGGGACTCACGGCCTGTGCACGAGGGTTAGAAGGGGCGGGTCAGCATGGCCGGCTCCCCCCGCCACCCCAGGCCTCAGCTCACGTGTCCCCCGAGGGCCACAGCTGCCCCACACCTGCTCCCGCCCCAGCCCGGCCGCGCCCACTCCCGTCTCCGGCACCTGGTCGCCTTCCTCTCCTTCCTTTCACGTGTCCCCATGTCCAGCCCGCCACTGAGTCCTGGTGATCTGTCCTTCACGACCCCCCCAGTTCCTGTGAGCCCCTGCAGGGTCCCACCCCGCCCCCGCCGCCCCTGGCCGCAGCCCAGCCCTCGTGGGCCTCTCGGGGCCCCTGGGGGCGCAGCTCGTGGCTCGGGGGCTCCGAGGACGCCTGCTCTTTCCACACCCTTCCCCCTCGTCTCCCCGACCTGGGCCTCCCCCACGTCTAGACCACACAGCTGCCCCTAACTTGACCGTCCTCTTTCAGCCTGCTGCCAGCTTCACCTCTGAAATCGGGGCCCTGCCCACAGCAGAGCCCAAACCCGCCCACCTGGCACACAGGCCGCCCCCTCCTCGTCCCTTGAGCCGGACTGTAGCCAATGAAGCACGTCGCCCACGTACCACATCCAGGAGCATCGACAGGTGTCCCAGTTCAAGCTTGCCGCTCCCGTGCGGCTCCAGCACCGAAAAGGAATAAACGTCCCCAGACTTGTCTGCTACCAGAACCTTCTCCTCAGAAGCCGTGAAGGTCAGGGCTGTGCACCTCCTCACCACAGTCCTACAAGGCCAGAGAAGCCCACGGTCGCCTCTACGGGTCGTCGCCAGGGCCGCCCACTGACCCGCAAGGCTCCCGCCATGTGGCAGTTACCGAAGACGGTGCCAAAAACATAAGGGATGGAAACAGAGCCAAGGCCTCCGACAAAACTTACTTTCGCAATATCTTTTCTTTTAAAAATGTGCTAATGGCAGAATCTGAGCGGTGGGTTTCTACGTGGCCAACGTGAGACCCGCTCAGCCTGACGGTGTGTTTGAAGGCTGTCCTGATAGAGCGCTGGGGGCGGGGCTCTCCGGCCTCCCCCGTGCGTCGTGCGTTGGGGGGGGACACAACAGCAGCCAGCTTCCTAAACGCCAATGCGCTCTGGGCCGCGACCAGAGCTGCGGAGGGCCCTCCTGCCCCTGTGGCTTCCCATCCAGGACCCCGCCCTCCGCGCCGCCCACCCACCGCCGGCTCTGCCGCCTGGACCGGGATCCTGCACGCGCTGCTCGTGAGCACACGGGAGGGCCGCGATGCTGAGAGCTGGGGGCGCATCACAAGTCCAAATCCTTGATCCGGGGCCACAAGAGCTGTCACGTCTGCGAGCTGGTTCAGTAACGACATCAGCCACGAGGAGCAAAACCACAAGTGGTGACACAGGCCCCACCGCCGGCCCGCTCGCCCTGGGTCGGGGTCATGCCGGTTCCTCCTGTTACCATTTTTCATTTTGTTTCTACTGGGACGTCTTCCAGGTAGCAAACTAGGCTCTCCACGACAAGGTGCCCGTACTTTTCATCCTACGTTAGAGACGAGCCATAACGCTGCTTTACACTCAAACGCCTTCCGCTTATCTACACGCGTGGCCTCTTCACAGAAGGGCCGGCCTCAGCTTTGCCGTCACCCGAGGGCTGGAAGGAGACCCACTGTCCCCATAAAGAGCTAACGTCCGTGCAGAGGACACCCAGCTCACAGCTGCCTGACTCCAGCCGTCAGCCTGAAACGGAAACTGAACGTTACGCCCCCCACGCAGGGCCCATCAGAGCCCCGCCCGCCTTCCGCCTTTCGGGAGGGAGGGGCGAGGGAGGGGCGAGAGGACAGAGGAGAGAGCGGGAGACCCTGCTGGGTTCCAGGCGCCGCCATGGGGCTCGGCTGCTGCTGGACGGCCCCCACTCCTCGGTCCGGTGCAGCCCGGCAAGGAGGCGTGATGCCATGACGTGGGGAAACAACAACAAGGAAAGGGAATCAGACCCCAGGTCAAGACTGATCAGAACCCAGAGCGCGCCCATCATTTAAACAAACGATCTGTGCTGCACCAGCAACACAGCTGCACAGCCTAACGGGCCCACTGAGCATCTGCGCGGAGCGCGGCCACGGCCTGGGGGGGCCGGAGGGGCAGGCACGACCTCCTGGGGGGCACCGGCCTAGGACAGTCCTCGGGAGGCAACAGGCTTGCATCCCAATGAGCTCGCCCACCCCAGGAGGAAGTGAGCCCTCCAGAGCCGGCCCCCTCCCCACTGCAGCCCCCCCATTCCCACTCTGCATCTCGCCCCTTTGTCCTCTGCCAGCTGGGGGCTTCCAGCTTCTCAGGCTAAACCCGTCCTGGCAACGATTCCAGGACGTGGCTCAGCTGTGCAGGACAGATGTAGGAATTGGGACCCGTGGGCATCAGGACACAGGTGGCGGACAGGACCGTCGGTGGCTGGCCATGCCGCCCCAGCAGAACGAGCCCCAGGGGCACCAACCTTCGGCCTCCGCGGGGTCTGGGGCCTCAGCACTTTCCCTCGCTCCACAGAGTCACTGGGTTCAAGGCCCAGGCCCCCCCCCGGGTGGGTGTGGCCCCCTCCTCCCTGCCAGGGACAGAGGAAGGGCCGCTAGAGCGAGCTCTGAGCTGTGAGCAGGTCCCACAGCCGCTCAAGGCCCTGGCCGGTCAAATGTGCATGAACTGGACGTCAGATGTACTGAGGGTGGGTGCCGTTCTGAGGGGGCCCATCAGATCCCAAAGGGGTCTGTGCCCCAAAGGTGAAGAGCTGCTGCACCCCCTCCAGGGTGACGTCCACTCGACCAGCATGGGGGGGACCGCCCACTGCATGTCATCGCCCCGCCGACTTCAACTCACCCTGCTCTCCCGCAAAAGTGTAATCAGAGAGGAAAGGCGCTGAGCTCAGGGTAAACGCACAGGAAAAGGCAACGGGAGACACGACCCCTGCCCTGAGCTCGCCCCGGCCCAGCCCCTTGGCCCCATTATCCAAAGGCTGCAACACGAGGGAGGTCCTGCAGTTGTAATCTGTTTCCTTAATTTCTTCCAATCACATCATGCCTTCCACACCACCTAATGCAAGCATTTCCTACACAAAGTTATTCTGTTGATATCAACTTAAAAGCCAAGAAAGAACGACTAAAGGGAAAATGCCCAGCACCGAGACCGCTAAGGTCTACGGCCCCGAGCGTTATTGGGTCTCACGTGGAAAGAAGCCCCGACACACAACCTTCCAGAGACAAAACAACACGGCACCTTCCCTTCAGTCCACACCCACAGGCCTCGAGGTAGGGGGACCCAGGCACGGTCACAGGGCCAGGTGTCTGAACACCCGCCCTGCCCCGCGCCAGGGGAGGCCTCACCTAAACTCTCTCATTAAGAAGCCCGACGCCACGCAGACCCCTGCTCCCTCCTCAGACCCTGCACGAGCCAGGACCCTTCTAGAATAGCCAGAGCCGCCCAGGAGCCCTGGGCGCTGGCCGTGCCACCCCGGCAGAAGGGCAGGAGCTCCGGAACCAGGACCCAGGAGTGCGGCAGGCTGCGTGGACACCTCCGTGCCCACGTCCAGAGTGAAATCCCTACCCACCCGCGGAACGCACACAGAAGTGGCAGTTCACCCGCTTGTCTGCCTTCTAGCAAGTCCAGAGCTGCCACCTACAGAGCGAGAGCAAGCTGGCCGCCAACTCTCCCCACCACCAGCAGGCCCTGCGCCCGCACCCACGCTTCACAGAAGTGGTCAGTGTGACTGCGAGGGACCCAGGGGTCAAGAGCCCTAACAGTGGGCACACCTCCTCGGTGAAGAAGCACCCTCATCCAAAGAGAGGTCAGGCCCGTGGCCTCACGGCCTGGGAGGAGGTGATCTCTAGGAGGACAGAACAGGTCTCCAGGGGCAGAAACAGATCCCGCGAAGAAGGTGTCGCGGGGGAGGCAGGGGCCGCGCGCTGTCTCTCGCTCGGGATCTCTGGATGATGAGATTCAGAGTGATTTGGGTTTGTTCCCACTTTGGCCTTCTCTGAGGTTCCCAAATTTGTGCATGAACCAAAAAAATTCAAGGGGGAGAATGGAAAAAATTGCTGTGGTAGGAAACCACACTGCTCCAGGGGCCAGACAGGACACCTACGAACCTGCCCTCAGCTGCCCTCCCGCAGACCCCACAGGGGCAGGTCTGCACACAAGCACGCCCGTGGCAGCTCTGGACGGCGACCTGGGGGAGCCTGTCGGCCGAGGCTCACCCGTAGTGTCTCGCTCAGTACGCGACGCTACATGGGACGGCCGGGTGACAGGGCAGCCGCAGTGGATGGACTCATTTAACACAAATGGGAAAAACCCAAGTTCCCCAACAGAGAATCAAAGGGAAAAGGAACCACCACCCCGCAGAAAAGCAAAGGGCGTAAGACAGCTCACAAGATACAAGCAGTTCTTCAGGGAAGGCTGCTCTCCTCCCTCCTAACGAGGCAAGCACGCAGGTCCCACTTTTCTCTCACACGGCCCCAGGCCCAAGGTTAGATGCTACTCAGCGCTGGGGGGTGCGGTGTTTGCTCCTGCACTCCAGGGGTAAAGGGAAAACCCCTTGGGAAGGCAATTTGTGATCAACGACATAATTTACAAATACACATCTTCAGACTTGACAATTCAGTTTTGGCAACTTTTACAGATAAATGAGAAAAGTTACGTCTGAGAAAATATGATAATTCACCGAAGGACTTTTTGAAAGAGCAGAACAAGTGAAACGCAGGTAAGAAACGTCCATGAAGAGGGAAGGTCAAGAAAACGACGGGACTGCACGCAGTTGCTACTCTTCACAAAGTACTGACCAGCACAGACATCTCTGCCATCAGCTCCATCGGGTGCACCTCTAACACGCCCTTCAGTCCTGAAGACCCCAAGTCTCCTCTGACCCAGGCCTGATCCCCTGGGTCCTCTGATCCTTGCCCAGGTCCCCTCGGCAACCTGGGGGTCAGACGCAGATTTCCGGATGTCCCTGGAGGGCGATCAGAGCTCTGATACATCCCGCTGCAGGCAGAATCAGCCTGCATGTCCCCGAGGCACCCTGGGGGGCGCACCAGAAGCACCGCCGGACAGCCTTTACTTTAGCAAAAGAACTACTGCCAGATCCCTTTAGATCGTTTGATTTCCATCTTTTGGGGCAAAGCCCCCTTTCTGAGAATCTGACCTAAGGTATGGAGACTCCACAGACAAAAGTCAGCAGTCAGGGTCAAGAAAGGAGATTAACTACTGTTACGGGCTGAACTGTGTCCCCCCCCAAATTCATACTGGAATCTAAAACCCCCCCAGACCTCAGAATGTGGCTGTATTTGGAAAGACAGCCTTTAGAGAGGTGATTCAGGTGCGATGTGGCTGTCCAGGTGGACCCCAATCCAGTGTGATGGGCACAAGAGGAAAACAGCACACAGAGGGATGACCATGTGAAGAGACAGCAAGAGGGTGGCCATCTACAAGCCACGCCCAGGAGAAACCAATCCTGCTGACACCCTGATCTTGGACCTCAGCCCCAGAACTGTGAGGACTAAATACCTGTTGCTGAAGCTGTGGTGTTCGTTACGGCAGCCCTGGCTGCCTCATCAGCCACCATCACCTGCCATCACTGTCGCGGGCCTGCCCTCCCCGCTCCCTACAGGTTGTGGAAGCAAAACCAAGGCTACCCGCAAGGATCCCTGTGGGGGAGCTCAGGGTCAGAAACCCCAACGTTCCCGGCAATGCTGAACCCCGAAAACACGGGACATCGTCTGTGCTCTAAGTGACCCGCTGATGTTCCGGCTACGTTGGCAGGAAGATGCTGCCTCACAGGTCTCTCCGGGTAAGGGTGACGTGAATTCACACCGGCAGGAAGGAGCAGTTCATCATCAATGATCCTGTGGCTACACGGCAACACACACTTAAAAGTCATTCTGGGGGGCTTCCCTGGTGGCGCAGTGGTTGAGAGTCCGCCTGCCGATGCAGGGGACACGGGTTCGTGCCCCGGTCTGGGAAGATCCCACATGCCGCGGAGCGGCTGGGCCCGTGAGCCATGGCCGCTGAGCCTGCGCGTCCGGAGCCTGTGCTCCGCAGTGGGAGAGGCCACAGCAGTGAGAGGCCCACGTACCGCAAAAAAAAAAAAAAAGTCATTCTGGGGCTGGAAACTGTAACTGACTGTGGGCGGTAGCTGGAGGGCGCGGGTGCAAGGAGATTCCCCGTACATCCTTTTAATTTTCTGTTTTAAGCTTTTAAAACATGACCATCTATTGCCCACCTAATACACAAAAACACGTATAAGGTAAAAACGAAGTCATGTTACTGGGCTTTATTTTTAACCTGACTGGAATCGAGGGCAGAGTGGGTACTCCTTGCTTTTGATGCCGCCTGGAATCTGGCTTTTCATCCTTCTCTTAGCAAATAAGATGAGATAAAAATCTTAGAAGTGTAGCTGTCCCAATACAGGTGTGAGTCGGCTACAACAGGAAATTCCTTGACCTTGGCCCTTCAGTAGTTAGAGCGTTATAACCGCACACATTTATCTCTGATTATGAAAGGGCAGTTAAACCCTGCAGCCCGCAGGGAGGCGAGAAGAAGGGGAAGGGCCGGCTCTGCTCCGTGTGGGTGTTTCCATCAATGTCAAAGAACAATCAAAATAAAGCCCGCCTGCACCCTCCTAAGGAAACAGAGAAGGTGCAAGTTAAGAGAGTATCAAAGCCAAAGGGCATTTACATCTGCCCCCAGCCGACTGTCAGCATCACCCACCTCCTCTCCAAAGACAAGGAAGCTCTCGGGAAGCGAGCGCTCAGAAAACCACAGTGCCCCCTCCCTTTGAGGAAATGATGGAGAGAGATGCAGGAGAAGAATAAAAAGTCGGAAGAGCATGCACAGGACTTTGCTGGGTAAGAGGAAACACCCAGGCCCAGTGACAGCTATGTTCTTGCTGAGTTACTGACATCACCTCCCATCAATGCTGAGCCCCCAGCCCTTGAGATACTCAAGTAAGTGCACCGACTTAAAAACTCACCAAGTTAAAACCGTGGCCCAGGGCTTCCCTGGTGGCGCAGTGGTTGAGAGTCCGCCTGCCGATGCAGGGGACGCGGGTTCGTGCCCGGGTCCGGGAAGATCTCACATGCCGCGGAGCGGCTGGGCCCGTGAGCCATGGCCGCTGAGCCTGCGCGTCCGGAGCCTGTGCTCCGCAACGGGAGAGGCCACAGCAGTGAGAGGCCCGCGTACCGCAAAAAAAAAAAAGAAAAACAAAAAAAAACGTCGCCCAGGTGCCTTAACTTACACGAAGCCCCCGACACACTCCCAGGGGGCATGCTGGCATTCTCTATTTCTGCCACCACAAGACTGGAGAAACAGTGTTTGGAAAGCACGACGGCACAGTGGCCAGGGGCACAGACTCTGTAGCCAGTGACCAGGACAGGGTCCAGCTGAGCTGAGTAACTGGAGCTGCTTCAAAGTTTCCTGAGCTGCGGTGTGGGTGAGAACACCGCCCCGCCCCGCGCCGCCGCACTCACGGGCCTGGTATGAGAATTAAATCAGTTAACACAAGTACAGCACTCGAAACGGCTCCTGGCACAGAACTGGTGCTCTGTGTTAGCTTCTTACACTATCGCTACTGTCACTATTGTTATTGGCATGCAAGTGTAAGCCGTGCGTTCAACAGCGTAATGATTCCACGTTAGCATTTCATACCTGACACTCAGACATTGCCATGGTTTTGTACGGAAAAGAATCAGACGCTTACTGTCATCAGTTAAAGCGAAATAGCTGCCGGACGTGGAGAAGGTGGACGCCAGAACCGTGTCACTCCCCTTATCCACGGGCTGTCCGTCCTCCCTGAGAAAGAGAGGGGGCAGGTCAGGCCTTACCTCAGCAAGTGAGCTGCGCCCTCCAGGCCAGCCCTGTACGTTTATAACGCGATCGGACGTGGAAAATGTGATGAGCTTCACGTAGCCAGAACATAAAACATATTAAGGGGACACGGAGAGGTTAAAGACCACTCTAATTTTTAAGGAGTAAAGCTAATTAAACAGAAAAGTCTCTCAGCATGCACACCAGAATCCCAAGGGCTGAGCTGCAAAGACCCTCAGGGGCCCACTCCCTCAAGGACATGAACTGATCTACAACTAGAGGCAGGGATCAAATCATATTAAGAAAAATAAAGTGGGCCCCAAGCCTGATTCTTCTAAAGAAAACCACCATACAGAACGACCATACTCTGAAAACAAACCTATGGCTACCAGGGGGGAAAGGTGGAGAGGGATAAACTGGGAGATTGGGATTGACATATACACACTACTATATATAAAATAGATAACTAATAAGGACCTACTGCAGAGCACAGGGAACTCTACTCAATATTCTGTAATGACCTATATGGGAAAAGAATCTAAAAAAGAGTGGATATATATATAGATGTACAGCTGATTCACTCTGCTGTACACCTGAAACACAACATTGTAAATCAACTATACTCCAATAAAAAATTTTTTGAAAACCATACTCTACTTTTATCTTTCAATTAGCTGAAGTTAATTTCATATACCTGCTTTCAATGCATTTAAAATTGCCCTGTTATTTCAAAGTGCCAATAAAATAGTTAACTACTGACAAAAACGAATTTAAAGTATTTTAAAAACTGCTAATATTCTTAATGATGAATTTGAAAGGTAGTTCCACATTTCTCTCCTGAGGTGGTCCCTGGTTTATCCACACAGCCGGGTAACAGAAATGAAGAATTCAGCAAATAAGACAACAGCTTACTCATTAGACTGAACGGTCCCATTATTCAAACCATGCATCAGCCCTGAAGAGGCTCCCCTACCATCTCACCCTTTATGCTCTTGTGCCTCCTTTTCTGCAGCACTGCAATCATATATGAAGAGGCTGTCATCATCACTAAAGAAAAAAATAACAAAAACATTTTAAAGGAAGCACTTCGGTAATTATAATGTTCATTTCTTTTTTTTTAACCTGGATCAAAACAGTATTTGCATACTCACTAAGGGTCTTATCCACAAGAAACTGTCTCCATAAGATATTTCAGGGAACAGTTAAGGAGCTTTATTTGCTTAACCTATTTATATTTGCCATACATAACTGATATGGTCTGTCCATAAAAGTCAGTTAAGTGAAATAAATGAAGACAAAAATTCAACTGGAAGTAATATACCGTTCTTTGATAACCAGAACATCAGTGCAAGATGGCTATGTAAGAACAAGTTATATTCTGATGTTATTGAGTTTTCAGAGGGTCTTTTGCACCCGTTTAAAACCGCCATTACTTGTTTAGAAAAATGTCTCATCTGCCCCAGAAAAGCTCCCATGGCTGCCAAGCATTTACCAGTACAGAAGCCGCCCACCTTCCCTATCAGACCCTGAGCTCCCCCTCCAGTGCCTGGCACAGAGAAGACATCGTGCAAATTTATAGCCTTTAAAGTGACTGCAGCCAAACTCTTTTCACGTGGCACACTGCAGCGCAGGAAGCCAAACAGTCCTCCAAGCCAGAAACTGTGCCAGCCAGCCACTAGATTTCCTCAAAAGGTATGGAATGAAGCAACCAGATGGAGTCTAATTTAGCCGTCTCTCACTGTGGCATGTGTTAGACCCCGAGGCTCTAAAACGAAATAACCTGGGCCAGACAACAGCTTTGTGAATAAATCTGTGAAATCTAAACTTAACATCTTATTGGATCTCTGAAACCAAACACTGAACAAAGAACACAGCGAGTATCTTTACATTTGAGAGACACATTGTTTCACGTATGGAAGAATCAAAACTACCCTGGGAAAGAAAACAGGGGCCGAAACTTACCACTACTAATATCCAAGAAGCTCCTGGGTCAAGACTATTCGATCAACAAACATTTACTGATTTAAAAATCCCGGGAACGATAAGGAAGGAGCGTGAAATTAGGGAAAGCAAAAGCAAGACCTTGTAATGGGCCACTAGGGAGGTGCGCGCAGTGGCTCTGGAGTACCCCCCGAGCGAGGAGGTGTCAGATAAAACCCTCCAGCCCCGAAGGGCAAGTAGGGCGGGGTCGAGGGATGCGGGCTGGGAGGAGGAAACAGGCACCTACGCAGGAAGAGGGAGGGGAGAGACGGGGTGCGCCGAACTTGGTGGCCGGGAGTAAAGCCCTCTCCCCAAGGGCTGCCTTCCACCCCTCTCTCCAGAGAGAGTCTGACCAGCGTCCCCCAGACCCCGCAGAGCCCGGAAGTGTTCCACCCCTCTCTCCAGAGAGGGTCTGACCAGCGTCCCCCGGACCCCGCAGAGCCCGGAAGTGTCTCGCGCCGAACCCTCAAAGAGCGCCGCAGACCCGCCGCGGAGGGCGCGGGGCCCTGGGCAGGCGGCTAGGGGACCCCTGGGCGGGTCTTGGGAGAAAGGCGCGGAGAGCGGACATTCCGCGGCGCAGGCACGCGGCCGGGCCCAGGTGGCAACGGAGAGCTCACAGGTAGTAGCGGGGCTCCCCGGGGTCACCCCAAGGCGGGTGCAACCCCGGATGTGCGGGAGAGCCGGGGTCTCAGGGCCCCGACGCGCGACCGCAGCCTTGGCTCCTGCTCCAGGCCCAGACCCCTCACCTGCTCGAAGTGGAGGTGGCCAGCAACCGGCTGCCGCCCCGCACCACCAACTCATTCCCGCACAGCGCCAGCCCTGCAGAACCCGCCATGTACCCACCCGCCGCGCGGCTACCCACGTGCGCCGCCTAGCGCCTCTTCCTGCCAGCGCCGAAAAGTGACGTCAGACGTAGACGCCGCGAGGAGACGTCATCCGGGCTGGCCCCGCGAACGCGCCAGCCCCGGGCATGCGCAGAAGGTGCATTATCCCTAAAACTCGCAAGCTAGCCTTCGCGCCTCTGGTGGCTTGGGGTCGGTTGCTGATCGCGTTTGTCCGGATGGAATACACTTGCTTGTTTAGTGTTCGTCTCATCCTCCAGACTGCATAAGGCCAGTTCTGGATCTTTCTCACGCTGTGGCCGGGCGACTTGGCCGGCCTGGTACCTACTTGGTCCTTCAAAAAGTGAGAGGGTCTGAGTTTGCCTCCAGGTCGAGGACACGGTGTCAGAGGTGGGCTCAGAGCTGAGGGACGATAAGCCAGACGCGCCCGAAACGCAAAGCCTCTGAACTGCTATATTTCAACCCAAGATAGGGCTCCTTTCCTGTGTTCTTATGCTCATGGAGTGGGTCACCAGGCATCAGTTATGCGGGATGATTTCTCGGGACTCTCCGCCCCCATATTCCACACTCTTCATCTAATCTCATAAATCCTCCTGGACGCCCCTTCTCTCCAGCTCCGTGGCCTCCGCCACGACACAGCCCACAGGAGTCTCACTGCTCACTGGTGTCACATCCGCCCTTGTCTCCCCGCCACCCCCACCTCATGCAGTTTCCACACTGAAGCCAGAGGGACCTTTTCAGAACACAGTTCCAATTCCCTGCTTAAAATCAACAAGTGGCTTCTCATTGTTCTCAGTACAGAAACCAAATCCTAATCTTCCACTATGAGACCAAGTGTGGTCTGCCTCCTAACGACTCTGCAGCCTCCTTCCCTACCAGGCCCGCTTCAGTCTCAGTGCTCTAGCCGTGACTACCCTTCCGTTCACTGGAACAATGGTTCTGCTAACCACAGGACCTTAGCGCGTGCTATTCTTTCCGCCTGAAATGTTCTCCCCACACCCTGTCTATGTCCCTAGTTAATTCCAGTCACTCAGTTTCATCACAGTGGAGTCATCACTTAATCAGGGAAGCCTCTCCTGACTTTCCATTATTTGCATCCACGGCACCGTGATAACTTGTTTAATGTCTGTCTCCAGACTACAAACGCCATGAAGGCAGGGACTGATGCCTACTAAATTGGCAAGTCACCGATCGATGCCCCAGCTTGCACCACAAAACCTGGCATGAAGTCAGTGCTCAATATTTGCTAAGTAAATAAATGGAACAACTAATTGGCAGTCTTAAAAGATCAGCTATTTTTGCATAAGACGAATTACGATAGGCATGAGGCATGGAAACTCTGCCTGACTCAGCCCCACCTCCAGTTTGATTCAAGGATGAATTGACACCCAGACTTAAAGCAGAATGCTTGGGAGACTTCCCTGGTGGTCCAGCGGTTAAGAATCAGCCTTCCAATGCAGGGGACTCAGGTTCGATCCCTGGTCGGGAAACTAAGATCCCACGTGCCGCGGAGCAACTAAGCCTGCGTGCCACACCTACTGAGCCTACGTGCCACCATGAGGAGCCCACGCGCTGCAGTGGAGATCCAACATGCCGCAATGGAGGATCCCCCGTGCCGCAACAAAGATCCCAAGGAAGAACCCGCGTGCCGCAGCTAAGACCCGCAGCCAAAAATAAAATAAATATTAAAAAAAAAAAAAAAGCAGAATGCTTGGGAAAAGCTGGGCTTCCTTTAAGGCAATGAGGTAAAAGGGGCTTTCATGGAGGCAGACTACGGAAGAGAGTCTGTATCACAGAACAGAGAACGCAGAGGGCTGGGGGCGGGAGGTTGGGGGTGGGGAGAAGGGGCAGGAGCTAAGCCGGAGACTCACATGAGATCATCGCAAGGGAGCTTCCAAGGAGGGATTGACGCTGGGCAGAAAGCAGAGGAAGCAGGAGGCTCCACAGTGTTTCTGAAGGTGAGTCGGCTATAAACATCATTTCTATTCAGCTAATCTAGCCGGTACAGTGAAAGTCCATACTTTCATGGTCTGGGGTATTTTTCAGGCCCGCAGGTGAATTTACAGTTTCTCTTCTGGGTGGGATAACAATACCAAGAGCACAGAGATCCTAGAAAGGGGCAGCCAGTCATCACAGGCTTGCAGGCAAATTTAACTTTCTTTACAATCGTGGTTTACATCGTTTTAAATGTTCTGTAACACACATTCTAACAGATACAATTAACCGTAATGTGCGTATTTAACCTGACCTTGGGGCTTCCCTGGTGGCGCAGTGGTTGAGAGTCCGCCTGCCGATGCAGGGGACACGGGTTCGTACCCCGGTCCGGGAAGATCCCACGTGCCGCGGAGCGGCTGGGCCCGTGAGCCATGGCCGCTGAGCCTGCGCGTCCCGCGTACCGCAAAAAAACAAACACACACTAAACTGACCTTGAAGCTTCCCTACTTTCATGTTATAGGTTACAACCTCGAGAAATAACTACAATTTTTTTGGAGTTGCACTATTCCTCTTAAGTCTTTATTATTTGTTATTTGGAGGAAAAATAATAAAGACTTAAGAGGAATCCTGCATTGTATCAAAAGCTATAAATGAAAACTTAAAGATCTGTACTTGACCATCAGATGTAAACAAAACTTAAGCATTTTGAAGTTTTTGAGTTGATAAATCACTTGCCTCATACTTTGAATTCTTATAGTACTTGTGCCAACAAGACTTATTTTCCTCAAGATTTTTTTCATCAAATTTCATGATAACATCTACCTTTTTAATTTTAATCAAATCTAATTGAAGGGGCTTCCCTGGTGGCGCAGGGGTTAAGAATCTGCCTGCCAATACAGGGTACACAGGTTTGAGCCCTGGTCCGGGAAGATCCCACCTGCCGCAGAGCAGCTAAGCCCGAGAGCCACAACTACTGAGCCCACGCACCTAGAGCCCGTGCTCCACGCACCTAGAGCCCGTCCTCCACAAAAAGAGAAGCCCCCGCGCACCGCAACAAAGAATAGCCCCCGCTCGTGGCAACTAGAGAAAGCCTGCGCGCGGCGGCGAAGACCCAATGCAGCCAAAAATCAATCAATTAATTAATTTTTTAAAAAGTTAAGAGAATAGATCTTGAAAGTTCTCATCACAAGAAAAAAAAGTTTGCAACTATGTGTGGTAATGAATTTTACCTAGACTTACTGTGGTCATGATTTCACAGTGTATACAAATACTGAATCATTATGTTGTACACCTGGAACTAATACAATGTTATACGTCAACTATATCTCAATAAAAAATAAAATAAAAATTGTACGGAAAAGAGAAGAAAAAAGAAAATGCTACATATATATATATACATATATATATGTATATATATAATTCAGCCATAAAAAAGAAGTAAATCCTGCCACTGCACCATTGCAACAACATGGATGAACCTAGAGGGCATGATTCTGTGTGAAATAAGACAGGCAGAAAAAGATGAATACTGTATAATCTTATTTATATGTGGAATAAAAAAACCAAACTCATAGAAACAGAGCAGATTGGCAGTTGACACGGACAGGGGTTGGAGTGGGGAATCAGGGGAAAATGGGTGAAGGTGGTCAAAGGCTACGAACCTCCAGTTATAAGATGAATAAACACTGGGCATGTAATGTACAACATGGTGACCATAGTTAGGAATATTGGATTGCATAATGGAAATTTAATAGAGTAGATCTTAAAAGTTCTCACCACACACACAAAAATTATACCTATGTGAGGCGAGGGGAGTGTTAACTAAACTTACTGTGGTAATAATTTGCAATATATACACTTGACCCTTGACCAACTCAGGGGTTAGGGGTGCCAACCCCTTGTGCAGTCGAAATGCATGTACTGCTATCTCTGCCTCAAAGGGCAGGAAGCTGACGCGGTTTGTTCCGAATCAGGACTCAAACCCCAGTTCTTTTGATTCCGCATATTGTGGTTGCTAATTGAACACAAACTTTTCCCTACACTTAGTTAATGTAAAGATCTGTAAAAGGAAAATGCAGGTACTATATTTATTGAAAAAGATACAGGTGTAAGTGGACCCATGCAGTTCAAAGCCTGTTGTTCAAAGGTCAACTGTACATACGTCAAATCATTACATTATTCACCTTAAACTTACACAATGTTTTGTCAATTATATCTCAATAAAGCTTAACAATTTTTTCCATTAAAAAAATAAAGTCACTCATAATCTCCCATTTGGTGTGGTTTTGACATATGTTATGGGTTGAATTGTGTTTCCCCCATATATACTGAAGCTATATGGAAGCCCTAAGCCCCAGGACCTCAGAATATGACCCTATTTGGAAAGAGGGTCTTTACAGAGGTAATCAAGTTATAATGAGGTCATCAGGGTGGGCCCTAATCCAATACGACTGGTGTCCTTATAATGGGGGAAATTTAGATACACAGACGTGCACAGAAGGAAGACTCAGTGAAGACACACGAGGAGTACGCCTTGTGGAAACAGAGGCAGAGACTGGACTGATGCAGCAGAAACCCAGGGACAGCAGGGACTGCTGGCCACCACAGCTAGGAAGAGGCAAGGAAAGACTCTACCCAGGATCTCAGGGGGCGCGTGGCCCTGCTGACGCCTCGATTCAGGACTCCAACCTCCAGGAAAAACTGTGAGACAATAAATTTCTGTTGTTTTAAGCCACCCAGTTTGTGGTCCTTTGTTACAGCAGCCCCTGCAGGCTACTACGACACGTGTTTTCATCTTGAGGACACTAGTATTATAACAACTAAGTTCTTAGTGGCAGCACTCAGCTTCTCGCTTAGTTGGTAGCGACCTTTGTCCATCAGACGCTTGGAAAGTCTCCAGTAACAGCCACTTGGTGAGGTGGGAGAAACGTGAAAGCAGATCTTCCAAGCTGGATGCAACTTTTATCCCAGTTGGTCCATCGAGAATGAGTTAGAGCATGCTTAGATATGCAGGATTCACATACACAGGACCTTGCTGGATAATCCTAGTCGTCACGTCAGTGTACAAGAAGACAGACTTTCTAGTAGCATCGTTGGAATCGACATCTTTTCCATGAAACAGTGGGCATCTAAAACGATCATATCAGGACTTCCCTGGTGGTCCAGTGGTTAAGACTCTGTGCTTCCACTGCAGGGGGCACGGGTTGGATCCCTGATTCGGGAACTAAGATCCCACATGATTCACGGCATGGTCAAAAAGTAAAAAAAGGAAAGAGAAAAGAAAACAATCTTATAACTTTGAAGCACCAAATGAAACAAAACATTTGTGGGGTTTTTTAACTCATCAAAATGCATTATGAAATATTTCTTACAAATCAAAACCATGCACATAAGAGAGCAAACACTCCTGTACCCCCAATGTACCTTAAGAACTAACCATTACAAATAGAACTGAAGCCCCAAGGCTCCCTTCCATTAGGCCTCACTCCAGTCTCCCAAATCCCCTCCAGAGGTAGCCCCTATCTGATGCTTTTGGGTGGCTTGTCCCTCTTGTTAATAAGTAGGAAACACTTTGTGTATTTTGGGTACCAATTCCTCACGAGTTAAATGATTTCCCGGTTTGTGGCTTGCCATTTCACTTTTTATAGTATCTTTTGCTAGAGAGAAATTTTAATTTTAGGGCTTGGCATGTCCTGGACCATGGGAGGTATGTGTATGTTTTAACCCCAGACTCAAGAG
This sequence comes from Aethalodelphis obliquidens, assembly GCF_003676395.1. Lineage (NCBI taxonomy): Eukaryota > Metazoa > Chordata > Mammalia > Artiodactyla > Delphinidae > Aethalodelphis > Aethalodelphis obliquidens. The sequence continues at coordinate 2,951,329 of NW_020837945.1, read as the reverse complement.
AGAATAGGCCTTGAGATATGTATCCCCACCTGAGATAGACACATTTCCTGTGGACTTTCTTTGCAGATTTTTTTGCTAGCGGGTGGCTTTGCCCAGGTTCACCCTGTCACTGAGGGGAGCTCTGCAAGGGCTTCCTCTGATGCTCTCCAGCCCACTCCCAAGTGTCCTCAGGGCCAAAGTCTTGTCTCCTCTTCTGATGTCAGTTAAACCAATGCTTTGGCTTTACTGAGATCAGCAGATGCTCCCAGGGCAGTGCTGGCTTCTTGGAGTTTCTGGCTTCTGTTTCTTGGCCCCTGGAGACACACACTTCCTGTGGTCCAGGACACTCCAGACTGTGAAAAACATGATCACACTCGACCAAGACAACCAGCACTAAGAAGGGTATGGCAAAACCCAAATCCACTCGGGAGGAACACACATTCAACCCGGAACTTGGGAATCCCCACAAAGAGCCCAGAAACACGAGCTCCCAGTACATCACTGCCCGGCAGTCATGAATAGGAGCCAGCAGAGGCCACGGAAAGCAGAACTGGCGTGAGAACGGAACCGGTCGTTTGAAATTATGCTTGTAATACTGTACCCAGCATTGCTACATGTTTTGTAACCCGAGGGTTCTTCATTACGTCTCGTGGCCACATACTGCCAGAAATAGAAGTCATTACATATGTTTTAAAACACAGTTTTAGGTACATCCAGTATAACTTCAACTTTATTTTCTTATTTTTTCTTTATGTAAAAGCTTTTAAATTTACTTTTCCTGTTTGCTAAGCAATCTGGTTTTTTTATTCGATTATTAAAAAGAAAATTATCTTACTAACTTAGTAAGGCATGCTATGTATGGTCATTCTAAACAATAGTTTTAAACTACACTGTTATCATATACACACTACTATACATAAAATAAACAACAAGGACCTACTGTATAGCACAGGGAACTATACTCAATATTTTGTAATAATCTATATGGGAAAAGACTGAAAAAAATATATATATATAACTGAATCACTTTGCTGTACCCCTGAAACTAACACAACATTGTAAATCAACTGTACTTCAATAAAAATAAATTTAAAAACTACACTGTTATTGAAAGCTTTGTTTTAAAAAAATCTTAATCTAAGACATAATTAAATCATCCTTATTTACATAGGATAATGCCATAATACATTTCCTTTGGGGCTTACGAAGTATGTACATATTAGCCCAGGATGCAGAGTGAGGTCATGCGTATGGAAGGTGTGATAGCTGAGTAGGTTAATTTTCCTCTTTGGCCCAAACACCTTTGAGTTCAGGACCCATCACTGGGTCCAAGTGATGCCCAAGTGATCCAGTTATCTTAAAAAGAAGTTTAATTCACCCTTGCTTGGGTGGGTGGTGGATTCCTAGTAGTTTAGACAGAATTTTATGTGATTCATTAAGGAATACAGACAAACACAAGTTTTTGAGGTTTTGCCTAAAAACGCTGGATCATCACTTGCTAGAACCTCAGGCACAGGTGACGGTGCCTGCAGAACGACTGGGGCAGAGAATTAACAACTGACGAACAATCCCCGCTGGCAGCGAAATCTAGCCTACACTTTTCCCGCTGACTGTGAAATAAGATATAATCTCCTCTCCACAAATACCTGTGAAACCACCGGCCCTTTCTCTGGCCCCTGCTTGATTTTTTTATTTCCTATTTGCCTCTTGCACTTGGCACTGTTGCTTCTGTTCCTTTTGGCCAAATGTCGTGCAGGCCTGCTTAACCTCCCCACCTGACTGCAGCAGCGTCCAAGGAGGTCCTGCTCCCCCCAGGCTTAGGTGCTGCTGCCAACTACAAATTGTCCCTTGCCATCTGCCTCTACAAAGATGAGGTCATCCTCCACTGCAGCCGCTCACCTTCTACACCCCCTGAAAGGAGCTCAGGGTGGAGATCAGGAATGAGGCCCTCTGTGCTCTGGGAGAAACTGGCAGAACAGGCCCTCAGATAGTTAGAGATTTGCAGCAGATGTTATGAGCCAAATATCTGGAAAAGCACTAAAATTACTCACGGTGACATCTGTTCCTCCTGATTAGCAGGATCTGAGGGTGGAGTTTTCCACCCTCTGATCTCGAAAGGTCATTCGTCCGACACCTGGCACGGGCCCAGGTTTAGGGTTGGTGATCCCAACCAGTCTTAGCCGGCTTGAACCGGACAGGAGCCCACCCCAAGTTCCTGAAAAACGGCGCGGCGGCCTGGGCGCTGGGTCACCGAAGTGGTCATTGAAAAACCACTAAAGTTCTTGAAAAACCACTAAAGCCTCCATTACTACAGTGACGCATAGGTCAGAGGTGTTATCTACAGGCGTGACTAAGGAGTCAGAAGTAATTAAGGTGAGCTTGGTCAGCGAAGGCACGTGAGAAGCAGAGTTTTTAGCGAGCTGTTCCTTTAGCTGCTGTTCTGTCAGACAAGCTCAGGTATTTCTGTTAGTCACCAGTTTCTGTTAATCCTATGCGGATGCTTTTTTAACCCTGGGGCACGGTTTCACGGGGTATCTGTTTTACCCATTTATCTGGCACTTGTGTGAGTCTCCAGCCTTAGCCACGGTGGGGGCCTCTCCCGCGTGGAGTTGAGGTGTGGGTATGCTCCTCTTGGTTGGAATGCTTCCCGGCACCGGGCATGAGCAGGAGCGGGGATTGAAGGCACGATCAATGGGGGAGAAGGAAGCCAATACCTAACCACACCTACTCCGTGTCTATGCCTAACTTGGGGGGAGTCTGCACCGCAAGTTATAAACACTCAAGTAAACTAAAGCTTGCACTTCTGATCTGTTTGGCTACGGGACTAGTGCGGTCACAGGCCAAAAGAGCGTCCACGGTCCCACCTGAGGCTGCCCTGCAGGGTGACCACAGGTGACCACTCCGGACGGAGTACAGGAAATGGCACCCACAATGATCACTTCGGTGACCCAGCGCCCAGGCCGCCGCGCCGTCCGGGTCCGCGAGCCCCAACCGCCAGTGATTGGTGGCTCTTCCCGGGGGCGTGGCCTCGAGGCGCAGCGCGGGGAACCTGGAGGCCGCCAGGATGCGCGCGCAGGACCTAGGCCGTGGTGCGCGTGCAGCAGCCGGAGCCCCCGCCCCGCCCCGTCCCTGCCTGTGATTGGCGCCTTCATCCTAGGGGGCGGGCCCTCAGGCGGCAGAGGGCGCGCTGCGGCCGCGTCTGTTAGGTGTGACCTTCTTCCGCCCGGCCTGTTCGCCGGCCCGCGCCCCCGTCATGGCCATGGCGGCCTCGTTTCTGCTGCGGCAAGGACTAGCCGGGGGGCTGAAGGTAAAGGGGGGCCGGGCCGGGCCGGCGCCCGGGAGCCCGCGGAGGGCGGGGCGAGGGCCGCGGCCCTGACGGTCACCTCCAGCCGTCCGGGGACGCCGCTGACCCCACTTCCTGGGCCGAGGAGAGGACGTCTGGTCGGGGGCCGGGCCCGGGGAGCGGCGAGGGTCCCGGCGACCCCGGCCACCGCTCCCTCTGGTCCTGGATCACCGGGAAGCTCCGGTGTGCGGTCCGGGCCTCCGACAGACGTGGGGGCCGCTGGTGCCCCGCGCCGAGCCCTGTCCGAACCCTTGAGGACAGTGTCTCTACTGCTTATTTAACCCGCGAGGAAATAAGGGCACTTTCAGGCACCTGGTTGACCCGGTAACTTACGAGGCAGCCATGTGAAGCCAGCTTAGGTTACCTCATCTGTGAATAAAAAGGAAGAAAGAAGGGCTTTCTCCATATAGGAAAAGCGAAGTCCCCTTCACTATCTTTAAAATTAAAAGGGGCTCTTATTACAAAAGCAAGAACTATTCGTGGCAAAATAAAGTACAGATGGTTGGAGGGGAGATCTGTTGTCAGAGAGGCCACTATTTACCTCTGCATATCTAGTCCCAGTTCATATTTTTTTAGCTTTCATGTATACATATACACACGTGCTGACGTCATAACCATAAGAAGCAAATGTTTCACTCTCATACGTGGGCTGTAGGCACCTCTCTTCTGTCTCCAGCATCTGGAACAGTGCCCAGCACATAGCAGCCCTTAGTAAATGTATGCTGAGTGAATTAACGCTCTGTAAAATGCTTTCCACTTACGATATATGGCAGGCAGTTTGGAAGCAACTATTATTCATCTACATTATTTTTCATGGCTAGATAGTGCTTCTACTTTATATTCTAAGTACAGGAAAACATTTTATGAAAAGAATCAGTACTTTGTAGGTTGATAGGTAATTGGAGAGTACAAAACAGTACGCTCAGGAGAAAGTCTGGTTGGAGAAATACCCAAATGCTAAGAGTGACTGTTCTTGAACTGAGGTGTTTTTTTCTTGCAGCTTTTTTAGTATTTTCCCAAATTTCCATAATACACATAGGTTAAGAGAATTGTAATAACTGTTAGAAATATGCCATATGTATGCAAAGCATTTATATGTCATAATAATACGTAATATTCATGTCGTAATAGCTGTTAAAAACGGTATCACTCTAAAATATTCGTATTTGTGCCATTCTTTTGTCAGACTGTGCTCCTAGAAGCAGGAGTGTTTCGAGGACTTGCTTCTACAGTTTCTCTCTCTGCAGAATCAGGAAAGAATGAAAAGGGATTGCCACCGAATCCCAAGAAGCAAAGTCCACCAAAAAGTAAGATTTTAGTGGTCGTTTTAAGGGAGACAGAATACAGAGTAAATCAGTCAGCTTCCCAAGCAGGAAAAGGAGTTTACTAGCTACATAATTGGACTCTTTGTTTCTAGCAGTGTCCAGGTTATAATCAGACATAGTATCTGTAACAGGCTTTAGACCAAACACATCAGTAACATAACAGTTAACTCTGTTAAGGCTGAACTCAACAATTAGCCCTGAACTGTTCTCTCTGTATTTTCTAAATGCCAGACTCCATGGATAGCAACGGGCTGCAGAGTATGCAGGCTCTGTGGCATTTAGGTGGCCCTAATACCGATCCCATACTCCTGTGAAGTAGCTGTGAACCCCTCCTTTTTTTTCTTCCCTGATTGTGACTTTTCAGTGTCTCTGGGACTTATCCGTAGTCTCCCAGGCTTTGCTTGGTCATAGCCCAGGATTGCAGGCATCCTTTTACGACTGTGGAGAGAGAGTTAGGAGTAGGTACCGTCTTCCATTATGACTCTGGTGAAGCATGATTCTAATCTGCTTCCAGCTCTGTCCACAGTCATTTTGACTTTTATCACCAGTTTTGACTTTTCCCCCTGAATCCAATGTAGTGTATCCTCATAGGAGGAGAGCAGGAAATGCAGCAGTGTAAACCTGGTTATAATCCAGGTCCACCACGTTTAGTCTTAACTGATGAAACCCTAGTTAACTCTTAATACATGCATATGATATATACAGTCTCTTTATAAAGCTTTGACTGTGTGGGGTTTAGAAGGATAATTGGAGTTTGTCTTGTTTTCATCAAAATATCATTTACTCAGTTTGAATGCTTGAAAAGCGTGTAGACACTTTTGTCCCCCTTCATCTGCCCACGGAGACATGGGCAGCCTATAAAACGTCCGCGCGCTGTTGAGAGAGCCAGCCACCCACTGCCTTTCACACGCCATCCATCCATGCTGAGCAGGTGTACCCTCCCTGTGGTGTCTACGTGCTCCCGTCCAAATTCAGCAGGAGCGTTGTTTTCTGTCCTGTACCTGCTGTGTTTTTAAAGCCAGAATTCCATTTTCATTTTCATCTGTACGTTTCTAAACAGGTATCTTAAACATAAGGACTCTTCTTTTTTCCAAAGATCCCCCTTTTTACAAACATGCTTCTGCATATGAGTGGAAATGGAATACTACATCCTGTGGCGGTTTGGGGTGCAGTTACGAGAAGGGAACACTGAGCTGGGAGTTGGCCTCGGGCTCATGTAGCTTCTGCCTCTGGGCGTGGCGGGCCCTGCCGCCCTCAGCGGGATCAGCATGCCAGTCTTGGCCTGGTCGATGTGAGACTGACGACCGGTGTGTCGTGTGTATGTGCTGTCAGGTGGGAGGACAGTTTTTAGAGCTACACCATCTTTAATGCACATTATGTTTGTATCTCAGAATTTAAAAAATAATTACAGTCCCTCCATGAAGAAAAAGAAATGATGCTTCTAAGTCAACACGTGCAGGCCTCAGTATTTCTCGCGAAGTGTCAGTGATTGGTGAGTGTAAGATACAGAAATGCTTTGGCCCGCCAGTGGCGCATTGCCACTGTGGGTGGTTTTGGAAGCTCGAGGGAAAGTTCCCTGCGTGCAGACCGGGCCCTGAGCGCTCACCCTTGGGTTCACATCTAGTCCGGGGATCTGCATCTGGGGTGAACATGCTCTCCATTGTTCCACCTGGGGCGCAGCTCATCGTAGCCAACGCTTCCTTCCTGAGGGGAGCTGCCAGCATGGCGAGCACAGACATCAGAATCCGGGTCTCCAAGTGGGTGCCTTCCCTGCACAGCTGCCTGGCTTGCCAGCTTTGATGTTCTGGTGAATTCCATCACTAGGCTGAATTTTGCAATAATCAGTAATAAACCATTGACAGAATAACTCCTATGTGGCTTTCTAAAGACTCTGTCAGGAAGCCAAAGTTCATTATCTGCTTCAAGCCCCTGTTCCAGTTTGAGAAACGAGGAATCTACGGAAATAGGAATTTGATGTATTTAATTCTAACCAATGTTGCTAGGCACTGTTTTAAGCACTCCATATCTCCCCTCCACACCTCGTGAGAAGGTACCATTAGTATCCCTGGGTTATAGATGAGAAAGTGGGTGGGGGACTCCTGAGCTGCCCAAGGTCACACAGATGTCGGTAGTGGAGCCCAGTCTGAGCCCAGGCAGTAAGTCCCCACAGCCCATATTTATAAGCAATGTGCTGTCTTGCCTCTGAAAAAGGTCTCGGTTCTCGCATGTTCATTAAAACCAAAACCAAAAAAAACAAAACAAAACTTTTTTTAATAGTAAAAAACATGTAAAAAGGTTTTAGTTACCATACAGAATTTGAATAACTAGTCTTTCACATCTTGTTGAAATGCACCTTTGTTTCTGAATGTGCTTTGTTTCTGAAATTAGTTTTGTGACCCACTGACAAGATGTGGCAGTATTGTAAGGCTGCTGACCTGTTTCAAACACCAAAGGCATTTTTCCTTTCAGTAGGGGACTACTAAAACGTTGAAGGTCATGCCCTCCCTTGCTTTTCAATGAGCAGGAAAGAAATTCAGGAAATTCAAATTGAGAGGAGATAGAGAAGCAATAGAGAACTCCTGTCTCTGCGCTGTCACTAGTGTTCGTAGACCTTTATTTACGTGGGTTGTGATGGTCTCTGAGGGTTCGAAACCGTCCCTGAAAGCCCCCCTCTTGTGCTGGGAGGGGTGTCTCCATGGCTAGTCTCACTTAAGTAGCTTTGTGTTTTCATATATTTATCTTTCAAGGAAAGTCACCCTGAAACTAAAACGTTTTCAGAGTATGCAGGCATCCCGCCTCTAGACACGCAAGAGGTTTCATGAAAACAAACAGGTAAAGTCATACTTATATTCAAAGTGAGAGCCATTGTTCCTGTACCCGATGGTTGTGTCTCCAGGTAACATCCTGCACTGTGAATGCAGGTGTGGTGTCCACACTGGCACTTTGGCACAGAGGTCACTGGTGGCAGCTACAGATCGTCGTGGCAGGCTTCCTGCTGAGTCACAGAGGACGCTGGGCCTGTGCTGCAGCAGGTCAGAGGTTGGCTCTTAATAAAAAGCAAATATGCTACTGAGGCTTATTCTATTAGCCTTTCCATGGAATTGTCCCAATAACTAAGCCTGAATAAAAGATATTTTAAAACATTAATATTCTTATTAACATTATATGTTAATGTTAATAAGAGCATTAATGTTCTTATGACATTAAATAAGACAGAAGTTTCCTTTTTCAAACAAAATAAACTATATCATTTGAAGTTTTCTTCCTGTTTTCAATAGGTGATAAACTCTAACGTTTTAATAACTTATTTACATTTTTAAAAATCTCCACAATAAATTTTAGAAGATTGAGGCATAATAATTAGATAGCAGCCTATCTAAAATAAGCCTTACTTTTAGTTAATTTTTCACACTGGAAAATTCATGCTCAGCCTAAAAGTGTATTAATGATACAGGTGAGCAGGCTAGCAGGGTTTGTAGACCAGCCTGTTACCCATTGCTTATAGAAATTTCTGGGCTATATCAGGTATGGTTTAGAAAGACAGAGAGAGAGTTCAAGTGCATGTGCATGCCTTTGCCATGGTTTTATGTTTAACACGATCCTGGAGCTCTGTTCTCCTGTAGTCAGAATGCAGATTCTGGGGTGGCACACGGCCACAGAATCAGACAGGGCATGGCAGAGGGGGTGGGGGGGGTGGAGGTGACACGCTGATGGTTTTTTAAGCAGTGACCCACTGCTCCAGCTGTTCAGTCATATCCTCTTACACTGCCCATTAACCTCTCTCTGGCCCATTTCTCATTATTTCTGGTTATTCCTCAGTTTTCTTTGACCATTTTCTATCATTCTGTTTTAGAGAGAGAGAGAGAGTTCCTGAGCTCAGAAAACAATTAGAAACTTTTTTGGATACCAGTAAGATGGTAAAGTTAGAAATACATTTTTTTCCACTTTAAAGAAGTAGTATACTCTTTAGTATAAAGTAGACTCCTAGACTTGAAAGTAAGGAATGCATTTAGAGTTTGCTCATCTGAAATATACTTTATAAAGTTTTGCTTTAGATTTGAAAAGTAATTTTAATTTATAAACACTTGTCCTGTATTTTTCTTCTAATCTGTATGGTTAAAAGAGATTTAGCACCTGAGAAAACTGAATGAAATGAGCTCTCATGAATGTACTGTGGCGGGCTTTCGTTTTCTTTTGTAACTGACTCTACAAAGTCTAAGACGTTTATATCAGCATCTTTTTGTAACAGCTTAAAACTCATTGTTTCCAATGATATATATGATACTAAATTATTTTAGACTTTTCTGGTCTTGTAATACTTTTCCTTGGCAGAGGAAATCCCCAAATGGTATGATTTTGCAGGACTTCCCATCCTCTCCAGCATCTTCACTTGAGTCACATTACCCCCTCCGTCTGATCTCCCACTCTTAGACTCATGCATATGCTCACCCCAGGCCACTGTCTCTACTTCTGCTTTGCCGTTTTGTTCAGAAAGTTCAAATTCATACAATACGGGTAATTTTTTAAAATATTTGAGGTGCACCAGTTTTTTTAGGGATTTAAGAAATGATACATTTCTAACACTTCATTATCTGAAAATATCTTTATATTATAGTTTATCTTAAATTTAGATGAAAATAGTAGCTTAAAAAATTACCATCCAGAAGCTCTCGCTGCAAAAAAATGGAGACAAGATTGTTACTTCTATTGGTAAAAATCCCATCTTAAAAAGTTTCAGCTACCAAGAAAAACATCTACGTTTTTTACTGTTCTCTGTCTTGTGTGGCTTGCCTTTCACTTAAGAATGGGTTTTGACAGAACAGTTCCTAAGATGATTATGTTGAAGATATTATCAATAACAAGGTGATATGTAATGAAATGTCTGTGGCCTTGGTGAATTTTCACTGTTTTACTAAATATTAAAAATAATCTTCCTCTTTATGCCATTTCCTAGATGTAGTGGAGCCAAAGGAGAGGGGCCAGCAGCTAGCCACCCCAACAGCAGATGAATTGTCTAAAAACGTACCTTCACCCACTTCTTCCCCACCAGTTGTGAAGCAAGGCAGGGTGCTAGCTGGCCCTAACCCCGATGCCAGCATGCCGCTCACAGACCAAGGGGTTCTGAAGTTTTTGCCAAGAAAGACTGTGGTAGAGTTTCCTCAGAAAGTTGCACCTCCATTCAGAAAACAGGGTTCTGATTCAGAAGGAACCCAGCAGGGCAGGAAAGGGACAGATGATTCATCTTCGTCTTCATCTTCGTCCAGCTCCTCTGATTCCGAGTCAGATGAGGAGGGTGACAGCTCAGAAGCGGGTCCTCAGGCAAAGAGCAAGCTCAGAGGAGGGTTTCCCGTAGCACAGGCCTCCCATTCCTCTGCAGGTGGGGCCCCCCAAATTGAAATATCCGCACAAGAGAAGAGTGTATCACAGCAGCCGCATCCGGACCTCGTCTCTGCACAGAGGCCCCACGGGGCGAAGAAAGGGGCCTCCCGTCAACCATCAGAGGACAGAAAAGACCCCAAACCAAAAACCGCAGCACCCAAGTCACACGCAGGTGGAAAGTTTATGGAGCAAGATGTAAAGGAAAAACAGTGGCAGGAAGTATCTGCGTCCAATGAAATAGATAAGGAAAGCCAGAAGCCACTGGAAGTTAAAAAAACCTCATCTGACCGTACGAAATCAGGATTATCCACGCGACCGCATGGCAGCCCAGCGCCCACTCAGTCTGCGGAAACCAGAGCAGGACGACGGCTGCCAGCAACTCCTGAGACCACAGAAAGGCTTTTGGAAAAACAAGTACCAGAGCCTGATGGGGAGGTGGCTCTTTCCCTGTTCCAAAAGGAAAATCTGGGAAAGCAAGTAGCAGAAGGAATCTTGAAGGCTAAGGAAGAGATTTTGGAAGATCAGTTACCAGTGAAAAATTTGAAGCCAGTCCCTGTTCACAATAAAGACGTTTTTGATGAAAAGACAGCGGTACTAAAGCTTGAGGAAAAGGGCGGAATCATCGAAGACTCAGCAACTCAGATGGAAAGCCAGGACGGCACACAGGGTATACCTTGACTTGGGGCTGAGAGCTCTTGTCCTGTGGTGGTGGGTGAGACTGAAGAGCTGTGTGATCTGAAGAAGCCTTACGCTTGATCAGATTCTGCAATAGGAATATGGCCTATAGCACTGTCTCAGATAGGCTGAGGGATATATGTTAGTTATGGATAAAAATTCCTGAAACATTTGAAATTTATATCACAGTGGAAGAGTATGCCCTTGGCACTCTTGGACTGTCCCTTAACTAGTGTAACTTGTGAAAATAGGCAATTTAACGTCGTCACCCTTAACTTTTGAGGGTGTTTAAGTGTTCATTTCTTGAACCTGCAGAGCATGTCACTGAGTGGAGGGGGGGCTGTCCTATTAAACTCCCACAGGTGAGGAGCGATAGTTCCAGCTGTACTGATGGTCTTCAGGTGAGCCAGACAGGCTGTGGCTTTCAGCATCTTTATGCCTAAGGGAAAATCGCATTTTAGGGAGTAAAGCCGTGACATGGAGGCAGCCATGAAATGCACGAGTCTGATTTACCCTAGACAGTTCCTGCTCCTAAAAAGCGCAACGGGCTGCTTTTTCTATATTGAATTTTTATGAAGGGCTATTTTGCTACCCTAAATTTTTTTTTTTTTTTTTTTTTTCTCGGTACGCGGGCCTCTCACTGTCGTGGCCTCTCCCGTTGCGGAGGACAGGCTCCAGACGCGCAGGCTCAGCGGCCATGGCTCACGGGCCCAGCCACTACGCGGCATGTGGGATCTTCCCAGACCGGGGCACGAACCCGTGTCCCCTGCCTCGGCAGGCGGACTCTCAGCCACTGCGCCACCAGGGAAGCCCTGCTACCGTAAATTTTTAAAGGGAAACTTTATTCCTATTATTTTACCATTTTCTTGCACTTTGAACCTCATAAAATGCAGTGTGCTCTAGGTGGATCGTGGCAAAACTGTAAAGCAGGTCTCCTGTCTTAGGATCTGTGGCTCTTGAAAACGCATCACTGACAAACCCCGCTCCTTCCTGTTTGCTCTCTTCTTTTTAAAGCCCCCCCCCTTGCCTAATTTACATTACCTGTAATTATACTTACGGGTTGCACTATGTTGACAGGATTGATGTGTTTTCTTCCCTCTCCATCTCCTCTTTCATAAATGTGCGAAGTACCAGCCCCTGCCAGACTTCTCCAGACGTCAAGAACCACTTTCCTGATGCTGCTGTTAGTCATTCTGCTGTAAATTTGTAAAACCTTCAGGATGATAACATAGAGAGTTGGGGGTTTTCAGACTGCAATCTTTTTGAAAACAATTTGCCCCTACTTTTTCATGGTTGTGTTATTTTTCCAGTGTTCTCTTTGCCCTTCAGAGGCTAAAGACACTGCCCAGGAGTGCAGCTCACTTGCAGGGGCAGCGTCTACAGCGGGGCCGACTTCGTAGCTCTCCCAGCCCAGCTGCCTGGCTCCTGGCCCTCCCGGGGGATTGGTGTTGGACAAGCGTTCTCCAGACCCTCGTTCCCTCCAGTCAGCACCTTCCCCACCTGGGCTGTAAGAGTGCATCTGCTTGGGATGTCCCTGTACCACATCGAAGATACTCTGCGTGTTGAGATTGGAAAGACGTCACTTCTTTAAATAAGACATCATTTATTTTAATACAACCAAAAAAATGAAAACCAAAACTTTTGGTATGAATCCAAATAGTGGAAAACTGTAGTTATTTTTTGTGCCGCATGAGTAGGAGTGGCGAGAGTCTCGACGGCAGTGGTTTAGGGTCAGTAAGAACTTAACCAGGCTGAGCCATCACCCCACGCCAGCTTCGCTGTGCCTGCATCGTGTCGCGTGTCATGTTGCAGGAGACCCGGGCGTCTTGTGCTTCATCCACGCTCTTAGTTCTAAGATCACCAGTTGTGTAGGCGTGTGGATTTTAATTCTTCTTTCCACTTAGAGAAATAAGGCTAAGTATTTCTTAGTCTGTGAATCTAAAGTATACCAACAACTTCTTCAAAAAAAGTTAAACAACAGAAATTACACATCTCATTTCCAGTTCCCCTTAACTGTGTCATTATTATTATAACCACTGGGCTTTATCTAATTTTCTTGCGTTTAGAGACTTAAAAGGTTCACTTAGTTTCTGCTTTTAAATTTCTCTTCTGTGAATGGTTTATTTCTATTAGAGACATTTTTTAATAGATCTGCTTTTTTTCTGCATCTTTAAATGACCTGAAAGTCCCTCCATAACTGTTCTTGGCATCTTCAAGGCTAGAGGTGTACAAAGTTAAGATGTTAAGGCACGTTGTAAAAGCTGTTCCATTTCTTACATTATTGAGGCTATATGTTTTAGTATAAATTTTCAGCTAATTTCTTTATTTTGCTTTTGAAGACAGTGTTGCTTTATGGGCTTTTCTAAGTAGACAGTGCATTCAGGAAAGGTTCGTGTAGAATGCTTGGTATGTGAGTGTGTGTGTGTGTGTGAGTGAGTGAGTGAGTGAGTGTGCGCTGACTCACTCAGAAGCTCCCTCCCTGCCGGAGGTCCTCACCTGCGCTGTGTTTCCCCCGCAGAGTCCCCGCTGGCCGCCACCCCTGCTGAGCCATTTGACAACACCACCTACAAGAATCTCCAGCATCATGACTACAGCACGTACACCTTCTTGGACCTAAACCTGGAGCTCTTGAAGTTCAGGATGCCTCAGCCCTCCTCAGGACGAGAGTCACCTCGCCACTGAGAGCTCAGTGTAAAGATTAACCTTTCGGTGTCTCTGCATTCTTGCGTGCGAAAATAAAATCTGCTCAGTGGTCATGCGGCCTGGTGTGTAGGATTGCTTTCCCTTCCACACCTTTCATAGTGAGTTGTGAATTGGCAGCAGTCCTGCTGATGATTTATTCACCATGTGTTTAGATGCATCTATGTGCAGGGAATTTTTCTTTTTTTTTTTAATTAAAATTTTTTAAATTAATTATTTATTTCTGGCTGTGTTGGGTCTTCGTTGCCGTGCGCAGGCTTTTCTCTAGTTGCGGCGAGCAGAGGCTACTCTTCGTTGCCCTGCCCAGGCCTCTCATTGCGGTGGCTTCTCTTGTTGCGGAGCACGGGCTCTAGAGCACGGGCTTCCGTAGTTGTGCCTCGTGGGCTCTAGAGCTCAGGCCCAGTAGTTGTGGCACATGGACTTAGTTACTCCGCGGCCTGTGGGATCTTCCTGGACCAGGGTTTGAACCTGTGTCGCCTGCACTGGCAGGCGGATTCTTAACCGCTGCGCCACCAGAGAAGTCCGGGAATTTTTCCTTAATTATAAAGTGTGGGTCACTGGACAGATCCACACAGTTAGAGAATTGCAGGTGCTTTCCCTCTGTGATTCTGCTGTGCTGGGCCCCTGGTCAGTTCAGCGTTTTCTGGTTCACCAGCAAGGTGTTGATAAGGGCAGCAGGGCCTTCTGATTTGGGAGACCTAGTTCCTGATGAATTGGAAATAGGAGTTTTACACATTTTAACTACCTGCTGCATTGCAAAGAAGTTACTAAATCATGGCATTTTATTATCAGAAGGATGGGAGTTCTTTTGCTCACTTGAATTAGGCATGGGATGTAAACTCGGGGAGGTTTCGAGCGGCGGCATTACAGACAGGTGAAGGTCATATAGGGTCCAGCAGCAGCTGGGTTCCCAGGTGGCCTGGCAGACTGAGCTCGTTCAGCCACAGAGGGTTTCTGGGTTGGCCGAATAACTGTCATTTGCGGGAACATTACCCAGGCTTGGGGACGTGCGCTGTGTGAGCAGGCTCCCGTGTGTCACTTGGTGCCTGCACCAGGCCCCTGTGAGGCCGGAATAAACAGTCCGCTCTGAGAAGTAACAAATCCAGATGAGGTGTTGCTGGGCTGAGAGACTGCACCCATCTGTTGGGGCCTCGCGTCCCCCCCTGAAGCAGAATGTCCGTCTGCACACCGGGGACGTTTCCTGGTTTGCCTGTTCTCACACTTCCCTGATGTTTATGTGCCCAAACTCGTGGGCCTTATTTCATTTCAATTCTGGTTCTTGGCCTCTAGGCAATTTATAGCAAACAGTACAGGGTATTATAACTTCTGACTCACATTTCTGTAATCCTGCATTTCTTAAAATGAGTCCAAGTAAGGATACCAGGACCGAAAACATGGTGTTGAAAACTAATATCGTGATCACATGTCTCAGACTTTGTTACCACCCTGGAGGCTTAGCAACTCTGCAAGATTCTTCTAATCACGTTTTTTATTATAATAGCACTAAAACCCCATTACCAAAAGAAAGAAAACGGGGTTTCCCTGGTGGCGCAGTGGTTGAGAGTCCACCTGCCAATGCAGGGGACGCGGGTTCGTGCCCCGGTCCAGGAAGATTCCCACATGCCGCGGAGCTGCTGGGCCCGTGAGCCACGGCCGCTGAGCCTGCGCATCCGGAGCCTGTGCTCCGCAACGGGAGAGGCCACGACAGTGAGAGGCCCGCGTACCGCAAAAAAAAAGAAAAAGAAAAAAAGAAAGAAAATGGAAAATACTAAGATTACCTAAAATCCCCTCTGCTAACCCAACCATTATTAACACTGAACAGGTTTTCCTGGTGGTGGTGGTGGTTTTGTTTAGATATGACCATATAATGTATGTACAGTTTTCTATCCTTCTGGGGCTTTTTTTCATTGGATAGCTTGCTTCTCACACTGGCCCACAGAACCCCTGTGCTCTGTGGTGTTGGGGGGGTGGGCATGGACTCTGATGCCACGGAGTGTGTTTCCCTGGGCTGTTAACACCACGGAGAGTTGAAGTTCTTTTTACATAAAAACCAGTCCAAATATATTTTAAGTTGCATGAAGCTTTCCCTTGGAACCAGTGCTGTCGGGCTCATCTCTCAGTCTCTCTGGGAGTTTGGTTCCCTCTGCCCCGCCCCCTGAAAAGGCTTCCTGCGGCCACGATAAACAGCACTGGGTGTGGCTCTGTCTTCAGACCCCCTGGTCCTCCATCTGGGGGCAACACCGTGGTTACCCGCCAAGTGCAGCGTTTTGGATTTGTGTAATTTCCCATGTTCTCCTTTAAAGAGTGCTACCAGAAACACCTTTGTGAATGTAACTCATTTTGTATTTTGTATTGTTTCTTGACGATGAATTTCCAGAAGCGAAGCTGATGATCATAAGTGATTCATGAGCACAAGCATTGCTCTCATTTCTGTGAGATTTTTAAACCGGCTTAATATGCTTTTGAGTTCAATAAGGTAACGATTCTACCTCCTTTTATATTTTTCCCATCACGTCACCTGAACTCTGACATCTTCCTAGATGTTGGTTCTCTTACACCTGTTACAACACATACCCTGGGACCGCAGGAGGCTGTACAGAGACCCTAAGTGCAGGCCCTGCTTATTGTGGACCCTGGTTCTAATGCTTACTGGCCGCTGCTTAACCTGAAACTCAGCAGGTTATCGTGTGGCTTTTCTGATGCTGCTTCCAAGCCCGAGGTTTGTGTTTTGATAGTTTGTACGTTCTATTTGTCTCCCAACCCAAGAAAGTGCTCGGTGCTTCCTCGCTCACCCCCAGTGCTGTGTGACCGTGGCCCCGTACCCTGCGTGCCGGATGCAGGCAAAGGTTTGTAAAATGAGTTCGCCAACGGCACGATGTGCCTCACCCTGCAGGGAGGCTGCGTGAGCCAGAAACGATGCACACCGACCCCGTCTGTTAAAGCAGGGGGGGTGGCACGCTTTTCCAGAAATGGGCCGGATGGTAAATATTTTTGGCTTTGACACATACAGTCAGTGCGGCTCAGTCATTCTTTTTTTTCAACCCTTTAAAGATGTTAAAAACCATTCTTGCTGTGGGCCTTACAGAAAGACGCGGAGAGCGGGGTTTGTCTGAGGGCTGCAGTTTTAAGTGTTAATACCCCAGTGTTATGCGGCGGCCACAGATCATTTGATTCAGTGAAAGGCCAGCTAAGTGGTGTTCTCCACATGCTCAGCGCCCCAGCTCTACTGCCCTCTCCCCTGCCCTCCTTCCCTCCGCCCTCCTCTGGCCTTTATTCTAGAAGGGTCTGAAACAGAGACTAAGGTGTAAAATATTAACCACCGAAGTGATGCTCCTTTGGGAGTAGTTTTCTCTCTGGCAGGCCTGGAATCCACATCAGTCTAAATGTCTGCTCCACGCTGGGCTCGGGTCCGGGCCTCGGGTTCACAGATGGTAAAGGCCGCCGGCCTCTCCCTAGTTCACAGCCTGAGAGAGAAAGGAGGCCTGTGAGGCACATTGTAGGCCACGTGCCGAGTCTCACGACATGAGTCAGCTGTACGGAGAAGAGATGAGGGTGGGCGTTCATCAGAGGAGGCTCTGTGGGGCGTGATGTCTCACCTGAATGCTGGAAGGGGGCCAGGGACTCACCGGTGCAGGTGTAGCTGGTGGAGGGAGCCCTGAAGGTCGGTCTCCGAGGCACGGGGGATGGGGGGTGTGATGCACAGGCCTGGATGCTGGAAGAGCGTTGTGTTTTCAGGAAGCTGTAAGTCCTTTGGCATTGCTAATGTGGTAAGTGCTGGCGCTGAACCAGGCAGCCAGGGCTCCGCCTGCCACGGCAAAATGCAGCAGGTTCAGTGGCTAAACCACACCCATTCACTGTCTCACAGTTCTGGAGGCTCGACGTCCAAGATCAAGAGATCTCGTGCTGGCTGATTCAACGTCTGGTGAGAGCCCTCCTCCTGGCTTGCATGTGTCCGCCTTCTCCCTGTGTCCTCACATGGCACAGTCAGAGAGTAAGATTCTGGTGTCTCTTTTTATAAGGGCACTAATCCCATCTTGGGCCCCCTGCCCTCCTGGCCTCTCTAGTCCTAATTCCTCCCATCACATCGAGGGTTAGGGCTTCAACATATGAATTTGAGGGGGACACAAACATTCAGTCCACAACAGGCTCTGTCCTGTAGGAGAAGAATTTCACTGTCTGGTTGTTTTTTTTTTTTTAACTGGTAATTTGTTTGAAATATTCTGACAAAAAGTATGGGAAGGGCTGAGCTGCAGAGATGATAAAAGAATGGGAAAATGATAATTGCTGAGCCTGGGTGATCGACGATTCTGTTCTCTGCAACTTATTAAGTCCTTGGGAACTTTCATAATAAAAAGACTTTTACAGGGCTTGCCTGGTGGCGCAGTGGTTAAGAATCTGCCTGCTAAGGCAGGGGAGACGGGTTCGAGCCCTGGTCCGGGAAGATCCCACATGCCACGGAGCAACTAAGTCCATGTGCCACAACTACTGAAGCCCGCGCGCCTAGAGCCCGTGCTCTGCAACAAGAGAAGCCACCGCAGTGAGAAGCCTGCGCGCCGCAACGAAGAGTAGCCCCTGCTCGCCGCAAATAGAGAGAAGCCCGCACGCAGCAACGAAGACCCAACACAGCCGCAGATAAATAAATAGATTTATTAAAAAATAAATAAATACATTTCCTTTTCTCTTTCTTTTCCATGTGTTTGGACATCTAGCCTTTGGTGATAGCACTTCCATCTGTCCCTACATCTACCATCTTCTAACTCCTTTCTCCAGACAGCCTATCACCCCACGCCCTTGGTGGGAAAAAAACTAGGCAGTGAAATCCAGCTGCTCGGAGATGAATGAGCTCGTTTCCGACCCAGGGATTGGAGAGCGCGGAGGGGGCCGGGCTGACCGCACAGCCCCTCTGCACAGAGCTAGGACAGAGCACAGGGTCAGGGTGGCAAGACAATGGAACTGTCAGAAACCTCGACTAAGGAAGAATCAAACAAGTCAAGGGGTCTGGAGGAGGCAGGGGGGTCGGGGGGAAGCCTGAGAGAGTGACTCAGCTGGACCTTCAGAGCAAGTTAGCTGGGGCCTAGAGCAGAAACTCGGAGAACAGCCACCGGGCTCTGCAGGGCTCGCACGGGCTGTTTCTGGATCCAATGGGATTTTTAGGAACCAGTGTGTCTTGAAAAAAAATGTGTTTCTGACGTTTAGGAACTCCTTCCTTTTTACTTCAGTTTCTTTCCATCTGTTAAAATTTAATAATTTAATGCTTTTTATTTTTGAAAGTGTCAGATGAGTTCTTTTATGTCTGACAGATTCTTGTACAGAAGAGACTTTTTAAATTAATATTAAATTTTTAAAAAAATATTTTAAAATTTAAACAATTTTTTAAATTTTTTGAAAACATTAAAGTTTTTAAAATACAGTATTCTTAATAAAAACCTAATTTTTCTTAAAGTATTTTTTTACAAGTCTCAGTAACTTACTTATAAAGTCCAATTTTAACAAACATTTCTAAACTTATAAAGTAAGTTTTTACTGGATATGTATTTCTTAGTGATTTGTATTGAAACTATTTTTTTCAATTAGTTCCTATATCCATGAATGACTAGTACTTAAGGCTAGAAGAGGTTCAATGAAAATTAACGGAAAAAAAAAAAGAGAGAAAGTATAGCGCACTCTTGAGGATTGATTCAGGTTTTGTGGGGCCTAAATCTGACAGAATATGGAGCGCTCTTAAATAAAAATAATGCACAATTATGAATTCAAAATTAGGTATGAAGGTGATATTATTTAGAATGAGGAAAAACTAGCTTACAAATTTTAAAATTTGGTAGATACTGTAAACCTCGCAAAATCCAGAAAAATAACACGATATTTTGATTAATGGCTTGACATACCTCTTTATGTGTCAAGCGGTTAATAAAAAAATAAGTTTTGGTTGCATACTTTTTGAATCCTTCTTCACATGGCATTTTTATAGTACTATTTTGATAGAAGAGAAAGATAATTCAGTCTTTCCACCTGCAGGGTTGATCGAAATTTGTTTTTAGTCTGGACACGTAAAAATTGTGACCGCACACTGACATCCTCGCTGTTTGTAGCACTGCTTCAAGCACAGGAATTCTGATCAATATAATTTCACATGATTCCCATCAAAAAAGAGAAAGCAAGGCCTATGTTTAATTGCATGTACTGTATTATGGAGTTTGTTCCCCACAGAGAGTTCTGTTCGTCTAGGTATGGAGGGGAATCAAATCTGATGCCATATTTCATGATTTAAAGAATTTTCCACGACTAGTTTCTGGCTCCCTGCATTTCAAAATTTGCTTCTCAGGACTTCCCTGGTGGTCCAGTGGTTGAGGCTCTGCCTTCCAAAGCAGGGGACTCGGGTTCAATCCCTGGTCCGGGAACTAGGATCCCACATGCCTGCGGGGCAACTAACCTGTGCGCTGCAATTACTGAGCCCACGGGCCACAACTGGAGAGAAGCCTGTGCGCCACAAGGGAAGATCATGTGTGCCGCAACTAAGACCCGATGCAGCCCAAAATAAATAAACGTTAAAAAAGACAAAAATAAAAACTTGCTTCTCCTCCTTCCCCACCTACCGCTGCTGCCAAACCTCTCAGGACGTGGTCACTGCTTACGTTCACGTCACATGTTTGTAAGCATGCTACATGTTCACGGTCATGAGACATGGTCATAGCACATGTCCGTGACGTTCATACTGCAGTCTCCCCTCTGGTCACCACCTTCACATCCGTGTGCCTGGCGGGTCGGCTCGGTGGGAAGCAGGAGTGTCCCCAGAGGCCGTGCCCACGGCAGACAGCTCTCAGTAGCTCGGCCACACAGGAAGTCGGTGTGAACCCATAGACATGTCTGTAAACCCAGACAAAGTGTGCCCCGACAGCCACTCCAAGCCGGCCAGGAGTGGAAAGTGATGGAGGACCCTGCAGTGGAAAGAGGCTGTGGTTTGGTTTTGTTTTTTTGGCACGTGGGATCTTACTTCCCTGATCAGGGATCGAACCCGTGCCCCCTGCAGTGTGAGTGCAGAGCCCTAACCACTGGACCTCCAGGGAAGTCCCAAGAGACTGTGGTCTTAAGTGATTGTGGTCAAATACCCTCCTTTTGCAAGTCTGACGCCACCTGACTGTGTGAAGCCTTGGCCGGCCCCTCCACTACTCCCGGGAGGGGCCTGAGGCTTGTCCCCTTAGCCACGGGGGAGCCGCCCCTGGGCTGGGGTCAGCGTCCAGCTTGCACACGTGCCATGATGATGGCTGAGTGCATCTTCACACAAAAGCCTCAGCACTTCCCATTAAGCTCATTTAAATATAACACATACATTCGTACAGGCAGGAGTGAGTGAGAGCAGGCAAGATTGCCCCATGTCAAAAAGAAAAATAAAAGAGTGTGGATTTATAGTAACCAGTTACCTTTTGGCAAAAATCAGTGACTGTTTTCCCAAGTCTGGAGAACACGTGAAACATTCAGTTTTCTCCGGTATCTGCTTCTTTTACTTGAGGATGTTACCTTGATCTGTCAGAAGTGAGGACTTCTCCCCGCCTCCTTGAAATCATGAAAACTGTGCAGCTGAACCCCAGTTAGGGAGAGCACTCACCACACACTTCCTTGTGGGAAACGTGCAGCAGGTGCCCCTGCATCCCGCAAATACTGAGTATCCCAGCTCCGTGACGCACACACGGCTAGGTGGGATCTCCGACCTGCCAAAGGTTATCGCCTGGATGAAGCCGGGAGTCGTACCCTCGAGCCAGGGGAGGGGGTCTGACTTTGAGTCTGCTCTGCTGTCTGAGGACCCTCGTCCTTCTTACCTAATTGGAGGTGGAAGGGGCACAGCTACATGGGACCACTGCTTTCAAGCCCACCTCCCCCCCCGCCAAATAACCAACGTCGTGACACAGCCCAAAATGTCTGTGTCTAATGCTACATTTTGTTCATAACAGAAACACACATATAAGCCCAGGGAAGATGGGAGCCCCACTGCGCGGTCCTAGGGCCTTGATTAGTGGGGCGTCCTCTGACATTGTGAGTTGCTTCTTTGAGGGGTGCCCCAGAGATTTCTTTTTTTTTAAACATCTCTGGGATGATGTATCCGAGCAGTCTCCCAGATGAGTGAGAAGCCAGCCTTTCTTCTGTGGGGGGAACAGGGTGCTGGTGAAAGGGGAGATGGACAGGGCAGGCACCCACCACAGGCTTCTCCAGACATCAGGGCACAGGAAGACCCAGGGGAAGGTGAGGGGTGCAGACTCTGCTCTCCAAACCACCCACGCCCTGTGCCCCAAGCGGTCCCTGCTGCCCAGCGCATATTAAAATACCTTTCATTTATGCCGGGTTCCACACTTACAAATCAAGTCTTAACCTAAGTAATATTGGAAATGAAACAGTAAAACCGAATCAGCTCCTCGGCCACTGCGGGGCTGGGTGGTGGAGAACCTCAGCCGGGCGGTGGGTGACGACGGAAATGGGTGTCCCAGAAAGTGGGCTGCTCGGGACCTGGTTAAGCAAGGTCTACCCACACTCAAGGAGCGGACCTTCCACAAAACAGATCCTAGGGCAGCATGAACGATTAGGTCCATGTTAGAACTATGCCTGTGGCAGATGGAGACGTGGGTTGGAACGCAAATGCTCCACGTATGTTCCTTTTATCCATTTGGATTTTTGAAGTATGTGAATTTATCACTTACTCAAAAATAAAATTTTAAATCTTTGGAAAAAAATTTTTAAAGAAAGAAAGAAGCAACTCTTTTTACCAAATCAGGTTGAAGCTATTTCTTCTGTTGACCCCGCCGGCTGAATCCCCAGCTGAGCAGGGACGTAATGGGTGGAGCAAATCAGGGACGGAATATGGCCAGGCATAGCCATGCCCGTCTAACGTCTAAAACAGGTAACCCGGCAAACACATTAAAGGGGCAAACTTGGGCAGCCTGGAGAGAAGCTTCTTTGCGCTTTCTTAGGTGGTCGAGGCCAACCGACCACCTGCACCCCCTTGGCAAGAGCTGCCTCCAGGCTCTGAGGGCCACGGAGCGGCTTCCTGGACCACCACGTTCTGTCCTGGGATGCCAGCCCTGCCCCGGAGCGGGACCAGCCCTCGAGGGATGGAGTCCGACCTGTCGCCTGGGCTCCGCCAGCCCTTTTTTCTCTCTTTTAAGCACTGGTGTTAAAACCTTACAAAATCCAAACTACTCGGGGCCCAGGTTACAAGTATATCTTGATGTCTTTAGCTCATCAGAAGTCTTGCCAAGGTTTTTAAAGCGTGGGGCTTAAAATACATCGTCCTCTGCTCCGAGCCAGCTGGGGGAAGCCAAAGGAAAACACCGTCTCCCTCTGAGCATATGGCCAGCCGCTGCTGCCAGCATGGGAGAAATCAGGAAAGAAAGGATGCTGTGGCATGAAATGAAAATGTGGGTTTACTGCATGGAAATAGACAAAGCTTCATGCCACCAAATGCTGTTTGCAGAGCGAATTTTTAAGCTGAGATTTCTTTTTTTTTAATTTATTTATTTTTGTCTACACTGGGTCTTCGTTGCTCCACGTGGGCTTTCTCTAGTTGCGGCGAGCGGGGGCTACTCTTCGTTGCGGTGCACCGGCCTCTCATTGCGGTGGCTTCTCTTGTTGCGGAGCACGGGCTCTAGGCGTGTGGGCTCAGTAGTTGTGACTCACGGGCTTAGCTGCTCCGTGACATGTGGGATCTTCCTGGTTCAGGGCTCGAACCCGTGTCCCCTGCATTGGCACGCGGACTCTTAACCACTGCGCCACCAGGGAAGCCCTTCAGAGTGAATTGTTAAATGACAGAGTTAATGAGAAACAGAAAGGGGGAAAGGCATTGCTGAAACCTCACTTGGGTGCTGGCGACCTGACCGTCCTACCTGAGATGGCGACCGGGAAGGGAAGGAGATAGATCTGGATAGAGTTAACATGTGCACACTGCACAGCGAGGTTTGTGGGCAGGACGAGCTCCAGCCTGGGCCTCGTGGTCCTCCAAGCAGATCCTTTTCTTTCTTTTTTTTTTAAATTTATTTTATTGACGTATAATTGATTTACAATGTCGTGTTAATTTCTGCTGTACAGCAAAGTGACTCAGTTACATTTATATACACGTCCTTTTTCATATTCTTTTCCATGATGGTTTCTCCCAGGAGATTGGATATAGTTCCCTGTGCTCTACAGCAGGACCTTGTTGTTTATCCATTTGAAATGTAATAGTTAAGCAGGTCCTTCTCTGGCTCACGGCTTTCAGTTCCCACCTTCCCTGTTCTCACTGTGCCACCAGGTCCTTTAAAGCATCGTGATGGCATCGCCAGGTGTACTGCTGCAAACGAAGGTCACCTGCACGCAGGGCACAGCTTAAAGAGCTTGTGGTGCTTCAACCATATTTAAGGTTTATTTTTTTATTTTTATTTTTTTGCGGTACGCGGGCCTCTAACTGCTGTGGCCTCTTCCGTTGCGGAGCACAGGCTCCAGACGCGTAGGCTCAGCGGCCATGGCTCACGGGCACAGCCGCTCCGCGGCACGTGGGATCTTCCCGGACCGGGGCACGAACCCGTGTCCCCTGCATCGGCAGGCGGACTCCCAACCACTGCGCCACCAGGGAAGCCCTATTTTTCAGCATCTTTTGACCCTGTATTTCTGCTCAGTCTTTTGGTTATTTAATCTAAAACGCATAATTCTCTTTTCCACACTTTTAGCATTCCTGGGGTTTCCACCTCGCTCTCCTCCTTTCACTGAATGTTAGACTTGTCATTGTTATTAAGGATTTGACAATACAGAAGGAGGAAATTTTATGTAGTGTCACTGGCTAGTCAACGTTTTACTATTGGAGTTGGAGCGTCCTTAGGAAAATATGTGTGCCACAAAAGACTGCTGGTGGTGTAATTGTAGAGGTATTAGGTTAATATATAATGCATAAGTCTGTGTCATGGATCGTTTTTATTCGTCATAAAATTTTCAAATGACTCGAGGAGGTGTGGCCCTCGCAGCTGTTCCCCCGCGCTAATGGCCTCGGGCTCCGACTCAGAGAGGAATTCTGTGCCAAAGCGCCTGGCAGCCACCACAGTTCTTGGGATCCTCCCAGGGAGATCACTCGTTGTCAGCAGGGGTGATGATGGCAAACCAATAAAAGGCTGCATGGGCAGGACCTGGTGAGCATAGAAGTCTGGGTCCCTGGGGAGTGAAGAGGCTGTTTTGACCCCAAAATGCTTACCGTTGATTTACTTACTTCAATCAGTTTCTATTTACAAAGTCTAATTTTTGCCCCCTGGAGCAGATCAGAGAGGCCCGTGAACACGAGTCCGAGGACACACCTGCATCTGGAGAGCGGATCCCCCAGCCTGACGCCCGCGTGCCCCTCACCTGGCTGTGCACAGTGTCTGTCTGAGGTCGGACCATGCAGCCCTCGAGATGCTCTGATGCTGCTGCCTCTAGGGCTGAGCTGCTCAAACTTGACCCCGTAGGAATCGCCCAAGGGTGCCGGTGACTCCTGGGCCCAGGGTGGGAGCTGCGGGGACAAAACAAACGAGAGTGGAGATTGATTTTATTCAGGCTGCTAAGGGAAGGGGACGCCCAAGATCAGAGCTTCTCTGCGGAGGGGGCCTGCCTTGGGCTTTACAGGCAGGGCCATTGAGAGACGGCTCAGTTCGCTGAACGGAAATGTTTGTCTCTGTGTCCAGCTGGTTTCACAGGGACAATTCTAATCTCAGCTCACCCTTCACAAGACAAACAACGGGACATTGGAGGGCCTGTGTGTAAAAGGGCATCTTCTAGAAAAAAAAAAGGGGCATCTTCTGCGAGTCCTACGGGGGTCGTGAGGAAGCGCGGACTTATCTAAGTCGTGTGGGGCAGGGGGTTTCCTCAGCACCAACGATCCGCACTTTAACAAATGCTCAGTGACTGAGAGGCAGGTGGGACTGGACCAGACGTTGAGAAACTCCTCTCTGGAGCATCTGAGAGAGGCTGGAGGGCCCGTGTTGCCCTGGTAACACCTTCGCCATCTCCTGGTCCTGTGACAACCTGAGACACCGGGGTGCAGGTATCCCGGCCTCTCCAGCGTTTGCTGCTGTCGGCCCATGAGGCGGGTCTCCCACGTCTGACACTGGGGAGACCCCAGGCCCACGATGGAGGAGGGGCCTCCCCGTCCCCGCCGCACAGAGGGTCTGCCAGCCTAGGGTACCTGCCCTCTGCCCTCTGTCCTCAGTGACCTTTGCGGGCCTGCCCCCTGTCACCCCAGCCTGGTCGGACCAGAACCACCCGGGCTTCCCCACCATGAGCCTCAGTGCTGGGCGGACGGCGGCTGCTCCCGCGGGGTGTAGGCTGCTTTCTGGGCCCCCTCCGTGTTCCCGGCGGGACACAGTCCCAGTCATCTGAGGACACTTCCTGCGGGCACTGGCTGCGAGCTGGGGCCGAGGGATGAGGCACCGCTGGTTCCTCACATGGGGTTGGTTATCGAGAGCTGAGAGCCCCCAGAGGGAGGGCAGGGGAGGGGCGGTCCCAGAACCGGGAGGCAGGCGGATGCCTGGGGCTGTGACAGCGGGCGAGGACCCTGCACCCACGGTGACCCAGGCATGACCCCTCGCTTTCTGCCGACCCTCTGCCTTCTGAAGGTGCCCACATCGGCCCACCCGGGAGCCAGAGGAGGATCCTGGGGGCAGCCAGTGCGATGGCCCCTCAGGGCACAGAGCAGGAGGGGGCAGGGGGAGGGTTGGGGGCGGGTGCGGAATCCCCGCCTTCCCTGCGGGAACCGGGCCGGCTTCCTCCTTCTCCCCTGAAAAGGGCACCTCTTCCAGGGCACGGCGACAGCCCATGGGGACACTGGGGGTATTTTCATTTATCGGAGTCTATATTTTTGTTTGCTTCCATATTTGAGCTTTCAACGTCGTGTGTTATTCGATAACAAAATCTACTACAACTGGTCCATTCCCAAACGTACACGAAGCGGCGACGGGGGGAGACGTTAGGGCAGCTGGCCCATCCCCGCGCTCGCGGTGAGGCTGGGGGTACTGCCTCCTCTTAGGGCGTGGCCCCCAGGCCCCCGGGGTGCCATGTTGAGACCTGGGGGTGGTCGCAGGACAGATCCGGACCGGGCGCCTGGGCCCAAGGCGAGTGCGCTGGGGTGAGCGGTACGACTCTGACACCAACTCCGGGCTCAGCGCAGACCCTGCAGGTTGAGGACACGGCCCCCACAAGACCGTCCTCACTCCGGACACCAGCTGCACTTTGGGGGTTCCAGGCCCCTCGTGCTTCTGACCAACTGGCTACAAATTTGGGGGTTCCAGGCACCCCCTCCAGTTCCATGGTTCGCCAGAATGGCTCACGGAACTCAGGAAAGCAGGTCCCGATGACTACAGGTGAGGTCCGGGAGGGCCCTTGGGCGAGCCCTCCGCCCATCAGCACAGCCACGTGATCCAGACGCCCATCTGAGTTTCCAGCGCCTGGAGTTATTAGGGGTTTGTTACACACGCATGATTGAACTCTGATCTTGTGATTGAATCCAGTTTCCAGCACACCCCCCCCCCCCCCCGCTCTCCCTGGAGGTCAGAGGTCAGCCTGATGTCACTCGACACCAGGTCCCCACCCTCTAAACCCAGGTCTTTCTGGCACGATGGGCCCCCCCCCCCCGGCCCACACCTGAAGCTCTCAAGGGGCCACGGTTAGTCACCTCATTAGCATAAACTCAGGTGTGGTCTGAGGGGTTGAGCCGGAACCGGAGACAAAGACGGCTCAATTCTTGTCGTACGACAGCTGCCCAGGGGGTGCCTCGAGGCGCCGAGGAAACTCCCGAACTGGCCTTCTAGCCTCTGGGAGCTGCCCCGGAAGCCCCACCCTTGTGGGGAGGCCGGAGGGGGTGACGCGTCTGGCAAAGTTTCCTCGACGCTGCGGCATCCAAAGCTCAGCAGAAAACCCCAGACACTCAGGATGTCTTGGCGGGAGATGGTGTTTGCTGTCATCCTCCTCGCAGGAACGTTGGAGCTGCCAGTGCAACAACAAAAATAAGTATTTTTAGGGTTGCAGTTAAACAAAAGGTCACACATTTATTCTTTATGACTCCATATGTTTGGATTTTAAATAACATTCTTCTGAGTAAATGTAATTTGGGGCGTTTAGCTTCCTAGTTATTCTTCAGAGGGACTCTGATTTTTACTTTCTGGAAGTAAGCTCTTAATTTATTTAAATAGTTGTGGGCTGAGATAAATCTCTCCATGTGATGGATCTGGTTGAAGACCTCTGTCCCAGCTGACACTGTGTCGTGGGTGACATGCTCTCTACATGCCCGAGTCAATCTGTGTGTGGGATGGCTGAGTCAGTTTGCAGGAGCACAGTTAGGACAGGGGGAAGTTGAGGACGGGGGCAAGTTGGCTTCTGGTGCCTACCTTCCCCCACAGACTCAGTGTATCATTCTGGGCGATACTTTTCAGTGCTTCTATTTTCCCATAAAGTGGAATTATTAACACTTGCATCCTACTGCAGTGAAATAGCATGATCTCTGGGATTTGCTTTAAACTCTGTAAGGGGAAAAAAGGATGGGAAATAGATGAAACAAGATTGGCAAAATATCGACAGATGAATGAAGAAAGAAGATGTGGTGTATATATACAATGGAATACTACTCAGCCATAAAAAAGAATGAAATAATGCCATTTGCAGCAACATGGTTGAACCTAGAGATTATCATACTAAGTGAAGTAAGTCAGAAAAAGAAGGACAAATACCACATGCTATTGCTTATACGTAGAATCTAAAAAAATGATACAAGTGAACGTATTTACAAAACAGAAATAGACTCACAGACATAGAAAACAAGCTTACGGTTACCAAAGGGGAAAGGGTGGGGAAGGGATAAATTAGGAGGTTGGGATTAACATATACACACTATATACATAAAACAGATAAACAACAAGGACCTGCTGCACAGCACAGGGAACTATATTCAATAACCTGTGATAAACCATAATGGAAAAGAATCTGAAAGAGAATATATATATATATATATACGTATAACTGACTCACTTTGCTGTAGACCAGAAACTAACACAACATTGTAAATCAACTATACTTCAGGGAATTCCCTGGTGGTCGGTCCAGTGGTTAACACTCCACGCTTCCACTACAGGGGGCATGGGTTCGATCCCTGGTCGGGGAACTAAGATCCTGCAAGCTGCATGGAGCGGCCAGAGAAAAAGAAAAGAAAAAAACCTGCAATAAAGGGTTGTCTGTTTGGGGGGAAAAAAAGAAAGTCGTAAAAAAAGATTGGCAAAATGTTGGTAATCTTACAGCTGAATGATGAGTCCACACAGGTTCATGATACTCTTCCCTCTACTTCTGTGCATGCAAAAAATTTTGTGAATTTTTGTGAAAATTTCCAAAATGAAAAGGTTAAAAAGATAACAGTAATACCTGCCCCTGTGTACCGCACATGAGCTGTCCTTAGAGCACCTTGCTTCCCTTGGAGAAGGATGCCTCGTAAATACAGGACCGAGTCACTACTCCGTGGCCCTCAGATTACTGCATCACATCTTGAGGTATTCTTGACAAGGAGACAGAAAATAGATTAGACCCCACGGGAAGCATGGCCATGAAAGAGGAAGATAAACTTTCAAAGCATCGGATGCTACGAGGAAAGAGCTCATCTTCAACTGACAAACTGGAGGGCCATCTGGGCAAATCGTTGACGTGGGAAGTACATTTGCAATACATCAAAAATATGTTTCCTGGTCGCTGACAGTTTATTTCTGGAGTTCCATAAATGTAACATTTCCGAACTTGTAAATAATAAATGTTTATTTATAAATCACTGGTTCCCAGAGGCAGATGAGCACACAGAATAAAAACAAGCTGCAGCAGCTGGTTAATTCCCACCAGCCTGACTCACGGTGGGGATTCAAGAGCCCGCGGGAGAGGCCAATACATCCAGGAAACTGTGCTCATCTCAACACCAAGGCTACCAAGCGTGGTCGGCGACACACAGCATCAGCGTGCGTGCAGCAGAGGAACATGTGTCCTTGCAGATCAACAAACCTGCCCCTGCTTGGAAAGATGCGGACAGGGGCACGAACCCGTGTCCGCTGCATCGGCCGGCGGACTCTCAACCACTGAGCCACCAGGGAAGCCCCCTAATTTTTAAAAACGGCTAACGTGCCTTTGGGAATGCAGGATGGCTGAGGATTGGAACAAGGCATGAGTGAAAGCTTATCTTAGTTCGCAAACCTTTTGGCCATGAGATAATACGATGGTGTAGATAAGCCTATAGTGGAATCAGAATAAGTAAGAAATGCTTTATTAAAGCCTTTGAAAACTTTTACGTACAATTGGCAAAAGCTTAGCTAATTTTAAGTGATTCCACCCCACTGCTAAACAAGCCTTCTGAATCCTTACTAGGGAAGCGTTTGTATTCTTCGTTCACTCTGAAGGCAGTAAAAGGGGACGCCCAGTTAGTTAAGCCGTGAAGACCACTGCCCGGGATGAGGGCCCGGCCGGCTTCATGGCCCTTCGGGACTGCTGGGAGCCCTCAACTTGTCCAGTTTTCTTCCCATGAAAGGACCCCGGGTTTCCTTCCGGGTCTCTAATTACATGAGCACTTTCTGTTTTCGGGTAACAAATCTATTCTTTAATCTTTCCACTGATCCTGACTAATATTTGCACGTAAGAAAAGTGCATTTACATCGCACAGGGAGATCAGCTCGGTGCTTTGTGACCACCTAGAGGGGTGGGATAGGGAGGGGGGAGGGAGATGCAAGAGGGAGGAGATATGGGGACATATGTATATGTATAGCTGATTCACTTTGTTATACAGCAGAAACTAACACACCATTGTAAAGCAATTATACTCCAACAAAGATGTTAAAAAAATAAAGTAAAAAAAAAGTAAAAGTGCATTTAGATAATGTCATACATGGTGACACAGCCAAACATGGGGCCACCCAGCCCGACGGGCAGCGGGAGGGCGGCACAGCCCACCACCCAGCCAGGCTTGGTTCTTTCTTTTCTTCTCATTGAAAATATGTTGCAGAAGCAGCAGCTCTGTTCTCTGACGTCTCAAGAGATGGTAAACATTCATTTCAGCAAGATCAGGAAGAGAGCCAAGAATGAGGCGGCAAGAAGAAAGAGAAACGTTTTCTCATTTTCATGCTCCTTTCTGTGCTAATTTCGTGCTTTCTGGGGGGCGGGGGGGCAGGAGGACAGCGTGCCAGCTCCGCCTCCCTCTCCCCTTGGGCCTCCATCATCAGCCTCCCCGATGAGCCACAGAGACGCCAGGCCCTGCGAAGGCCAGTGCAGCCAGCCGGCGGGCAGGGGTGGGAGAGGGGCCCGCAGCTAGGCCACCATCTCTCTGTACCCCCTCATCCTCTCTACCCGCCCCCACTCCTCCTCAGGCAGGAGGGCACCCTTCCCAAGGACACGGATGGCTGTGGGCAGAGAGGAAGCAGGACTTGAAAGCACGTCTTCTGAGGCCGAGCCTCAGCTGTATCATTCCTGTAGGAAGAACCTGGAGCTGAGCCTCCCAGGGTCCTCCCACGGCCACCTTGCCATCCACGGTAGGGAAGGACGAAATGGTGCAGCGAGTAAATGGAGCCTGCCTGTTCTCGTGGTGGCCTCAATGTGCCATTCTCAGGGCCTAACTAGAGACAGAAAGGGTACTTGTCTTACTCAGGGGTCTCCAGAGAATCAGAACCAATAGGATGGAGAGACAGACAGATAGGTAGATACAGACACACACATAGAGAGAGACAGACACAGAGACAGAGAGAGATTGATTTTAAGGAAGTGGCTCATGCCACGTGGGTACTGGCAAGCCTGAAGTCTGCAGGCAGGTTGGCAGGCTAGAAATTCTGGTAAGCAGTCGGCTGGGAGAATTCCTTCCTCCTCAGGGAAGCTCAGTCTTCTCTCTAAAGGCCTTCAGCTGGTCGGATGAGGTCCACCGCATTACGAGGGCGCTTGGCTTTACTCCAAGTCAGCTGATTCAAACGTTAATCACATCTGAAAAATACCTTCACAGCAATATCTAGACGGGTATGTGACCACACAACTGGGCACCCCAGCACAGCCACGCTGACACAGGAAACTAACCATCCCAGGTGCCGAAGCCCAGGAAATCCTGTCCTGACCCAATGCAGCTGAGCCCATGCCCAGTGCCAGCTGCCTACACTGGGTCATCTCACAGCTCTTGCCTCTGTCTTCCTCCGGCCTGAGGGCGTTGTCTCTCTTTTAAAATGAAGCACAATTGGGCTTCCCTGGTGGCGCGGTGGTTAAGAGTCCGCCTGCTAATGCAGGGGACACTGGTTCGAGCCTTAGTCCGGGAAGATCCCACATGCCGCGGAGCAACTAAGCCCGTGCGCCACAACTACTGAGTCTGCGCTCTAGAGCCCGCGAACCACAACTACTGAGCCCGTATGCCGCAACTACTGAGACCGCGCACCTACAGCCCGTGCTCTGCAACAAGAGAAGCCACCACAATGAGAAGCCCGTGCACCGCAACAAAGAGTAGCCCCTGCTCGCCACAACTAGAGAAAGCCCGTGCGTAGCAACGAAGACCTAACGCAGCTAAAAATAAATTTTAAAAAAATAAAAAATAAAGCAAAAGTATTATTCAGCCTTAAAAGGGAAGGAAATTCTGACCCATGCCGCAACACAGATGAACCCTGAGGACACCGTGCCCAGTGACATAAACCAGTCACCAAAAGACGAGGCCACTCAGATGAGGCCCCCGAGAGGCAGAGACAGAAGGCAGAGCTGTGACCCCCAGGGGCTGGGGTGTGTGCGGGGAGCTGCCCTTCCAGGGCCCAGCGCCTCAGCCTTGCAAGACGACAGAGCGCTCTGGATGCGCGGTGATGGCAGGACTACAGCGCGTGTGCGCCAGGCCACTGACCTGGACACCTGCACACAGTCGGAAAGGCAAACCTTGTGTTATGCGTATTCTACCCAAGCGTGTAATACGGTTTCCAAATATTGGGGGTTTCCCACTATCTCTCTGTTACTGATCTGTAGTGTAGTTCCGTTGTGGTGGGAGGACGGGCTTTGTACGACTGGAATCCTTTTAAATTCCCGGACACCTGACCGCACTTGCTGGCTTGCTCCGTCCTGCTGTTGTTGCCATGTTTCCACTGCTCAGAGACCTCCTCAGCAAAGGGTCTCTTACAGGATTACAGAATCGAGTGATACGCAGAACGATTGGAGTGGACACGATATGACGATATTTGTACGGTTCCCGGCGTGTGGAGGGAGAGGCCCTGGAGGGGTGTATGAAACGTGGGCTCCGCTCAGAATAAAGAGAGGGAGCGTCACACCGACCACTGAACACCCGCACGGGACCTCACACCCCGTGGGCTCTCAATTACAGGACAATAGCAGGTGAACGATGGAAAGGAGGAAAAGACGATGCTGAAGAGGTCCTGCGGGGAACTAAATAGTCTTCCGTGCGGCACGCACGTCTAACCAGCTTCTCTCAATGTGTGGCCCATGGGCCCCAAGGGCCCCCAGACCCGTTCAGGGTTCAGCAGTTTAGGGTCAAAGCTACTTTTTTTTTTTTTTTTTTGCAGTACGTGGGCCTCTCACTGTTGTGGCCTCTCCCGTTGCGGAGCACAGGCTCCGGACGCGCAGGCTCAGCGGCCATGGCTCACGGGCCCAGCCGCTCCGCGGCATGTGGGATCTTCCCGGACCGGGGTACGAACCCGTGTCCCCTGCATCGGCAGGCAGACTCTCAACCACTGCGGCACCAGGGAAGCCCATAGCTACTTTTAAAAATTAGGAGTTTGGGATTAACATACACACTACTATATATAAAATAGGTAAACAGCAAGGACCTACTGTATAGCAACTATAAATAACTTATAATGGCAAAGAATCTGAGAAAGAGCAGATATTTGTATAAGTGAATCACTTTGCTGTGCAGCAGAAATTAACACAACACTGTAAGTCAACTATACCTCGGTAAATTTTTAAAAATCTGAAAAAGAATATATATATGTATAACTGAATCACTTTGCTGTACACCTGCAACTAACACAACAGTGTAAATCAACTATACTTCAACTAAAAGATAACTGGTATTAAAAAAAAACTACTTTTCTAATAATACTAAGACGGTCCTTGCCTTTTTGCGGGGACACGATGGTACATATATATATATCACCATCTTTATCCATTCATCTGTTGATGGATACCTAGGTTGTTTTCACATCTTGGCTATCGTAAATTATGCTGCCATGAACATTGAGGTGCATCTATCTTTTGAAATTAGTGTTTTTGTATTCCTTGGATAAATACTCAGATATGGACTAGCTGGATCATATATGGTAGTTCTAGTCTTAATTTTTTGAGCAGTCTCCTTACTGTTTTCCATAGTGGCTACTCCAATTTACATTCCGCACAACTGTGATTTTTAATATTGTCTAGTGAAATGGGTCAACATTTGGAATAACTGCACCATTCAGTGAATTAATATTTTCCAAATGACCAAATGGCCATGTTACAAAATCATGTGTGGGTCATAGATCCATCCAAAGTGCCAGAGAGACCAGTGGGTTTTAGTCTAACAGCAGGAAAGGTACATTGCAGTGCTGCTGGAGTCCACATTGCAATGAACCCCTAAGGAACATTCACTTGTCAGTTTTGGTGGAGAACCTGTATAAACGCTCCTCCACTTCCCTGCTACACATCCCTGCGAGGTCAAATTTTCTTCACAGACATCAACTAAAACAATATATTACAAGAGACTGAACACAGAAGCAGCTATGAGAATCCAGCTGTCTTTTATCAAGCTAGACATTAAAGAGATCTGCAAAAATATGAAACAAGTCCCTTGTTCTCACTAATCATTTTTTGAAAATAATGATTTTTCATAAAATGTTACTTATTATTGAGTAACGTGGAATCGGTTTCTTATTGTAGGTTTAAATGAATGAATACAAATCTTTTAAAAACCATCTTTTAGTCTTAATTTCTAATATTGTATGTGTTTTCATGAACCCAAAGCCAGCTGTGAAGTGAGACAGGGCAGGCTCTGGCTGGGAGAATTCAGGGTGGTAAAAAGGGACTCATTCCAATCCCTCTAGATGTAAGTCTAAACTTCCCAATTCCTCATTTTTGGGAATTTCCTTATCTTATACATTTAAGCTCTTAAGTATTTCATAAGGTAGGAGGGGAGAGAAATTGGGAAGCAAAGGAGTCTTAAAAATCACCGATACCGCCTCACGCCCACGAGGGTACAGACCCCAAAGAACCGAAAGCAGGAACTCAAACAGATATTTGTACATCCACGTTCAGAGCAGCATTACTCACACTGGCCAAGGGGTGGAAACAACCCAAGTGTCCACTGAAAGGTGAATGGATGAACAAGATGTGGTCTATCCAGACTATGGAATATTATTCAACCTTGAAAGAGAAGGAAGTCCTGTCACCTGCTACAACATGGAGGAACGTTGAGGACATTGTGCTTGGTAAGATAAGCAGGGGCCTTCGAGTAATGCTTAAATCAGATCACTCTTCACAGCAAACAATAAAGAGAAGTTGTATTCTGCTTATTAGTTCTGTTTCTCAGACCAGGAAGTGGATGCACAGCCTGGCTGGATGCTTCGGGCAGAGGTGGGCTTCATCCACCCACCACCCTGGACCCCCTACGCCGGCGGCAACGATCAAAACGAAGCGTGCTCGGCCCTGCGAAAGCTCGTGTTGCCATTACTTTTGTAACTTCAACGAGAAACAGATTTTTAAATACGTGACAGCCCAGACCATGCCTCTTGACCGTTACCCAGTTTAGAAACTGGTCCGATCACAAAGGAAGCTGAAGCAGCTGCTGGTTTGGGAAAGTCGCCGGCTGCAAGCGAGCAGCTGGGTCACTGTGCCACTTCCAGCTGCATGGCCCGAGGAGGCCTGTTCTGGTCCCGCTCAAAAAAGTCGCCACCCGGCTCTCCTCGGGAGCAGCCAACTCCAGCACCTGTGGTCCCTCTGAGGGGTGGGCAGCCATCATGGTGCGACCCACAACGAGGCCAGGGAGAGGGACCGCTGGGAAACAGGAGCTGCGGAACGAAGCTTCGTGCCATCGGCACGGCTGCGCTGGGGCAGGTGGTTGGAACAAAGCTTTCACTGGCAGAGTTGTCCAAAGGCTGTGCATTCAGGGGACAGCCAGGAATCGTCCTCTACCACGGTGTTTCGTACTTTGTTTTTTTAACTGGACAATATAGTTTAATGTAGCAAAAATCTAGGGAACGATCCGGTATTTCAGTTAAGGCTCCGGGTGCCTGAAAATGATCAAGAGAAAATTGGTTTCACGGCCTAAAAACGTGAGGTTGCATCAGGGAACGTGTTCAAGTAAGAAGACTTAGTCTGAAACATTGGTTAATAAAAGGTCAGGATAAAACCAAGAGGAAGCTGGCTTTTCCCTGTAGCATCTGTTTGTTTTGACTGGTATTTTGTATCCTTGGCTTCATCTCAGGGGAGCATGCCTGGCCAGGAGGCAAGCCTGGAAGACAAGGACCACTGCAGCGCCCCTGCCCCCAGAATGCCTCAGGAAACATTTTCCTGATGAGATTTTCAGTTAGTGACAGAGAGTCACCCCAATAAGCCGAGTCGTTCTGGTGCCAGGGCTGCAGCCCACTGGCCAGGAGAGGCCACGAGACCACGCTGACCTATGGGTGGGGAAGGGGCCCACACAGCACGGACCTGGTGCGATTTGATGCTGTGACCAGAGCTCAGGCCCTAGTCCCCCGCACAATTCTGCCTGGCCAGCTGTGTTTCCAGGGTAGGATTTCCTGGTGTGAGGGTTGGATTGTGTCCCCCCAGAATTCATATGGTGAGTCCTAACCCTCAGGACCTCAGAATGTGACTGTATTTGGAGATACGGGGTCTTTATCAAGTTACAGTGGGGTCACTGGGGTAGGCCCTAATCTAATATGACTGATATCCTTAAAAAAGGGGGGAAACTGGGCACCCAGAGGCACACGGGGAGAACACCACGAAGGCAGAAATCAGGGTGAACTTCTACAAGCCAAGGAGTGACACAGCTTGCCAGCAAGCTACCAGAAGCTGGGGGAGAGCTTGGGACAGATTCTCCCGCTCAGCTTCAGAAGGAACCAAGCCTGCTGACACCTGGATCTCGGACTTCTGGCCTCCAGACTGAGAGAGAATAACTCTCTGTTGTTTAAACCACTCAGTCTGTGGCACTTTCTTACGGCCGCCCTAGCAAAGTAATACACCTGGTGTAAGGACACCTGGAATAAGCAGAAACGTTGCCTGGGCGTCTCCAGTGGGCAACTGCGCATTCTTTGGAGCTCACCCTTCTGGGTCATCTGATTCTAGCTCTTCCTTGCCTTTGAGCTATCTTATGGTTGTAGCGAACGAGTGACGATGCAAATTATTTTTGTCTCTGGACTCTGTGATGGAGGGACAGCCCTCACCCCACGGTCCCCAAATCCTCCCACCCAAGGCCAGATTTGCACAATTTGCAAGTTCCCGCCAATATTCCTGCCTATACAGGTGTGTGTCCTTTGCATTTTCCTTTGAACTGGCTGGAGCGTCTTACCAGTTCCCTCGCTCAGCTAACAAGCTCAGGAAGCTGCTGGCCACCTGCTGATTGCACGTCTGCCTGAGAGTCACGATTCCTTCTTTGGTCAACATTATCTTTTGACATTGGCCGTGGCTGCCACGTCCCTGTTGCGCTGTGCTGGGATCCTTGAGGAGGAGCCGTCACAGCTGGGGGCAGCGTCTCCCACCCTGATCTTGTAGGGACTTAATTGTTGGAATTCTCCCCTTTAGAAAACCGGGGCTCCGGGGGGTGGTGGTGGGATGAACTGAGAGACTGGGATCGACATATATACAACTAATATGTATGAAACAGATAACTAATAAGAGCCTGCTGTATAAAGTCAATAAATAAATACAATAACCAGTGGCAAAAGACTCCCCCCAAAACAAACAAACAAAAAACCCAAATTGCTGACACAGGTGAAAGTAAACAAATAAAATTATTGTTAATTTTTTAAAAATTTAAAAATAAAATAAATAAAAACAAAACCACGAGCCATGAAATAGAGAGAGACACAGAGAGAGAGAAAGTAGATAGATAGAAAGATAGGAACGCACATCTTTCTTCGGCGTTCTAGTGACTGATTCCTCTCCCTTTCCCTTCAGCCTAGGAGTTCACAGTGGTTTGCTGTTAATTAGTCCCCTGGATACTTAAGTATCTTTTTAAAACAGTACTTTTATTAAACCGCTCTTGAAATCTTCCTGATTGATACAACTCCCAAATTTGTATCTCGACCTATAACCTCTCTCACAAACTCCAGATTTGTTTACAAAACACTCACTTGTTATTCTCAGAAGTCATTTGGAAAATACCTCAAAGTCACCATGCACAAAACTGAACTTTCACATTTCCCCCAAATACCATCTCTGCCAGAGCCTTCCCCGTGTTATTCAATGGCAACTTCATCTGGGAGTTTCTTTAGCCACTCATTATATCTTATGATCCAACAATTCTTTTTTTTTTTTTTTTTTTGCGGTACGCGGGCCTCTCCCTGCTGTGGCCTCTCCCGTTGCGGAGCACAGGCTCCGGACGCGCAGGCTCAGCGGCCACGGCTCACGGGCCCAGCCGCTCCGCGGCACGTGGGATCCTCCCGGACCGGGGCACGAACCCGCGTCCCTCGCATCGGCAGGCGGACTCTCAACCACTGTGCCACCAGGGAAGCCCCCAACAATTCTTTATTAGATGCACACCCCTGAGAAGTTCTTGCACGTGTACCCCAGGAGACATGCAAAAGAATATTAATATCATGTCTATAATCCTTGCAAAGAAAGAACAGTCTAAACCTCATTAAGAGTAGATTGGATAAAATGCTGGAGAGGGTGTAGAGAAAAGGGAACCCTGTTGCATTGCTGGTGGGAATGTAAATTTGTACAGCCAGTATGGAGGTTCCTTAAAAAACTAAAAACATAACTACCATATGACCCAGCAATCCCACTACTGGGCATATACCCCGAGAAAACCATAATTCAAAAAGAGTCATGTACCACAATGTTCATTGCAGCACTATTTACAATAGCCAGGACATGGAAGCAACGTAAGTGTCCATCGACAGATGAATGGAGAAAGATGTGGCACATGTGTACAACGGAATATTACTCAGCCATAAAAAGAAATGAAATTGAGTTATTTGTAGTGAGGTGGATGGACCTAGAGTCTGTCATACAGAGTGAAGTAAGTCAGAGAGAAAAAAACAAATACTGTATGCCAACACATACATATGGAATCTAAAAAAAAAAAAAAGGTCCTGATGAACCTAGGGGCAGGCCAGGAATAAAAATGCAGATGTAGAGAATGGACTTGAGGACACGGGGAGGTAAGCTGGGAGAAGTGAGAGAGTGGCATGGGCATATATACACCACCAAATGTAAAATAGAAAGCTAGTGGGAAGCAGCCGCATAGCACAGGGAGATCAGCTCGGTGCTTTGTGACCACCTAGTGGGGTGGGATAGGGAGGGTGGGAGGGAGATGCAAGAGGGAGGGGATATGAGGACGTATGTATACATATAGCTGATTCACTTCGTTATACAGCAGAAACTAACACAACATTGTAAAGTAATTATACGCCAATAAAGATGTCAAAAAAAAAAAAGGGTAGATTGGATAAACAGTGGTTATACAGATGGAATAGTAGACAGCCCTTAAAACGAGTGAACCTCAGTACTGTGCAGACTCATAAATGGATGTCTCAAACCAAAGATTAGGTTAAAAGAACAAGACTCAATAAAATTCAAATATTGTTTTAAAACAGTGAAAAGTAAAATATATATATTATTTGAGATTTCAAATCTAGATGGTAAAACTATAAGGAAGAGCAAAGGAATTACAAAACAAAAAACAGAAGTCAGGATATGTTTACTTCTGGTTAGAGAAAAAGAAAAGCATTTAAGAAAGGGGACAGTGGGTTTGAAAGGTAATGGCATTGTTCTATTTCCCAAGATTGATAACTATATTTATATTCCTTTTATTATTATATAAATGTACGTATATGCTATCTGTTCCCTTGCAGATAGATAATGTTTCATAATAAAAAGTTACACAATTAAAAAAAACGGGGCTCAGGCATGAAGAACCGTGGTTCCTCCAGTCTCGGCCCTGGGCACCCACTGTGTGCTGGGAGCCTTCCACACGCAGCTCATTGCCTCCTCTGCAGAATCCCCTGAGAGATGTACGAAGTCCCCACTGAAGGCAGGGAGCTGGATCTCAGGGAGGTCAAGTGCCCTCACCCACATTCACACGGCAAGTGGCAAAGCCAGACTCCACCCCCAGCACTGGGGACTGCAAGCCCAGGGCTCTTCTGACTACACCACAGTGCTCTCTTTTACACAGAAAAAGAAATACCACTTGGGTGGGCCCTAAGATGGTCCTGGGGGATCCTCTCTTCCTGGTGTTTGTGTCTTCCTGTGACCCCCTCCCCTTGTGTGCGGGCAGGACCTGAGACTTGTTTCTAACCGATAGACTAGACAAGGGTGATGGGAAGATGCTTCTGGGATTACCTTACATAACAGTGTGACTTCTGTCTGCCTAGCAGACTCTCTTCCTTGCTGGCTTGGATAAAGCAAGCCACTGTTTTCCTCTCTGGACAGGTCCATGTGGCAAGAAACTGAAGGGGCCTCCAGCCAAGAGCCAGCAAGGACCTGAGGGCCTCAGTCCATCTGCCCACAATGATGTGCGCTTGGAAATGGATCCTTCCCCAGTGAAGCCTTCAAATGAGACCCCAGCCCTGATGGCCACTCGTGACAGGCCCTGAGGCAGAGGACCCAGTCAAGACACGCCCAGATTCCTGACCCACAGAAATTTGAGATAATGTATGTTGTTTTCAGACACTAAGTTTGGGATAATTTGTTATGAAGCAATAGCTAACCAATACACCATGCCTCAGAAGCACTCATTCATGCATTCAACAAATATTTCCTTGCCAGGCACTAGTACAGGTGCTCGGTATACATCAGTGAACAAAACAGAGTAAAATTCTTGTTCTCCTGGAGAGTAGATTCTAGTGTTTATGTGTGTGTGTGTTGGGGGTGGGAGTGTTGGATGATAGACATAACAAACAAGCTACATAGTTATACAGTTACATCATATGTTACATGTATCTACACAAGTACCACAGAGGAGGAAGCAGGGTGAGGACAGGGAATGGGTTGGGAGTTTGCAATTTTAAACCTCTTCTGAGAAAGTGATGTTGAGAAAGATTTCAGGGAGTGAGGGAGAAAGCCATGCAGATATCTTTGGGAAGAGTGCTTCAAGCACAGGGAATAGGCAGTGCAAAGGCCCTGAGGCTGAATCATGCTTGCAGAGAGCAAGGAGCCGCAAGGTGGCAGACTGGAACACAGTGGGTGAGGGGAAGGATGGTGGGAGCTGAGGTCAGAAGTGCAGAGGGGAGAGAGATCCGGGAGACCCTCAGGGGCTCTGCATGGACTTTGCTTTTGCTCTGAATGAGATGGGTAACACTCGAGGGGTTGAGCACAGCAGTGATAAGGTCTGACATATTTTTAAAAGGATCATCCCCTACTCATCGCTGGTGACTTCCTGCTCACCTATGCAAACTGAAGCAGCTTACACACATCAGCCACACTGGCCGCCATAACAAGCCAAGAGACTTGCCCTTATTTTTAGGTGTTTTTCTCACTCGTTTTTCTTACCAAAGCCCCAGATCCCAGCCATCCTCTGAGGATGGCCCAAGCCCTGCCTGCCCCCGTCACCTCCTCCAGCCTTCACCCCGTAATCTCCCCCACACAGTGCAGCTCCCTGCACCCCATCCAGGCCGCCACAGGCTTTGTGCACTGGCTCATAAGCTCCACCAGGCAGGGTCCAAGGCTCGCCTTTCTCCTACATTCTCCCCAACCCGCTCCAGCTTGAGACAGCGCTGCACAGGGGCTGTCAGGCTGGCCGGCGCCTTGGCAGAGTTCTTTCTGCCTTTCCTGTGGGTCCCTCAAAGCGTTCCTCCACCTCCCTGCCTGTGCCCACCTACTGTGCCCTCCCCTCCTGGCCTCACAGCACCTACTGTCATCTGGACAGTTCTAGAAACAATTATATGAGGCTTTTCATTTCACACACCTAGACGTGGTCCTTGGGAAAATAGTAGCAAATCTTTATAAAAAAGAAATTGGAAAGTACTCAGAAGAGCTGCTTGTGCA
The DNA here is from genome assembly GCF_003676395.1 of Aethalodelphis obliquidens. Classification (NCBI taxonomy): domain Eukaryota; kingdom Metazoa; phylum Chordata; class Mammalia; order Artiodactyla; family Delphinidae; genus Aethalodelphis; species Aethalodelphis obliquidens. The sequence continues at coordinate 2,909,782 of NW_020837945.1, read as the reverse complement.
CAAACGTTCCTTTTCTGTTAGTAAACCACCCTGGTGCCAATACTAGGGGGCAGGCTGTGGAGGGAGGCAAATGGAAGCAAAGGAAGCCTTGCCCTCCGTGACCCCACTTCTACCTCATTTTAAATTATTTTTCCTAAAGAGGGCCCCCAAATGTGTGAGCCTCAGAGCCGCAAACCTGGAGGGGATCACCGACGGCACCTGCAGCTCTTCCTCTTTTCTGGAGATGGCCCTGTAGAGAGAAAGAAAGAAAGAGCGGCCAGATCATGGGGGGCACGGGTAGAGGAGACCAGGCGCAGAGGCCAGACTGGCGTGCAGGGCCTGGGCCTCAACTGCCTGGTGACTTGTACCTGGCTATCAGGGGGCTGCACACCCCCAGGTCTTCCTGGTCCGAGACCCCTGCTGCCTCACACACTTGATGGGAACCAGGTGAAAGCTTCAGCCCTGGGCCAGCACTAGGATGAAGCCAGTGAGGCCAGGGCTGCTGCACCGCGCCTGTGACCAGTGCAGACGGTTGGGCCCGAGCTTCGTATAATGCTCTGCTGTCCCTGCCTTAAAATTCTTAATATCCTTTGAATAAGGGACCTGTATTTCCATTTTGCACTGGGCCCTGCACATATAGGTAGCCGGTCTGCATCACTGAGATTCTGGGGTCCCCTCCCTCCAACTTTCCACTGGTCAGTGGCTCACTGGCCTCCCCTGAGCCCAAGCGCTGCTACAACCTACTCTCTGGAAAACAGAGCCGTTCTGCAGGGCCACACAGACTGTCTGTGGCTTCCTGCTGTTGCTGGAACCCTGAAGACTTAGAGGAGGGATGTCCTGACGAGCTGTTCACAACTGAACCCACCCCAGCACCTTTCAGCCACGTGTTCCCGTCCTGGGTCTGCTTCTTCCCGGAGCAGCGCGGGAGCCCTTCTCCAGACAGCGATCCCACACAGGAGGAAGGTTTCTGCAAAAATGGACAGTCAGCCAAGCCCCGTGCCTCTGCACTAGGGAAGGCCTGCCCTTCCCTTCACGTCTTGGAGCGCACGGCCACCGGCGGGGCCCGCGGACGCAAGGCAGCACCGCCTTTGAAAGTCCACCTTGAAATACGACCACACTTTCCGGGTCGCTCTAAGGGAGGCCACTTCACCTACAGACTGGGCCTTGCGTGGATCACCGGGGGACAGGTGCCTGAGGGCAGAGCGCGAGACCAGAGGCGAGCGTGCTGCAGTGGCTGGAGCCCGGACCAGGGCTAAGGGCGCTCGGGGTCAGGCGGGTCTCTGGGCACAGCCGCCGCGCTCGGGACGCACGTGCGCATCCGCGGGGAAGAAAGCGGGGGGCTGCCGCGGGCCTGTACACAAAGAGGGCGCTGCGCAGAGTAGGGGCCTGGGCGCCAAACGCCCGCGCGGCCCGGCCTCCGAGGGCAGCCCGGGGTGGCCGGGCCCCGCGGCGCCCTGGCGCGCGAAGAGGACCCGAGGCTCCTCCCGCGGATGGTACAGCCCGCCCTCCCCGCCGGACCATCGCGAATGGTCTCGCCCACCCGAGCCCCACCACACGCCTCCCCCGGCCGAGGAGGGGCGCGCGGAGGGGGCGTGGCGAGATAAGGCCACGCCTCCATCTGCGTAGTAGTGAGGCGGGGCTCGCGGCCAGCGGGGTGGGCCTCTCCTCGCGCCGCGGCGCAGCGGTCGTGGGCGGGGCCCGACTGGGGAGCGAGGCGGGGGTGGGGCCGGCAGCCGCCAGCCCCCGGCTCACTCTCCGCCCCCGGCGCCAGGCCCCGCCCCCGGCCGCCGCGGCGCCGGGACGGGGCGGGGCCCGGGCCCGGAAGGCCCCGCCCCCTCTGTGAATATTGATGCGGCGCGCGTCGGCGTCGCCCTCCTCCCATTGAGCGAGGCTGTGTCGCGTGGCCCAGCGTCGGCGTGACGGTTGGACGCGGGCGCGGCACTGCGGGTCCCGATTGCTGCAGCCGCTTGTCAGTGTGATGAAGATTGGCACCCAGGTAAGCTGTCACTCAACCGCTCTGCCGCCGCCGCCGCTCCGCCGCCCCGTCACTATCAATCACGCCGGCCTGCAGGCGCCGCGGCCACCGCCCCGCCGCCGCCGCCGCCCGGGTCTCCGCGGGTTGCCGCCGCCCGGGAGGGCCGCGCCAGACCCGCCGCCCGGGGCAGGGGGCGGGGAGGGGGCGCGGGTGGGGGAGGGGAGCCGCGGCAGCGGGGAGGGGCGCTGTCCGCCGGGCCGGCGCGGGGGCGCGCCCCGCTTGTTTTTCGGTGTGGGCTTAGGGACGCGGAAATTTCTGGAAGGCTCCGCCGCCGCCGCCGCGCGGGGCCCGTGGTGAGGCGCGCGCTCCTAACCGTCCCTCTCGGAGCGCGGCGCGCGCCCCTGCGCGGGCGGGGCGGGGGGCGCGGGGGCGCGCGGCGGGGGCGGGGCCCAGGCTGAGGAGGCGCGCGGGGGCGGGGCCTGGGGCGGGCGCGCGCGGGGGCGGGGCCGGCGTCGCGGGGGCGGCGGGGGTGCTTCGGGGGGTCACCGAGGCACTGCGTTGGCCGTCGCCGAGTCCGAGGCTGGGAGGGAGCCGGGTGCCCGGTGTCTGGAATGAGTGACAAATGCGTCGCGAGTAATAAACAGCCGATGTGAAGTAGAGGCCTGGGCGCGTCAGGCACGGTCCGGCCACTCGCTGGAATTCCACATTCCTTTAGAAAGAGATCGTGAGTCACTTCAGAAAAGGCAGGGAGCGTTAGTCTGCTTTATATCATCGTCAGGGCTGTTGAAACGCCGTTTTGTTAGCGGTTACAAGGCTCGGCCAGCCAGGTTCTCCTTCTTGAAGTCTGACTCCTAGAATGCGTATCAGCGCGTGCTGCTGGGGTCGGAGTCCCGGACGGGGGCGGCGCGGGGCGGGGCGGACTGGGGGCGCAAGTAAGGGCAGAAGGCAGATCCTTGCGGGGGGGATACCTATACATGCGCGAATATGCATTTGGTAAATTTGATCGCACACCTGCAACCATCCAGGATAGATTTGCCATTCGTAAGAGGGTTAAAATTAATTTTGATCCCAAGACTTAGGTTTTTTTGTTTTTGTTTTCTTGCGGTACGCGGACTTCCCACTGTTGTGGCCTCTCCCGTTGCGGAGCACAGGCTCTGGACGCGCAGGCTCAGCGGCCATGGCTCACGGGCCCAGCCGCTCCGCGGCATGTGGGATCTTCCCGGACCGGGGCACGAACCCATGTCCCCTGCATCGGCAGGTGGACTCTCAACCACTGCGCCACCAAGGAAGCCCCCAAGACTTAGTTTTTAATCGAAACTACTGGTTTTTCCTTAGGAAGGGAGTGCTTTCTACTTTATGGTAAATGAAACCCTCAGCTTTCGTTGGGTATACTTGTATGATTTTTCCTGACATATTGAAAAGGGATTTATGTATTTATATAATACATAATTTTATATGAAGTATTTTGAATATTGTATGGAAGAATCGCAGCGAAATGTAAGCATTTTGCCAGTCAGTTACTGGTGATACTCTCAAGTCTAGTTGCACATGCATTTGGAAGATGGCTCACTGACTCAGATCTGCCTTACGTCATTTTTTTTCTTAATATACCGAGCGTGGAGAGTGGTATGTAGATCGTTTAGTTACAGTATTTGGTTGAATCAGCGATGCACGGCTGTGTGATATTGACTGACACAGGGCTTTCGGAAGGCAGCAGTGGAAGGACTCTTCCTGCTTCAGAGATTTACAAGTGGGAATTGAAATATGGTAGGTGAAGTACGATTCGGAAGATTAACGTTCTGTGCTGAGGATTTAAGTGTCAGCACTAACGGAACTGGGTGCAAACAGCTGTCCTCAGTGTCCTGCATTTACATTTCCGTATCAGTGTCTTGTGACTTTAGGAAAGTATTACTTAGGATTAGTGAAAGGTAACATTCTGGTTCTAACTTTCGCTTTTGTTTCAAACTAATTGAAACTGTTTAGAAGAAAACCTTGAAACTTCTGGACTGATGCAAATCATGCGCCCCAGGGGACCTTTCCCTGCGCTCTGCTCGTCTCCAGACTCCTCCTCTCCTCCTACAAACGGTTTAGAAAAAATAAGAGAGGATCAAGAAGAGAACCTATTACACTGAAATACAGTTATCAAAATACTGAACCAAACTGGTGATAAATCTCTTTACATGCTTTTTAGTAGCTCACTTAGTAACAGATTGAACACTGGCTCTAATATCTTCTTCTTCAGTATATGATGCTAATGCTTTGTGCAAATACCTGCGGTTTCTGTTGGTGAAGAAGTCACAGGTGCTCTCCAGGATTTCACGTCTGCCGGTGGAATTGAGTGAGTGTTAACTTTCAGCCAGATGTTATTGCAAATAAAGATGTGATTTTTTTTCTCATTCAGGTTCACAGAGACCAAGTTAAGAACCTCTGCACTGGAAGGCTGTTTACTCTCAGCCCATCCCTTAGTAGGAATATGTATGTGCCTCCTTCTTCCTTCTTCAGATGCTTATACTGATGGCAAGGGTGACGAGGAAGTAAAAACAGTGCAGCGAGGGAACCCAAAGCTTCACAGTATGGGGTGAGGCCACGTGGGTTTACTGCCTGACACCAGTTGTGATGACTCACAACTGTGATGGGTTACTGTTCTGTCTTGTACAATCTGTTTAGGAAGACGTGGAAAGTGAAATATAGTGTAGAAAAGGTTCAGTTTGGAAATTGTTAGAATAAACATTCAAGGGCTGGGAGGCATGGTTGTTTGGTTGGAAAGGCCTGGCTGCAAAGGGCCGCATCAAATGAGGCCCCTCCAGCCGTGCTGTCTGCCCTCCAGCAAGTGGACAGGGCGCCTGGCTGCTGGGTGCCCTCGCCAGCAGCCGCGCCTAGTGTCGGTGTGTCAGCCCCGCTGGTCTAGTCACTCTTCCTGGGAGTTTCACTCACAGAGGGCCTGGTACTGACCCAGCAGACCTGCCGTCTGACGAGGTGGTTTTAGACTCCTGATGCAGAAGCACTGTGGCCCTGAGGATGCGTCTGGGGGACTTGGGGAGGGGACAGAGCAGCTGCTTCTTTCCATCTAGGATTCCTTGGGGAAAGGGTCCTACAGCTTTGTCAGAATCTTGAAAAGTACTGATCAGTCACGTTGCAGGATTGAGGGCCAGTGAGTTAGTGAACCTTTCAGACGCCCTTTGTCTTGAGTCTTCCCTTCAGTGTTGGCGTGTGCTCGTCCTGACGGGTCCAGCAGCAGGCCTTGTCATCCCTCCCCTCAGGGTGAGCTGCTCAGTACGGGGTGATGCGCTCCTGTCTGGGGGATTATTTCTGTTCAGGGCGACCCTGCCACCCAAACGGTGTGTGTCATTTGGTGTAACCTCTGGCCTAGCAGAGCCTTGTTGGTGGCAGGCTGCAGGGCACATGGTGGGAATTGCCTTTATCGTTTGTGTCTGTCTTTGATGGACACCTGGCTGTTGTAGTCAGGCCCCAGGACGGCAGGGAGCGGGCCGACTTCAAGTCCGGGGGTTTAGGGTCACACAGGAATAAGGAAAAAAGGAATCCAGCGGGGTCCAGGGACCAAGGTAGTGCTGGGCCTTGGGGCTGATGGAACTGCGGCTTGGGCCCTGGCGGGATCCGGCTGCCACCCTGGTCTTGACCTTCCCTGTCCACTTCCACTGTTGCTCTTAACCACTGACTGCTTCTGCACACTGTCTGCTGCATGTTCTCTGTTTCCCAGCTCTGCCCACCTCATCCTCTTCCTGTTTCCCAGCGCACATCCTGGAGACAGGGTGACAGCTCTCTCGCCTTCCACCGTGTCCCCCAGGTGCTGACCTGGGCGCCAGGGGCTCCTGGCCCCCGAGCTCTCCCCAGGGAGGGGTGGGCTCCTTTCAGCAGGATCTGCAGTGGTGGGTGGGGTCACTCGGAAGGGACTGTGGATGGTAGGAATTGTGATCGCAGCTTCCTGAACAGTCTGATCGGACTTGCAGAGATAATGCCTTCACGAGAGTTTGGCAAGCCCTCACTATATGTCACATGTTGTCTGAGACATTTTACCAAAGTTTGTATTTTTTTTTTCTTTTGCGCTACACGGGTCTCTCACTGTCATGGCCTCTCCCGTTGTGGAGTCCAGGCTCCGGACGCGCAGGCTCAGCGGCTATGGCTCACGGGCCCAGCCACTCCGCGGCATGTGGGATCTTCCCGGACCGGGGCACAAACCCGTGTCCCCTGCGTCCGCAGGCGGACTCTCAACCACTGCGCCACCAGGGAAGCCCCCAAAGTTTGTATTTTTTTTGCATTAAAAATCAGGAATTTAACTTTGCGATAGTCTAAGTTCAGTTATGTGTTTGTGCACAGTTTTTTTTAAAAACAAATACGTGGGTTTCCCTGGTGGTGCAGTGGTTAAGAATACGCCTGCCAATGCAGGGGACACGGGTTCGAGCCCTGGTCTGGGAAGATCCCACATGCTGCAGAGCAACTAAGCCCGTGTGCTACAACTACTGAGCCTGTGCTCTGGAGCCTGCGAGCCACAACTACTGAGCCCACGTGCCACCACTACTGAAGCCCGTGTGCCTAGAGCCCGTGCTCCGCAACAAGAGAAGCCACCACAATTAGAAATGAGAAGCCCACGCATCACAATGAAGAGTAGCCCCTGCTTGCCACAACTGGAGAAAGCCCGCGCGCAGCAACGAAGACCCAACGCAGCCAAAAATAAATAAATAAAAAAGAACCCTATAAAACAAATATTTATTTCAGTACAATTTATTGCAGCCTAAGTGAAACACCCCTGTGATCCTCTACGGCAGGCGTTCAAAGCTGGGGCCCCGCTGACATTTGGGGCTGGGTACTTCGTGTCCTGTGCGTTGTGGGATTTTAGCAGACACCAGAGGAACCCCCACCCCCAGTTGTGACGACCAACAATGTCTTCAGATATCGCCAAGTGTTTTCTGGGGGACAAAAATCCCCCCTGGTCGAGAAGTACTGACCTAGAACAGCATTTCCCAAAATGCCTTGTGTGGAACCTGGGTTTCATGGGATGGGCATAAATTTTTACAAATTCATCAGTTCAGCTCCTTTGAGTTGTGTTTTTAGTCAGTGTTATTACATATGTTTTCATGTATTTACATAATTGACACATTTCTCATTTTAAATATTTGCCTACAGTCTCTTTATTTTCTGGCCGTGCCCGATGTTGTGAAGCCTTTCAAGCGTTTAGGTCTTGTTGTTTCCCATGTTTATTTGATCATCCTCTGGGCTGCCAAGCTGAGCGCCAGCCCGATCAGGATAGGGATGGTGCTGCCAGGCCGACGTCCACGGTGCTCTGTCCCTGAGCTCAGACGGTGCCCTAGGGAAAAGATGGTCCCAAGAAAGAGCCCTTGCCTTGAAGGGTGGGGGTTCCTGTTTTTCCTACAACGTATTCATTGACCGTCAGTAGCAAGTATGTCATGAAAGTTTTAAATAGCAGTGTTTAGTGATGCCGGTGATAGTCATGGCCCTAAAGACAGAGCTGTGGTGTGAATCGAATCTATCAGCTGTGAAAGGCCATTCAGCCCAGAATTTACTGAAATGGGTTCTGAAACCATTAAAAACCTTTGTTGTTAGAATTTTGCTGTGTCTCTTGGGGAGATAGGTGGTTGGCTTGGAAATATTTTGGGGGGATAGATTTTAACAGGATTTAACGTCTGATTTTATTTGAATATTAAACTACAAGTGGTACCTCCCAAAATCTTGCTTGAAAAATAAAGTGATATCTTGACAAATGTTTTCCTCAGAATGAGTTCTTGACTGAACACCGCCCTGGGATGGGACATGGAGCCAGGACAGAAGGCAGGGGACATCTGGCTGGTGTTCTCGAGTGGCAGTCACCTCAGCCCCACACACAGGAGGAAAATTGACTGCACTGTAGTGACGTACGGCTGGTGTCCTGCAAGGTGTCTCAGAAAGGGTCTGGTTTTTTGAATATAGAATTTTGAGAGTCTTGGGTTCCTTGACAGCTTTCTTAGCTTTATTAGTGCACAGGTTCGGTTTAGAAAAGGATCATCAATTAAATGTTTTGGGAAAGATAAGCAACTGCCCCCTAAAATCTAGAGATATAGTTTGTATTGTCTCCCAGCCGTTTTCTGGCTTCATAACCGGCTCTCACAGCCACTAAGACTGAAATTACCCCAGAATTTCCTGTGTTTCTCGGTTAGTGGAATTGGTGGAACTCTTAGAGCAGCTTCTAAGAGCAGCTGGGGAGGTGCCCTGCTGGGAAACTGAAGCCTAGCTGGGTGGGCATGGCAGCCTGGGAGGGAGGGAGCTGCCTGGACGCACCAGCATGTGTGTGGATTAAATGAAAAGTGCAAGAGACTTGACATCACCGAAACTGAGTTAGAGAGTGTGCTGTAGCTGGGGTTATATTTGTCAAGTATAACATGTCTCTTGGGACAGCTAAACTTTAGGCCTGGGGTTGGCAAACTGCAGGCCTATGGGCCACGTCCCACTGTGGCCTGTTTTTGTATAGCCCTAGAGCCATACATAGTATATTTTAGAGGAAAAAGAAGACGGGGACCTCCTTCGTGGTGCAGTGGTTAAGAATCCGCCTGCCAGTGCAGGGGACACGGGTTCGAGCCCTGGTCCGGGAAGATCCCACATGCTGTGGAGCAACTAAGCCCGTGCGCCACAACTACTGAGCCTGCGCGCCTAGAGCCTGTGCTCCGCAATGAGAAGCCTGTGCACCGCAACGAAGAGTAGCCCCTGCTCGCAGCAACTAGAGAAGGCCCACGCGCAGCAATGAAGACCCAACACAGCCAAAAATAAATTAATAAATTTAAAAAAAAATAAAAAGGGATATGACTACAAATATGAAAATTTTACAAGTGAGAACATCCATGTACAATTTGATGGCAGTAAATTTGAAAAGCTGTGGATAGTTTATGAAGAAGATATAAATGATCAGAATTGACCTTGGAGGGACTTTCATGGTTACGCAGTGGGTAAGACCCCGAGCTCCCAATGCAGGGGGCCCAGGTTCAATCCCTGGTTAGGGAACTAGATCCCACATGCATGGCGCAACTGAGAGTTTGCATGCCGCAGCTAAGGAGTCCGCCTGCCACAACTAAGACCCAGTGCAACTAAATAAATAAATAAATAAATAAATAAGAATTGAACTTGGAGGTAGAAAACTTGTACAGACCAGCAACTTTAGATGAAATGGAGAAAGGTAGTCAAGATTTATCTTTTTAAATTTTTTTTAGTAATTCTTTTTTTAAAATTTTTATTTATTTATTTATGGCTGTGTTGGGTCTTCGTTGCTGCGCACAGGCTTTCTCTAGTTGTGGTGAGCGGGGGCTACTCTTTGTTGTGGTGCACGGGCTTCTCATTGCAATGGCTTCTCTTGTTGTGGAGCACGGGCTCTAGATGTGCGGGCTTCAGTAGTTGTGGCATGCAGGCTCAGTAGTTGTGGCTCGTGGGCTCTGGAGCGCAGGCTCGGTAGTTGTGGCGCACGGGCTTAGTTGCTCTGCGGCATGTGGGATCTTCCCGGACCAGGACTCGAACCCGTGTCCCTTGCATTGGCAGGCGGATTCTTAACCACTGCGCCACCAGGGAAGTCCCCAGATTTATCATTTTAGAAAGGCACTGGCGTGAGTTAGGGCAGACTTTCATGGAACAGATACTTACTGTGTTAAATGTAACAACCATTCACTAACAAAATGGCTGTGCCCCTGCTGTGTGCCAGACATTGCCACGGCGGCGGGGAGTACACTGGTGAACAAAGACAGGCACGGCTCCTTCCTGCCAGGAAGTAGTAAAGGCACAAGTTAATCCGAGGCCCATCGGAATAATGTAAGATTACAGCTGTAGGAAAGACTGTAAAAGGGAGGCATGTTTTGCTCTGAGATGTGGGTCGGAGGTCAGGGGCAGCTCTTCTAAGTTGGGGATGACTGATGTGAATGGTCCAGGGGAACAGGAGTGGGCGAGGGGACGAGGATTAGGGTGACCAGTCCAGATGGGGGCGGGAACTGTGCTCAGAGGCTTTGGGGGTTGGGGGAAGCCCAGGGCTCTGAAGAACCTGGAAGGGCCTGGTATGCTTGCGGTGCGGAGAGTGGGGCGATGGGGGGCGGGGAGGGAGGAGCACAGTAATGACCCAGTCATGCTGCGTTACAAGTTATCATCTGTATCTTGTAGGCAGTGGGAATCCTCTGAAGGGTTTTAAGTGGGTGTGTCCTGATCAGATTTGGGTTTCCAGAAGATCCCTTTGAAGACTTGGAGACACACCCATGTCCACAGAGGGGCTGGTTAAATAACTGCACTGAGTGTGCTACACCTGTAGTACTCACTCTGCAGCTGTAAACAGGAGTGAAGGTGATGACAGCCTGCTGGGAAGCACCTTTAGGATGTGGTAAGTGAGAAAAGGAAGGCCCGGAGCTGAGAAGGGTGTGCACTCTTATCTGAGAGAGGGTATGACTATTTGCTTATGATAAAAAAGCTTAAACCCCAGACTATTAAAATGAGTTCCTTATTGGAGAGGGAGGGGACAGGGTTATAGATTAGGTTTCAAACGTATCTTCTATAGTAAAATTAAATCAAAAGGAGGGGGGAGGACTACCTAAAAATTAAAGCAAAATGAATCAAAAGAATCTAACTAGGGCTCCCTTGCCTCCTTGCTTCTAAGATGACCAAGAAAAGAAGGAAAAATGGTCATGTCAAAAGGGGCCGAGCCAGCTGTGCCCAATGCATGCCCAAGAATAAGCCCATTAAGAAGTTCGTCATTCGGAACATAGTAAAGGCCGAAGCCGTCAGGGACTTTTCCGAAGCAAGTGTTTTCGACACCTGTGTGCTTCCCAAGCTATATGTGAAAGTACGTTACTGTGTGAGCACAGCATGGTAGTCAAGAATGGTTCTCGGGAAGCCGGAAGGTTGGAACACTCCCACCCTGACTTAGACCTGCGGGTGCTGCCCCATGGCCTCCACCAGAGCCCAAGTAAGGAGCTAAGTCCTTAAAGACTGAAGAAATACTATTCTCTGAAAACACAATAACATGGAAATTATACTTAAAAAAAAAAAAAAAGAAAAGAGGACTTCCCTGGTGGTCCAGTGGTTAAGAATCCGCCTGCCAACGCAGGGGACATGGGTTCGATCTCTGGTCCGGGATGATCCCACATGTCCCGGAGCAACTAAACCCGTGCACCACAACTACTGAAACCTGTGCACTTAGACCCCGTGCTCTGCAGCAAGGGAAGCCACCACAATGAGAAGCACACGAACCAAAACGAACGAAGAGCAGCCCCCGCTCGCCGCCACTAGAGGAAGCCACGCACAGCAACAAGGACCCAGCACAGCCAAAAGAAAGAAAGAAAGAAAGAACAAGAACCTAACTAGGAATTGAATTGGTGGCTTAAGTACACAGAGAATTATTATTTCCAGTGACTTCAAAACAGCTTGGATTGTACATCTATCCTAGTGGGATAAATCCTAAAGACAAAGAAACTACAAAGAAATCTTAAACAATTTTTAGTACTTGTATTGTTAGTAGTAATATTCATATTATTTTGAAACTATATATATATATACACACACACATATAAAGTGATAAATAGGTCATTATGTTACTGTCATTTGGAAATTATTTTCAGGGTAAGAAAAGAGATATACAAATATTAATTTGAAGTAAAGTAAATACCCTGTAATCCCAAATTTGAATTGGAGGTATCAGTGTTATTTTGTTTGTACAAAATTTTTATGAGAAAACATTTCTTATCCCTGTCCATTGGAAAGGTTAGAAACAGTGACCAACCAGTAGCAATGAGCACACAGCACCTGGATTGTGGTTTCTACGTATCATTTCCCATTGGAATCAAAGCCCCTTGGATCAATGGCAAAGTCTGGGTTTGACATAGAAAATAAACAATATGAGCCTGGAGTATCTCGTTTTACCTGAAAGCAAGAAAGCTATCAAGAATTACTAGAGGGCTTCCCTGGTGGCGCAGTGGTTGAGTGTCCGCCTGCCGATGCAGGGGACGTGGGTTCGTGCCCGGGTCCGGGAAGATCTCACATGCCGCGGAGCGGCTGGGCCCGTGAGCCATGGCCGCTGAGCCTGCGCGTCCGGAGCCTGTGCTCCGCAACGGGAGAGGCCACAACAGTGAGAGGCCCGCGTACCACAGAAAAAAAAGGGCTTCCCTGGTGATGCAGTGGTTGAGAGTCTGCCTGCCGATGCAGGGCACACGGGTTCGTGTCCCGGTCCGGGAGGATCCCACGTGCCGCGGAGCGGCTGGGCCCGTGAGCCATGGCCACTGAGCCTGCGCGTCCGGAGCCTGTGCTCCGCGGCGGGAGGGGCCACAGCGGTGGGAGGCCTGCGTACCGCAAAAAAAAAAAAAAAAAAAAAGAATTAGTAGAGTGCGTTAAAAGCTGTAGGAGGTAACTGAAGGGGCTTACATTGGAAAAAGATGGGATAATTTGGAACATCAGAAAATATATACATATATAAAAAAGCTGTACTTATTATTATTTTTTTTTGCGGTACGCGGGCCTCTCACTGTTTTGGCCTCTCCCGTTGCGGAGCACAGGCTCCAGACGCGCAGGCCTAGCGGCCATGGCTCACGGGCCCAGCCGCTCCGCGGCATGTGGGATCTTCCTGGACCGGGGCACGAACCCGTGTCCCCTGCATCGGCAGGCGGACTCTCAACCACTGCGCCACCAGAGAAGCCCTGTACTTATTTTTTACATGTTTAAACCCGTGGATCACAGCCTCACTGGTCACTATTTGAGAACGCTAGGGAACCAGCACGTTACTCTGAAAATTGGTAGCAGAGGGAAAGCAGCAAGCCTTAAGAAACCCCATCACTGGGGCTGCAGTGTGGAGAATGGACTTGGGGGACGGGTGGGGTTGGGAAGAGTGGCCATGGGGGAGAGGTCCGGAGGCATTACGGGGAGCTCAGGGGATGGAGGTGTGATGGTTGGTGATTGTTCTGTAAGCTTAGTTGTTGGATCAACACCACCAGATGGCTCTTCTCCAAAGTGAAATTCTGGAAAATAAACTTTACGGTTGCAATTGGGGTCTTCATCGCCCAGCATTTCAACTCTTACGTGCTCATGGGTAGTATCGTTACCATGTGCTGGCAACATACGGTGGCTGCATCATGTCTTTCTCATACGTGTTGATCGGGCAGGAAGGAGGAGTCCCTTTCCTTTTCAGTAATTGTTACGGTATTTTGGAGATGTCTGACTTGCAAACCTTGGCTGTCGCTGGGAGATGCCACTTGTACACTTTGCACCGGGCCGTCATTTTCTTTGGACTCGTTACTGTTTGCAAAGCAGAGTTACCTGTGTGTGCAGCGTTGACCGTTACATGACTGGAGGTCATTTGTGGTGTGTACCTGGTGGTTCACCTTCTTCATCCGTTCTCTTAGTGTCTCCCGTTTTGAATGACACTATAATTCATAGATTGACTTGAGGTAATTAACATCTGTAGGCATCAGAGCTGTCAGATTGTCAAACATTTGCCTGATTTCCTTGTGAGTTCTACAGTTATCTTAGAAACGGTTGCCATAAAACAGATAGACTGCTGGTTACTTCTCCAGCAAAATGGGTTTATTCGGGACCAACGAAGAATTGAAATCTGGCGTCTGCAACCATGGGGCGCCCGTGCAAGTCCCTGCGTGGCCAGGAGAGGAGAGCTCTTTTAAAGAGCTTGACTCTGGAGTCGAGAGTCCGCCGGAGGAATGGTTCCCTCCGGCGGCTTTTCCCTGCTGGGCTGGGCTGGGGCAGCGTCTCCTGGGCTGAGGCCTTGCCAGGCGGGAAGAGGAGTCTGTCCACTTTCTGTCGGGTGGCCCTACCGTCGGGGTGTGGGAGTGCGCCTGCTGCCCTCCCAACTCTTTTTTTTTTTTTTTGCGGTACGCGGGCCTCTCACTGTTGTGGCCTCTCCCGTTGCGGAGCACAGGCCCCGGACGCGCAGGCCCAGCGGCCACGGCCCACGGGCCCAGCCGCTCTGCGGCACACGGGATCCTCCCGGACCGGGGCACGAACCCGCGTCCCCCGCATTGGCAGGCGGACTCCCAGCCACTGTGCCACCAGGGAAGCCCCCAACTCTATTTAATTAAGGGTTCTGTTTATTAATTTTTACCAGACAGAGTTCTGTTGTGTTCTCTGAAATAGCACATAGGGGAATGGCAGGGCCTGGGAGCCAGACAGATCGGCCTCTCAAAGGCGCTCCACCTCTTTGCACCTGTTCGCTCATCAGCAGGGCTCCAGAGACTGCCGAGCGCTCCGGTCCCTACTGGCGGGGGCACAGGAGGCTGCACACCTCACTGCTCACGGGCCTGGGGGCCAGGAGTTTGGAAGGGCTGCGGTGGGAACGGCCCGTCTCTGCCCCACAAGGTTGGGGTCCTCAGCTTGGAGGGCGCCGGGCCGTGGATGGCTGGGTGGCTGAGGGCTGGAGTCTTTTGGAGGGGTTTCCTCAAATCTGGAAGTTGCTGCTGCCTGTGAGCTGGGCTGCTGAGCACAGCACCTCTGCGTGGACTCTCGCTGTGGCCTGGGCTTCCTCACAGTGAGCGCAGGGGCCGCTCTGTTTAGTCAGACTTCTTACTTCTCGGGGCTCCGGAAGTGAGTGTCCCAGTGAACATGGCGGCGGGAGGTTCCGCAGCCCTGGAGTCACACAGCGTTGCTCCGGATGCACTCTCCTGCTTCCCAGCAAGTCGCTGAGTGTAGGCCACGTTGAAGAGGAGGGAACAAAGACCCCCATCTCGGGAGGAGTGTCGCGGTTTGGGGATGTGCTCTAAAAGTGCCTCACTTAGGTCTGCACATATATAGACCCTGGGAAGATATCTCCTCCCTCGTTTTCCTTCCTGCCCTCACTAAGCCCCGCTGTGATGCTGGCAGTGCAAATGAAGATGGACCCTCCTGGACCAGTTCTCTGTGCGTCTCTGCGTTAGCGTGGGCCCCGTAAACAGGACTCTGATGCAGAGCTCTGATCCTGCGGGAGCTTCTGCTTGGCCCGCCCAGGTGGCCGAGAGTCCGCGTGCCCGTGGCTGAGCGGGAGCGCGTGGTTGACCACGTACAGTGTGTGTGTGGAGCAACACCAAAAGCCCGCGTTCACCAGCACTTCGCAGCAATTGATGAGTTCAGAGAGGTGTTTGTAAAAGCATCAAAATTCCAAAGCTTTTTGCATCTTTGGTACTTTTCCTTCCAGCCCTGACGAGTCCAGCGTCTCACTTCTGCTGTTCCATTGGCCTGTTTACCTGTTCTTGTGCCGTTAGCCACTTCTTAGTTGTTACCTGTGGCCTTGTAGGATGTTTTCCAATTTTTTGAGTTTTTCAGAAACAGCAGGAATCTTGATTGGGATTGCATCTGCGTGTGCTGAGAAACACCAGCAGCCTCTCCACGAGCTGTTAGGAATGTTGACGGGTACAAGGTTAGCCTGCGCAGACTGGGGGCATCTCTCACCCAGCAGTCCACCAGAAAGTAGAGTGACAATGAGATACTTTTGACAGTAGCAAGAAAAACCATGATGTGTTTCAGGATTAATTAACCAGGGCTACAGAAGACCTCCACAGAGAGGACCATCAAACTTTCTAAATTTTATTTTATTTTTTAAATAAATTTATTTATTTTTTATTTTTGGCTGCGTTGGGTCTTCGTTGCTGCACGCAGGCTTTTTTTAGTTGCGGCGAGCAGGGGCTGCTCTTGGTTGCGGTGAGCGGGCTTCTCGTTGTGGTGGCTTCTCTTGTTGCGGAGCATGGACTCTAGGTGCATAGGCTTCAGTAGTTGTGGCTCGAGGGCTCTAGAGCGCAGGCTCAGTAGTTGTGGTGCACGGGCTTAGTTGCTCCGCAGCATGTGGGATCTTCCCGGACCAGGGCTTAAACCCTTGCCCCCCGCACTGGCAGGCGGATTCTTAACCACTGCGCCACTACGGAAGTCCCCGGACCATCAAACATAATAAAGGATGTAGGAGAGGACCCCACGCTCTTGGTCCTAGAGAGCTGTCTCTTCTCCCCACATTAATTTCCAAATACTTTTTCAACATTGTTGTAAAGTTGTTTCTTTTTTTTTCCCGGTACACGGACCTCTCACTGTTGTGGCCTCTCCCGTTGCGGAGCACAGGCTCCGGACGCGCAGGCTCAGCGGCCATGGCTCACGGGCCCAGCCGCTCCGCGGCATGTGGGATCTTCCAGGACCAGGGCACGAACCCGCGTCCCCTGCATCGGCAGGCGGACTCTCAACCACTGCGCCACCAGGGAAGCCTGTAAAGTTGTTTCTTGACAGCAGGGACTGTGTTTGGTTTGCTGCTCCATACCCAGCATTTAGAGCTTGGCCCAGAGAAGACTTTCAGTAAACATTTGTGGATTGAATGAAAGGCACAGTTACGTGCACAGCAGATTGTGTGCCCTGCTTTTCCACTTGACAGCACCCATGAGACTTTTTCCTTGGACTTAACCTTCATGTTCGTGATTGATGGTCGGAACCGTAATGGATTTCGCCATTCCCCTATGGATGACTTGTAGGTTCTTGTTCTCTTTTCTATCAATGTGGATAAGAAACATTATTTGCCTCTGACTTTCTTGCCATGAGTTGTTTTTTTTTTTTAAACGAAAGGCTTCATTTTTTTTTTAATTAATTTATTTTATTTTTGGCTGCATTGGGTCTTCGTTGCTGCGTGCGGGCTTTCTCTAGTTGCGGCGAGCGGGGGCTACTCTTCGTTGGCCTGCCCAGGCTTCTCATTGCGGTGGCTTCTCTTGTTGAGGAGCACGGGCTCTAGGTGTGTGGGCTCAGTAGTTGTGGCTTGTGGGATTCAGTAGTTGTGGCTCGTGGGCTCAGTAGTTGTGGCGCACGGGCTTAGTTGTTCTGCTTGCCGTGAGTTTTTAATGCCCTTTGAAATGAGGCTTTTGAGCTTTTCTCTTTTGAGAAGAGATTATTTGAGGTTATTTTTATTTATTTATTTTATTTTTTTATTTTTCTCTTTTTGCGGTACGCGGGCCTCTCACTGCCGTGGCCTATCCCGCCGCGAAGCACAGGCTCCGGACGCGCAGGCCCAGCAGCCACGGCTCATGAGCCCAGCCGCTCCGCGGCACGCGGGATCCTCCCGGACCGGGGCACGAACCCGTGTCCCCCGCATCAGCAGGCGGACTCTCAACCAGTGCGCCACCAGGGAAGCCCTGAGGTTATTTTTAAATCAACATTTATTAAGGCTACAAAGCTACAGCCCTGTTTTTCTCTCTATGCTTTTACGTTAGAATTTATAGATTTCATTTTTCTCTTTATAAGTTTAGTAAATTTTGATCTTTCACCCATAAGACAGCCTTTGATCAACTCAAGATGATCAGACTACATGCACCATTTTTAATGATCAGTCCCATATACAACTTAAATCTCCTTATGCATTTTGAACCCTAGTTTTAAGTTTAGTAGATACACTTTTTGTTTTAAGCACCTTAAATATCTGACCAAATAAATAAAACCTTCTCAGTAGATCTAGTAACTTAGAATTGCACATGTAGTGAATCTCAAGTTCTCAAACTTTCCAGACCTTCTACCAGGG
The DNA here is from genome assembly GCF_003676395.1 of Aethalodelphis obliquidens. Classification (NCBI taxonomy): domain Eukaryota; kingdom Metazoa; phylum Chordata; class Mammalia; order Artiodactyla; family Delphinidae; genus Aethalodelphis; species Aethalodelphis obliquidens. Next base: position 2,892,338 of record NW_020837945.1, on the reverse strand, counting down.
AGTGACGTTCGTCGGATGAGGAACTTGGTTTTCTCACTGCTGCACCCTCAGGACCTAGAATAGACCCTGGCAGTCGGTAAACTTGCATAAATGAAGTAATGTTTACAATCTTAGTAAATTTCTTGTGCCTTTTCACTAAAAAAGAAATGTGTAAAACCAGTAACTCAGTTATACTTTTAAACTGGAATCAAGGCTAAAACCTAAGATTAATTTGCCAAAATTTCTTGCGTACTGCACACAACTTAAATGTCAAATACATAGATTATTCTGAAGCTAAACACAAAAATATTAAAATCTAAATCTCCCACAGGCCTTAGAGACACCACTAAGGCAGGAAGGAAGTCATCTCAGGCGAGTCGGGCTTCTCATCTCAGGGACCACGTGGGCTGGGATGAGGGGAGCTGGGGTGCTGCTGACCTGGGGCCCCCTCCACCATCTGACCCGCATGCTGCACCTCCTCTTCCTGTCTCTGCAGACTGAGCCGTCCTGGACCTTCCCGGACTCACCGTCTGCTCTGAGCAGGAAGGCCTTCTCCACCTGGTGGGACTCAGCCAGTCTGTCTGCCTCTGGTTCTTCCCTGACTTGTCAGTCGTCCTTGACTAGATGCTTAGAGATGTTGAAACACCTGCCTGTTAGATTTGGCTCACCTTTCATTTTTTTGTCTGCCTTTCAGGTTGCAACACTAATGCTGTCTTCTTAGCTGAGTTTGAGAAGAGTGTAACTTTTTTTTATGGGTAACTATACATGTGGTCAAATCGCCTTCCAAACCAGTTACACGGTTTGTGAGACCTAGGATTCCTGCAGGGTGCTGGGTTTCACTTTGTCTTTGCTAGCAAAGTGGCGCACTGTTGTTTTAAAGTTAATAATTGCTAGCTGAGAAAGGATGTATAATTTTAAATTTTGTATTTCTTTAATTACTTTTAGTTTTAACGTTTCTGTACATGAAAATTGGAAAGTTGTGTTTTCTTCAAGTCTGGCTGGAACTCTTGAAAGGGTACCAAAGTGACAGTGTCCATAAATGTGTTCTTTTTTAACTGGATGAAACTTGTAGCAATAAAATGGACAAAACCGTGTCTCGCCCTTCAACACCATGGTGTTGTTAAGTCTGTTGGGTTGGCAGTTCTTTGACTTGGATTTTAGAGCCTTGCGTGACGTTAAGAATTGAAGACAGTTGGAGGAAAGGGAACCCGTGTGCACTGTTGCTGGGGATGTAAAGTGGTGCAGCCACTATGGAGAACAGTATGGAGGGTCCTCCAAAAACTAAATATAGAGCTACCATATGATCCTGCAGTCCCACTCCTGGGCGTATATCCGGAGAAAATGAAAACATTGATTCAAATGTTCATAGCAGCACTGTTTCCAGTAGCAAAGATATGGAAGCAACTGAGGTGTCCATCAGCACATGAATGTATAAAGAAGTGGTATATATTTACACAATGGAGTACGACTCAGCCATAAAAAAGAGTGAAATCCTGCCGTTTGCAACAACATGGAGGGACTTGGGGGGTGTTACGTTAGTGAAATAAGTCAGAGAAAGGCAAATACTGTACGTTTCCTTTATACGTGGAATCTAAGAAATAAAATAAACTAGTGACTATAACAAAACAGAAACAGACTCAGAGATATAGAAAACAACCTAGTGGTTACCAGGGGGGAGAGGGAAAGGGCAGGTAGGGGTAGGGGATTATGAGACATAAACTACTAGGTATAAAATAAATAAGATACAAGGATACATTTTACAGCACAGGGAATGTAGCCAATATTTTTTAATAATCATAAATGGAGTATAACCTTTAAAAAAAGAAGTGAGGACACTGTTGTTGAGTTTGAATATAATAGAAGCTTACTTTTCTATGTAATGGGGGAGAGAATTAGGGATTAATTGATTGCTTAGAAATCTCAAGTTAACCTTGGTTTTCATATAATGCCTCAAAGAAGAGCTTTTGCTAAACAAAGATGAGCCTGCTGACCTTTCATCCTTGGGTTGGATGCTTTATTTCCCAGTTAATGGTAGGTTTCCCTTAGTCACTCAGGTTCTGTCTTGGGCCTGCCTTGGCCAGGGCTGCGAGGGCCTGTAGCTGAGTAGCTGAGGTTGCCAGAGGCCTGGACCAGGGCACGCGCTTCCTCCCAAGCCCAGGCAGCTCTGCGGGATGTGTGAGCCTGTGAATTCTGCTGGGGGCTGTTTGCCCGCTTGCAGGTGCCAGGCCGTGTTTCTGCCCCAACATGGAGGACCATTTTGCTGCAGCCTGGAATTGAGCACCTGAGGACTTTGCAGATAGATGGCTGCCGGCGGGCCTGGACCACCCTTTCAAGCGGACGGCGCCATCTGCTGGCAGCTTCTTCCAGGCGCCTTCGGTGTCCTGCGGGAGTGGGACCTTGGCACTCTGTCCCCACCTTTTTACTCAACAAAATGTTAGTCATATGGAGTTGCCTTTTTTTTCTTATTTTTCCACTTCTTGCGTGGTGTTCCACTGTAGAGGAAGTATGTATTTTCAAAGCTTTTGACGCAAATTTCAAATTTTTTCCTTTAGAACGGTTGTACCAAGTTATGTCAGATATTGAAGTTTCAACCAGGTTGGTAGAGAGAAGGACTACACATCTATATGTTTTTAAAATGAAACGTTGACTTGTCCCCACTATTTATTATGGGCATTTTGAAAGCCCCCAGAGTTGGAAGAGTGATCCGCCACTGCCTAGATCCCGCAGCTGTGGGCTCGACCGCAGTGTCATCTCGTGGGGCGGGCGGGCCGGCCGGATGCTGGAAAGTGACCGTGGAGAGTTGGCCCCCAGCCGAGACCCACGTGGCTGTGGCTCTGCCTTCTTGGTCGAGGCCCTTCCAGGGCCTCTGCTGTGCATTTTGTTCAGGTCAGCTGTTGGGAAGCCACTGTCAGGTGGACGCCTGTAGGTGAGCAGCTCGGGCCCCTCCCGGCACTGGGCTCAGGACCGGCTCTGGGTGTCCTCGGCCTGTGTCAGCACCACTCCAGGCTGCTTCGGATTCACACAGGTTCACGTGGCCACGCCCTCGGCGCCTCTCCCCTCCCCCTCTCGGCAGGACACGCCTCTCGAGACCCCTAACGTGATTACCCCTGTAAAGACCCTGTTTCTAAGTAAGGCCCCACTTGCAGGGCCTGGGGGTCAGGACCTGGGCTACTTGGAGGACACGTTTACACCGCTGCACGTGCTGGCCACGCCCTGACGATTACCGGGCTGGTACTGGTGGCCCAGACTCGCTCGTCCAGAATTCCCTCGTGGGTATTGAGAAGCGTCTCAAACCTTCAACGTCCCATCTCTCGCTTTCTCCTCCCAGGCCGCAGACCCCGCTCCCCGCCGTTGGCTCCACCTCGGGACATGCGGCTCTGCTCTGCCGGTGGCTCAGGTGGGAACTGTCGACCCTCCCCGGACCCGCCCCCCTGCCCATCCCGGGCCATCTGCACGCCCTGTGCTCCCATCGGCCCCGACCACACGGCCTCCGCCCTCCTCGGCCCTACAGTCTCTCACCTGCCCTGCACACCGTCAGAGGGACCGTCCCGAGCCGGGAGCCTCAGGGCCCTTCTGGTCAGACTTTCCTGGGGCTTCCCTCCCCCGCCCCAAGAAGGCGCACAGTCTCCACGTGGCCCATGAGTGGGTGTGACCTGCTCCCGTGTCCCCCACTGCCCCCCAACTCTGCTGTCCCACTGCACGTGGCTCCACTGTCCTCCTGTCTGTGGGGGGCACGGGTGGCATCCCCACCTGGTTTCTCTCGTCTCATTTACCTGTGTGCGTGGTGACAGGTGAATGACAGCGTTCCCACCTTTGCATCGCGTGCAGATGTGAGCCGATGCCCAGCGCAGCCTCCCTGAGCTCACCTGTGTCCTTCCTGCCTGAGGTCGGCCTCCCCGGGCTCAGTGTCAGTGCACCTGCCCCGTCACGCAGCCGTGTGACCTGCCAGCTGCGTGCTCACCCTCTGTCGTGTCACCCTGCCTGAGCGCCCCTACGCCCTCCGTGTGCTGCCTGGCCTTCCTCTTCCTTGTGGCCCCAGGAAAGCCGCAGGGCCCAGGACAGTGTCCCGCACGTGTAGACATTACTAGGTGTTTGCTGGGTGAGTGAAGGAATAAACCCAAATGCCTGGAGACGTGATAACGTGTCCGGGCCTGGGGCAAGTGCAGACACGCAATCGCCAGGCAGGTGCGGGGCTGCTGAGTAGGATTTGGCTTATACCGTAGTGTGGAGGATGGCTTTTACTCTCCGTGTGAAGATATGTATTTAAAAAGGTATACGGGTGCTGTGGAATAAGGGACAAGAAATGCTCTGAGTTATTAACCGATGCTTCTCTGCTTTTGTCTTCCCAGACACCGTTTGCTTTTGACTCAAGATGATTTGATGTTTTATAAAGAACTCACTCACCATGATGGCTACACAGACGTTGAGCATAGACAGCTATCAAGATGGGCAACAAGTGAGCACGGGCGCTCTGTCCACATCCTAAGTAGTCAGCCGACCTAGTACTGAAACACGAACAGTGCCCTGTGTATTCGCCAGCTAGTTTCCGTGAGGGTGCAGGTTCAATGTTGAACGTTTGGTGCATTTATTATATCTTGGTGCTCAGAAAGATTAGGGGTAGAATTGTTCAAGTAGTTCCCTAAATGACACCGAGATTGCCAGTAATTTTGAGTCCCCTAAGTCATAGTTTCTTGGGAATTTACCTTTCTAATGTCAGTGTTAGTAAGTATCGTTGCTCTTAAAGGTTGTGGTGATAATCATAGACTCCCGTGTTGCCCAGTTGCTGGCCTGGGCGGGAGCTGTGCGGTTTCGTTCCCCTGCATGTGGGTGGCAGAGGGGACCGTCCGATGGCACGTGGGGTGCAGCTGCGGTGCTGTCTGTACGTCTCCTGCCCCTGCAGGAGACGGTCATGACGCCCGGCTCCCTGCTCAAGGGTTTAGGGACACCCCCCCACAGGCCTGGGGCGCCTCGCCCACCTGTCACTCCCCACTTGGTGAGACTCAGGGGGTGTGTAGGACCTGAGCTGCGACCCTGTCCCCTTCTCAAGTCGGGTCTTTCCTTGATGGACAGTTTTGTTCCATTCCTGGGATGTTTCCTGTTGCAGTGATTTTGGTTTTGTTGATTTAAAAAAATGTTTTAAATGTTTTTGCTTCTTAGAGGTAGGGAACTCTATTTCAGGCTGCTGTCTTCACCAGGAAGTCCTCTGATATTTCCTAGAGATTTTGTTTCTCAAATGCACATCTAACGATGTCCCCGCTGTCCCTGGGCCCTGCGGTGGCTCCTCGTGGACCCCCTGCCCGGAGGGCCCTACGACCTCACAGGCTCTCACCTCTGCCTGCCCCGGGGCCCTGGCTCTGGTTGCCCCTTGGCTCTGCTCCGCTCCGTCCTGCAGGTCTTTGCTTCGCCCCGCTTTCTGCGAGGACCCCCCACCGGCCCTGGTTACCCCCACGGCCTGCTCCCCACCTGCCACCCGCTTCCCGGTCCCTTCCTCTGATCTTTGTTCTCCATCCGTGGCAGTGATCACCTTCTGACACACCCTGTTACGGGTCCGTCTCCCCCAGCTGGTCCCTGCCCTGATGCAGGGGGTCCAGGGCAGGGCTGGGCGCAGGGGGGGAAGGCCTCGCTTGTAACAAACAGCCCGGCACTTCCCGTGCCGTGGAGCACCGCTCGTGAGCGTCCCTTTCAGTGAGGATCTGACCGTCTGCGGCACGGACAGGCCGCATTGCTTAGCCGGTCCGCTGAGGCTGGGCATTTAGATTTCTCTTTTTTCACGATCATTTTTTTATAAGGCTTTTTTTTAATAATACTGTCAGACTTCTCTCCAGAAGGACTGTGTTTGATTGGGCTTTAGTCAGTCACTTTTGTTTGTTTTTTTTTTTTTTTTTGTCTGCACTGGGTCTGGGGTGAGCAGGGTCTACTCTTCGTTGCGGTGCACGGGCTTCTCATTGCGGTGGCTTCTCTTGTTGTGGAGCACGGGCTCTAGGTGTACAGGCCTCAGTAGTTGCAGCACGCGGGCTCAGTAGTTGCAACACGTGGGCTCAGTAGTTGCGGCACGTGGGCTTTAGGTGCGCGGGCTTCAGTAGTTGTGGCACGTGGGCTCAGTAGTTGTGGCTCATGGGCTCAGTAGTTGTGGCTCACAGGCTCAGTAGTTGTGGCGCACGGGCTTAGTTGCTCCACGGCATGTGGGATCTTCCCGGACCAGGACTTGAACCCATGTCCCCTGCACTGGCAGGCGATTCCTAACCACTGCACCACCAGGGAAGTCCCACTCAGTAGTTGTGGCGCACAGGTTTATTTTTTTAAGAGAGAAGCAATTCCCAAGTATGCTGTTCCATCTAAAGGCAGCAGAATGGAAGTAACCTGCTCGCTCTGGCCTGCTGGAGAGTTGAGAACAGGGCCCGAGCCCGGACCTGCAGGGCTGCCCTCTCGGCTGCAGCCCCGAGCACCAGGCTGGGTTCCTGGCAGGATGCAGGCTCTCCCATCTCCGTGGATGAGCTTCCCCCCACCCCACACCCCACCACAGGTTCCCCAACAGGCTGCTTCCCTGAGGGGCGGGGGGTGGCAGTTGTGGGCGGGGCAGGTGCATCCCAGATACCCCAGTCCTGAAGAAGCCGAGGAGAGCGGTGATCTGCTCAGGGATAACAAGAAGTTTACTGTAGCGATTTTGTTTTATTTTTAAACTGAATTCTTTATGTTGAAGGATTTAAATACTTTTCCCCGGATGTTACAAACAACACAGCCAGTTTAAAGCAATTTCAGTGGTAATATCTTTAAGGCTTCCTCTTACGTTTAACACTGTTTCTTTAAACACAGCTGGTCTTTGCTTTCTGGATGCAGTGACTTTCCTTAACATTTTTTTAAAAAATTTTATTACTTTCGGTTGCATTGGGTCTTCGTTGTGGTGTGTGGGCATCTCATTGCGGTGGCTTCTCCTGTTGCGGAGCGCGGGCTCTAGGCGCGCAGGCTTCAGTAGTTGCAGCACGCGGGCCCTAGAGTGTGCAGGCTTCAGTAGTTGTGGCTCGTGGGCTCTAGGGTGCGCGGGCTTCAGTAGTTGTGGCATGTGGGCTCAGTAGTTGTGGCTCGTGGGCTCTAGAGCGCAGGCTCTGTAGTTGTGGTGCACGGGCTTAGTTGCTCCGCGGCATGTGGGATCTTCCCGGACCAGGGCTCGAACCCATGTCCCCTGCATTGGCAGGCAGATTCTTAACCACTGCACCACCAGGGAAGTCCCCGTAACATTTTTATAGCTTGTGTATTCCTGAGTTTAAGGATAGGTAAGGGAGAATTTCAGCCCTGTCACAAATATGGAGCATCTTGGGTTTGAGTTGTTTTTGTGACAAGATAAGAAAGCTTGGATTATTTGTTTATTCTTCTCTTCCTGCAACGTTACTCAGCATGAGGACAGATAACAAGGAGAGGCAGACGAGAAAGACTGCATGTGTACCAGTTCCCTTCAGGGATGTAGAGTTATTACGGTTTTGAAAATCATAAGCATTTCACAGATAGCGGTCCTCTCAATTTTTAAATGTTTTGGAAATTTGACCTTTGTTTTAGCCGTTTAGAAGTACATTAAGTTCAAAGGACTTTGTTGGTAGTATTCTTTCCGTATTATTGCCTGTCATAACCGTCTGGCAGTTTACCATTCCACTGCATTTCTGTTTGAGAATAGAATACAGCAAGTCCCCTGCATACAAACGTGTTCCTTTCCAACAGCAAGTGCGTGTCCAATTTGTTCATAAGTCCAACAAAGTTAGCCTAGGTATCCAACTAACACAATTGGCTATATAGTACTGTACTGTAATAGGTTTATAGTCTGTTTGCATCTTTGAAAGTTCACAACTTGAAGGTTCGTACGTAGGGGACTTACTGTACTTGGTAGCAGCTTATTTTCTTTCTAGTAACAAAAGTTCTCTTCCTCCTTTCACAGATGCAAGTAGTAACAGAGTTAAAAACGGAGCAAGACCCCACCTGCTCTGAACCAGATGTGGAAGGAGTGAGCCCTCCCCCTGTGGGGTCCCAGACCCCGATGGACGCAGACAAGCAGGCCATTTATAGGTAGCAATGCGATGTGAAGCGTGTGGGTGTTCAGAGGAGTAAAGAGAATGGAAAATCTGGTTAAATGGAACGTGAGCTATTAGCCAGACAGAGCAGTGAGGCGTGATGTGATAACTACTGGTGTAAAAGTTTTCTCAGATTACAATGTTATTCCTAATATCTTTTTAAAAAAGTTTTGGAATGTAAATCTACATTTTAGTCAACCTTACAAAAAGCAATCTTCAGGCCCAGATAGTTGTACTGGAGAATTCTACCAAAAAGAAGGAAAAGCAGTAAGTCGACACAGTCTCTTCCAGGAAGTAGAAGAAGAGGGAATGTTTCTGAACTCATTTTATGAATTGAACATCACTCTGATACTAAAGCCAGACAAAGACAATATAAAAAAAGAAACAACTAAAGACTAGTAATCCTCATGACCTTTGGCATAAAAATCATTCATAAAATATTAACAAGTAAAATCCAGTAACGTGTAGAGAGAAGACTATTTAGTGACCAAATGGAGCTCATCCCAGGAATGTGAGACTGGTTCACCATTCAGAGATCAGCCAGTGAGACGCACAACGTGATCATGTCAAGTGATGCAGGAAAGCATTTGACAGAAGTCAACAGCCAGTTATGATTAAAAACTGTCAGTGAAGCAGGAATAGAGGGGAACTTTCTTGGCCTGATGTAGGGAAACTACAAAAGAACCCTGCAGCTCGCATCATACTTAATGGCGGAAGACGGAATGTTTTCCCCCAAGTTTGGGGATAAGGCAGAGATGTCCGCCCTGACTCCTCCTGTTCAGCTCTGTAATGGACGTTTAGCCAGTTCACTGAGGCAAGACAAAGAAAGAAAAGGCATATCAGGTTAGAAAGGAAGAAATAAAGCTGGCTTTATGCAGAACTGACATGATTGTCCACATATAGAAAATCCCAAAGAGTGTACCAAAGAACTTCAGAACTAAATAAGTGAGTTTAATTAGGTCACAGGTTGCAAGGGCAACACACGGAAACCAATCCTATTTCTCTACCAGTAATGTACAATTAGAAACTGAAATTAAAGAGAAAATACCACTTTCGAGAGCTCCAAAAAAATGTAGGTATAATTCTAATAAAGCACATACAGAACCTTTATGTTGAAAACTATAAAATGCCCGTGGAAGCAGTCAAAGGAAACCTAAATGAAGGGCATACCATGTTCATGGATTGGAAGACTCAACATAGTAAAGATGGCATTTCTCCTAAAATTGCTCTATAGCAATTACAATTAACGTTGTAGCAGGATATTTCTGTACATATAGACAAGTTATTTCTAAATTTTATATGGAAGTCAAAAGAACTAGACCAGCTAAAACAATTGTGAAAAGAAGAATAAAGTTGGAAGAATCAGTCTACCTGATCTTCTCAGTGGAGAAAGGTGGAGTTTCCAACAGATTGTCCAAGTTGGAACAATTGGACATCCACATGCAGAGAGAAGATCCTTGACCTAATCTCACATCCTTTACAAAGATCTACTCAAAATGGAGTATAGATCTGAAAGTAAAATTTAAAACTGTCCAACTGGTGTTAACCATACAGTGAAATATTATGCAGCCATAAAAAAGAACGAAAGTACTGTTATATGTTACAACACTGATGAGCCTAGGAAACATCACGCTAAGTGAAAGAAGCCAGACACCAAAGGTCACATAGTATATGACTCCTTTTATATGAAACGTCTAGAATTGGCAAATCTGTAGAGACAGAAAGTAGATTAGTGGTGGCCTGGGGCTGGGGTTTGGTGGAAAATGGAGAGTGACTGCTAACAGTTACAAGGTTTCTCTGGGGGATGAAAATATTATAAAATCGACTGTGGTGATGGTTGCACAACCCTGTGACTATACGAAAATCCGTTGCATTATAAACTGTAAATAGATGAATTGTGTGGCGTGTGAATTATATCTCAGCAAAGCTGTTACATAAAACATTGCACATGTACATACTAAAACATTTTCATGAAAGTGTAGAACACATCTTTTAAATTTTTCCCCCCAGGCATCCGCTGTTTCCACTATTAGCTTTGTTGTTTGAAAAATGTGAGCAGTCCACACAGGGCTCGGAAGGCACAACTTCTGCCAGCTTTGACGTGGACATTGAGAGCTTCGTAAGGAGGCAAGAGAAGGAAGGAAAGCCCTTCTTTTGTGAGGATCCAGAAACTGACAACTTAGTAAGTAACATACATGGTCTTAATTTTTATTTCTTCTAAATTTAATCTGTTCGATAAATTTTAAATTTCTAACTAGAACTTCAGATTGTTTGTGGCTCTGCCGAAGGGGAGAACTGTACAATTCGTGAGATAATTTTCCGTGTGTGACTTGAATGTCGCCAGGTCTCCAGCCTTCTCTGTTGACCCCTTCCTGTAATAATCCAACAGGATGGCTTGAGCCTGCATCCTGAGTGGGCTGGGGGTTCAGTCCCTCCTGTATGTTCAGGAAGGTCCACTGGGGTCGGCGTGCCCTGTGTCTTGCTTCCTGGGAACGTGTCTGGGCCCAGCTTCAGGTGTTGGCTCTTCCCCGATCGTGGACCACAACTTTGTTCTCCAAGACAGCTCTGTCTGGAGGCTGGCACTGGTGGTGGGTGACAGACTGTGGATGACTCGGAGTGGCCTGTGAGCACAGAGCAGGGACGGGCCTATCAAGGGACCGACACCCCTTACGGCCTCCCTTAGGCTTCCTGTCTGAAGCCAGCCTGGCTCACGCGGGTGCCCCACTCCCAGGTCCAGTGCTCCAAAACCTTGGGTTCTCTGTGCTTCCCGACAGCAATGGAGAGTTCGTTGGGCTGACATCACTGCTATGCCCAAGGGGAGTGGCATCCTTCAGCACCGGGCAGCCCTGGCAGCCTGTGTCTGGGGCTGGATTCCCACTAGAGTTGGCCAGCTCCCAGACCAGAGCCCTAGGCCCCTCATCAGCAGGAAAGGGTCTTTGGAAAACTTTTCCCTGAATAAACTGCCTTGGTCTTAGGTGTTACTGTTTTTAATTTTTCATTAATATTCCACCCTTACAGCCAAATAGATTTTATAGGTGAGTTGTCTGACTTTGAGTCTGTCTCCTCGTCTTCGAAATGGGACCAACAGTGCCTGCCTTTTGGGGATGAGGGCCTGATGCTCTCTCTGCCTCCGCATCTCCGTATGCGGCCATCAGCAAGGAGGGAACGGGCGTAGCCAGCATGGGCCAGGCGGGCAGGGACCAGGGCTCTCCTGCCTGGTGCCCTAGCACAGGGCCTAGCAGAGCTTGGTACTTAGTAGTCATTCTCACTACTCGCTGGCTGACTGGTTGATTCCACAGAGATGTGTGAACTGTCACCACCAAGGTCATGGGGAAGGAGCTGAGTCTTAGGTTGCTCGTTCACAGGAAGTGGTGTTTATGGTAATGGTTCATCACTAGTGTCCGTTATCTACTGCTGGGAGACGAATTACCCCCAAATGTAGTGACTTTGTATAAAACCGAAGAACTTTTAGAAAAATTGTAAGAGAAATTCTTTAGGATCTGGGGCTAATCTAGGGGTAGGCATAGTTCTTAGACTTGATGCCCAAAGCAGAGTCCATTAAAGGCAGAGTTGGTAAGTTGAACTTCTTCAACATTAAGAACCACCCGGGAGGTGCGTACGGATTCATCCCCATTTACAGATGAAGGAGCAGTAGCGGGGAGAGGGTGAGTCGCTAGGTGAGGCCAAGGTCGAGGCCCGGCGGCTCCAGAGCTGTGACCGCCTCTGTCCCTGTAGCCACGTGGAGCCGAAACAACAAGCCACAGGTCAGTGGGGCTGGAATGCTTGGTGGTTCTGCGTAACATCTGGTGTCTTTCTCCTCCTGTTACTGGCGGTACAGGTGGCCTTGGCTGGCTCATAACCAAGCTGAGTCATTACCAAGCTCATAACCAAGGAGAGTCGTGTGGTGATAAATGATAACTTACCGTCATGCTCCCTTTTTCTGGTCTGAAAGTCTTCATTTTCTTGCTTCTAGATGGTAAAAGCAATCCAGGTTCTGCGTATTCATCTTCTTGAGCTGGAAAAGGTTAATGAACTCTGCAAAGATTTCTGCAGTCGCTATATTGCTTGTCTAAAAACGAAAATGAACAGTGAAACTCTCCTGAGCGGGGAACCTGGCAGCCCGTACTCCCCTGTCCAGTCCCAGGTATTTACGGCGGGCCCTGTGCTCCTGCTTGGTCCCTGCAGCGTCGGCAAGGGTGAAACGTGCTGATGTCTGAGGCCGCAGCCCTTTCAGATTGTGGGGCTGCCCTCGGCTCTCCTGCTCTGAGGATCCTCTGGGTTTCTGAACGTGGCCTGTGCCGGGAATGTGTTCCCTCAGGCCAGAGAGAGAGCCCACCTGGGCTTCCTGGGTGAAAAAGGGAGGCTTCACTCTGTGTCCTGGATCCTGGACCCCATGTTTCTGGAGGCCAGTGTACCAGTCATTTCTTTCTAATTCTTTTTTTTTTAATGAATTTTTAAGATTGTGGTAAAACACAAATAACACAAAACTTACCATTTTAACCATTTGAAAGTGCAGAGCTCAGTGGCATTAAGCACATTCACATTGTTGTGCAACCATCACCACCGTCCTTTCCAGAACTTTCTCACCTTCCCAACCTGAGACCCTGTCCCCCTGCAACACTGACTCCTCACTCTCCCTCCCCCTCCCCCCGGCCCCTGGACCCCACTATCCTGCTTTCTGTCTCTGTGACCTTGACTAATCTCGGTACCTCATGTAAGGGCAGTCATACCATGTTTGTCCCTTTGTGTTTGGCTTATTTTCCTTAGCATAATGTCCTCAAGTTCATCCATGTTGCAGCACTGTAATATTTAGCCATTCTGAAGGGGTGTAGTGACATTTCATTGTGGCTGTAATTCGCATTTCCCTGATGGCCAGCGGTGTTGACCATCTTTTCATGTGCTTATTTCCCATCTGTGTATCCTCCTTGGTAGAAGGTCTGCTCGTGTCTTTTGTCCATTTTCTAATTGGATTTTTAAAAATGGTTGACCTTTGAGAGTACTCTAGATGCAAGTCCTCCATTGGATATATGGTTTGCCAGTATTTTCTCCAAGTCTCTAGCGTATCTTTCCATCCTCTTAACAGGGTCTTTTGCAGAGCAAACCTTTTTCATTTTGATAAAATCCCATTTATCAAATTTCCTTTTATGAGTCATACTTTCAGTGTCAAGTCGAAGAGCTCTTTGCCTAGCCCTAGGTCCCAAAGATCTTTCTCTTATTTTTTTCCTAAAAATTTTACATTTAAATCCATGGCCCATTTTCAGGTTTGGGTTTTTTTGCCTAAGTTCGTCCATTTGCTCCAGCACCGTTTGTTGAAAGGGCTGTCCTTCCTCCGTGGAATTGCCTTTGCACTATTGTCAAAAACTAGTTGGTCATACTTGTAGGCCCTGTTGCTGTGTTCTCTGTTCTGTCCCATTGATCTGTGTATCTAGACCGTATGGTCTTGATTCCTGTGGCTATATAAGTCTCAAAATCGGGTAGACCGATTCCTCCTACTTTATTATTTTTCAAGATTAGTTTAGTTATTCTAGTTCCTTAGTCTTTCCACATGAATTTTAGAATAATCTTGTCTATATCTGCAAAAAAATGTTACTGAGGTTTTGACAGGAGTTGCATTAAACCTGTGTGTCACCTTGGGGAGAGTTGACACCTTTACTGTGTTGACTCTCCCAGCCCACAGCTGCGGCGCTCTCTCCACTAATTTACTCTTCTGTGATTTCTTTCATCAGTGTTTTCTCGCTTTTGACATAAAATTCCTGCACACGTGGTTTTAGAATTATACCTAAGTATTTCACTCTTTTGCACAATCGTAAATTTATTATATTTTTAACTTCAGAATCCATGCCAATATGTAGAAATCCAGTTGATTTTTGTATCTTTATCTTGTATCCTGGGACCTGGCTGCACTTCCTTATTAGTCCGAGGAGATCCTTTTTGTAGATTCTTTAGGATTTTCTACCTGTTTAGTCTTGTCATCTGCAAATAGGGACAGTTCTGTTTTGTCCCTTCTGATCTCTACACTTTCTGTTTCCTTTTCCTGCCTTACTGCTCTGCTGGAACATCCAGGACTATCTGGAATGGGATTCAGGGGACATCTTTGCCTTCTTCCCGGTGTCGGGGGAATAGTGGTAGGTTTGTTTTTTTTCTAGATGCTCTTTTTCAGGTTGAGGAAGCTCCCTTCTAGTCCTGTTTCTCTGAGAGTGTTTATTATGCTGAATTTTGGCAAATGCTCTCCTGCGTAGAGTGCTGTGCGATTCTTCTTCTCTCGCCTGTGAATGCGGTGGAGTCACATTACTTGATTTCTGGAATATTGGGCAAGCTTTGATTCCTGAAATAAACTCCACTTGGCCCTGGCATGTAATTCTTTTTGTAAAGATTCCTGAATTTTGTTAAGCATTGTTGTGTCTGTATTGAGGGATATTCGTCTGTAGCTATTTTTTTTTTGGTACAGTCTTTGGCTAGGTTTGGTATCAGGATAGTATAAGCTTCATAAAATGAATTGGAGAATGTTCCCTCCTCTTCTGTTTTCTGGAAGAAATATGTAGAATTGGTTAATTGTGTTAATTCTTCTTTAAATGCTTGGTAGAATTCTCTGGTGACACTACCTAGACCTGGAGATTTCTTTTTTGGAATTTTAAAATTACTAATTCAGTTTCCTTATTACTTAAAGGGCTATTCAGATTATCTGTTTCACGTTGGATTTTGTCTAAGACGTCAAATTCACGTGTGTCGAGTGGTTTACAGTAGTATTCCTTTTTCATCTTTTGATATCTTCAGGGTCTGTAGTGATCTCCCCTGTTTCATTCCAGATATCGGTAATTTGTTTTTTTTCTCTTTTTTTCTGTCCGTCTTACTAGAGGTTTGTCACTGTATTGATCTTTGCAAAGAAGCAGCTCTTATTTCATTGATTTTTCTGGTTTTCTGTTTTCAGTTTCATTGATTTCTGCTTTCATCTTTCTTATTTCCTTCCTTCTGCTTGCTCTGGTTCCATTTGCCTCCTCTTTTTCTAGGTTCTTAATGTGGGAGCTTAGAATACTGATTTGGATTGCTTAATTTTTATCCTGACCAAGTTTATGTAGCAAGCTTCACGTAGACCTAGCAAAGCTTATACGTTCAAGTGGATGTGATAGCCCACAGGGTAATTGTCTTTGAAGGCTCTCTACTTAGGCTGTTTAACCGCTCAAGCATCTGGGTGCCTGCTGTGTGCCAGACCCCGTGCTGGATGCCGGGTGCAGAGGTCCGCCCCTCGCCGGCTCCCAGTCCAGCCATCACAGGAAATGGATACATTGGCCCATTTGCATCTGACTTCAGATGGGTAGATTCTCCGACATGGTGTTTACGGACACTTGCATGGAGCCTGCAGTAGGCCAGGCCCAGACCCAGCACCCCACAGACGTGGACACTGGGGGCTCCGGCGTGCTCTGTGCTGTGGGAAGGGCAGGTACAGGCTGTGCCCCCGGGGGGGCTCCCCAGCCTGTGGCATCATCTTTTGAATAGCTCATCCTGTCCAGGAGGCTTTGGTTCTTGGAAAACTCTGAGCCAAGTTGAATGGAGAAGGTGTGTGACTCGATCAGGTGATTTTAGTCTTCCTAGTTGTACCTCCAGGGCTGCAGGGTGTTTAGTATGCGGAGGAGGTGAGAGATCATCTTTTGGAAGCTAAGCTGGAACTAATACCTCACATTTAACACGCAGTCAGTTCGGCACCTCTTGCTTCCAGATACGTCTGTAACGCAAGCCTTACGAAGGCTTGTCCTCTGATGATGCTCTTTGCCTCAAGCGTCTTTCCTTTACTGATGATGCCATTATGCCACGTGTTTTGGAGTTTTAAACATGGGTTTTCTGTCTTCTGATAACATAACCCGTTCGCTGTGTGTTCATGACTTACAGCAGGTTCAAAGCGCCATCACAGGCACTCTCAGCCCCCAAGGAATCGTGGTACCAGCATCCGCTCTGCAGCAGGGGAGCGTCACCATGGCAACAGTGGCAGGTATGACGACAGAAAAAGGGACACTTGCCTCGAGCTTTTGCAGAAAGAAGGCCTTTATATTAGAATGAAAAAGTGCATCAGCGTGGTTTCTAATTAATGCCAGTTCCTGATACAGGAGCGTCAATGTCTAGAGCTCTTTGAATGCCTGGTTCTTGTTCATTCTCAGTAACAAATATTTTATACAAATTGTGTTTCCCTCTCAAAAAATATTGGCAGGAAAGGTTTTATATGGGAGTTGAAAATATATAGCAAAAACGAACAGAAATTTTCAAATAACATAGTTGTTAATTGTGCTCTTAGCAGCACCTGGAAAACCTCCAGCAGCGTCAGAAGTCGATGGTAAGCAGGTGAGAACGCAGCCTCCGCGTTAGCGCTCCTTGTCCCGGGTGCGCCAGGCGCCTCTGGGATCCGCCCTCTTCCTGTGGTGGCTTTTCCTGTACGTCGCACATACAGAGCCATCATGAAAATGGAACGGGCACCGAAGGGGGGGAGAAAGTAACCTAAAACCCTCCCCATAACCACACAAGGGAAACCTCCGCAGGAAGATGAAAGCACGTTGGATGGAAAAAATAACTAGAATAAAAATATTTGTTATCTAACACCTTTGGCCAAGTCCTTGAATACGTGCCAGGAAATGGAGGCGAGCGAAGCAGGGGACTCACAGACCACGCCCAGCCGCCCCGCCCTGTGCTGTCTCACGAGGAGCCCTGGCTCACGCGCCCCCCCACCGCCCAAGTGAAGCGTCGGCTAGCCAAGTGCTGCTGACGTTCGAAACGATTTTCAGAGCTCATAAGCTACAGAGTTTGTTCTTCGGTGAGCACACCGAGAAGAGCGGTTATAACCGTTAGGACTGGAGAGTGATTCAGCTTTTCGTGTTCCTTTCTAGGGGGCACAGTCTATCAGCCGGTCACAGTCGTCACTCCCCAAGGCCAGGTGGTGACACAGGCGCTGTCGCCCGGCACGATCCGGATCCAGAACTCCCAGGTCCGTGAGCTGGCCCCGCGGGGTGCTTGGGGGTGTGTTAGCACAGGGACAGGGGCACAGGCGGCCCGGGCTCCAGCCGTCCCCTCGGCGTGAAGGCCATGCGGGCAGTCTCCAGTTAACCTGAATGTCGGTGTCGTGCGTTTTCTTCACGGTTCATCTTCCACATTGTTGCAGAGTTCAGAGAAGCCTAAGGAAGGAGGAAAAGGTCCCTCCCCGCGAGGGGCCACTGCTGTCCCGTCTAACACGGGGCTGTGTGGTTGTCTCCGCTTCAGCAGGGCGGAGGCTGCGTAGACGCACCCTGCCCGGACCCCCGGACGTTCACCCCGACCCAGGCCTCCAGCTGAGGGGGTGGGCTTGGGCCGGCAGAACGCCAGCGCTGGCAGTGCCGTGACGTGCCCCGACCTGGGGGTCGTCTTACCCTCCCTGTGCCTTTGTGGTAACGCGAGACCAGTCCCCTCTACGTTCTAGGGATATACACACACATTTTTTTAATGTCTTACACTTAGCTAGGTTTAAATCAGAAGCAGTGTTTTCGCCATCAGTTCTTACTGAAGACCATTGATTCATTCTTTATGTTATTCTTTGTCTTTGGCCTGCACAGATGCTTTGTACATCCTCGTTAACCACTTTGAGGCCTGGCCTTGGGGATGTCAGTGTTTTCTTAAATCAGAAGCAGGTGTGAGAGGGCCTGGGGCAGGGGCCGCCTGGGCACACCTGAGGCCAGGACACGAGGTGGCCCCCAGGCCCAGCCACCCAGCGCCGGCCCGCCATCCCCGGCCAGCCCGCCGTGCCTGAAGTTTTCCATTTACAGTGGCTGGGAACAGAAAGCTGGTTTTCAGAGCGTTTCCTGGCCTCACAGTGAACTGTTTTTAGCGGAAGGAAACACTGTGAAGTCCAGTGCTTACTGGTACAGTGGAGGCTCATTTGTTCTGCTGTTTAAGGAAGAATTTCACCAAGTTTACATAGCAGACGTGCAGAGTTTGGGTGACGTCCGCGGAGCCCCTGCTCCCTGAGGCTGCTGGCCAGGAGCCGCCTCTGCTCTGGTCCTCAGTGACCCCGCAGCCCACCCTGCACTTGTCCCTTCCCCGTCACAGCCCCGGTGTCTGTCCCTTGCAGGGCGGCAGGGCTGGGGAGCTGGAGAGACAAGCCCCGCGCAGGGCGGGCGGGGGGTTTCACAGAAGAGTAAATAGACCGGCTGGGGCCCGGCTGGGGCCTTCTGTGACCAGGGAGCCCACGCATGTAGGTACGTGATCCTGCAGAGCTGTTGTGGTCACTCCGCGCGTTTTTCCTTCTCATTTGGCCGACGTCTGGGTTCTTGCTGGGCTGCAGGTAGTTAGGGTGAGTCCCTCAGCAGTGACGGCTTCTGTGTTCTAGAAACTGGAGGGCAAGAAAGCGCGTGGTTGTCTCTGACGGTGCATGGCGGTGGCCGGCCCCTCCCCGCGCCAGGCGCATTGGCCACGGGGGCGTTTTCTGACCTGGCGCCGGTCACACGGAGGAGCCGGGCGCTCTTCCTGGGCTGCGCCACCTCTACAGAAGGGTCCCCCGTTGTGCTCACAGTACATACTCATTTAAAAGCATTTTTTTCTGAGAAAATAAGAAGTAGCCAGGGCAGTGAGATTCCACTGATTTCTCCTCGCCCCACCCTGCTCCCCTTTCCCGGGATAGTCTTATTTGTACAAAACCGTTATTCGTATGGGTCGGGGTTGTGCTGTTGTCTGACGTGTGACAAGTTTTCGCCTCCTTTTCACGATTTACAGTGATGCTTGACTCTCTGGTATCAGGTCGCCCTGTGCCCGCGTTGCTGAGAGGCCTGGACCAGACTCACAGCAGCCCCCACCCTCACCTTCGCTCCCCTTGGGTGACCGCTTTCAAGCCTCCTGGCCATTGCTTCTGCTGTTCCCTCCGTGTTTGAAATAAAATCCCCTCCCCTAACTCACCCGTCCAACCTGTAGCTTGGGCTTTCTGTCCTGCTGGGGGCTGTGCTCTCTCCCGTCCCCTCCCTGGCCAGGATGCCGTCCATGTAGACACAGTGCAGCTGATGCGTTTTCATTGTGAACATCCTCACGAGCGTGTAAATGCTGGTTTCTGCTGAGCTGCGTGTGTAACCGTGATCACGCTGCCCGAGGTAGCAGCTGGGTTCTCCCCCCCACCCACCCCCGCACAGTTTCCATGACGTCGGCGGCTGAATCCTCACGGATGCCTAGCATGCTTTCGGTGTCCCTGTCAGGTAGCTGGTCGGGGCCACGTGGCCTCGGGGCTCTCGGCCTCCTGGTCTCCACCTCGGCCGGGCGTCGCGCGTCGGGCATCCGGCGCGTCACCCTGAGGAGCCCCTTCCCCGCGAGCCCACGTCTTCTACTTTCTAGGCTTCACTGCCCCTTCGAGAACTTGCGGAGAAAACGTGTGTGGGAGGTGCCTCGTGTTGGGACTTAGCAAACCTAGAAGTGACTTGGTCTCATCCTTGACACGCAGTTGGTTTGCATGTACGATTCCAGGTCGGGAAGGGGCTCCCCGGGCGCCGTCAGTGTGTTCTAGCAGCCGCGCTGCCTTCGAGAAGGTCAGCGTGAGCTCCGCTTTCCCGTCTTCGGTGTTTTCTCCTCTGTCAGATGCGTCTCTTTCCCCTGAGTTTTTGGCGCGGGTCTTGTTTGTCGGCTGCGCTGGGCACTGCCAGGGACCTCGTGTCCTTGAGGCTGGGACATTTTCCTGAACTTTCTGTGACAGCCCCGCCCCCGCCCCCAACCTGCACATTCTCTCCTTCCAGAGCCCTTACTGACCGGACGCTAGACCTTCTGAACCGAGTCTCTTGACTTTTCTGTAGTTTTATATTTGTATCCCCATTGTCTACTTTCTATCTACTTTCGAGAACTTGCCTTTTATCTTCCAACGCATCTGTTAGGTGTTACATTTCAGTGTGGTTGTAACTTCTGAGGCTCCTATTTGCCCACTGTGCTCTCCTGCCCTTGGTTCACGGATGGTTGGCACGTGCTTTGCTTTCTGCACTTGCCCTGTTTCCCGCACGTCATACCATTCATTTGCTTTGCCGTTGGCTTTTTGTGATGGAGGCGTTCAGGTGTTTGGGGGCAGTTGGCTGTCCTTCTAAATGTAAACACGAGGCACTGGAATGCTCTTTGGTGCTCGTCAGGTGCTGCGCTTTGGCGGGCCGGCTCCTCTGTGGCCTGGCCTCCAAATTCGGCGCTCCCTCAGCCTTTTCTTCCTTCATTTCCCCGGAGCAGGACTCTGATCTCTTGCTTGGGGCGGAAGCATAGTTGCAGGGGCAGGAGTGGGCGGGGTCTCCCACCTTGTGTGCAGATCTTCTTCACCCTCGTTCTGGCCTCGCCCCTCCTCCCACCCTCCAGCTATGCTCTGTCTTCAGCCTCTGGTCTGTTTCTTTGGGAAAGAGACCCCGAGTCTCTGCAGGGCTGGGGGCAGATCAGTCACCCGCAGAGAATGATGGGGAGTGGTATGGGGGCCCCGCTGCTTCTTAAATGGGTTTTCACCCAGTTTCCTCGGCTTTAAATCCCCCTGCCACGCGCAGGCTCGGCTTTGCTGGAGGGCAGGGGGCCGGTTGGCCGGTCCCCCCGCAGACCCTCGGCTTCGTTGGCCTCCCCAGGCCCCCTTGGTGGCATCTGTGCGGTCGAGTCATGTGGCCAGCTGTCACTTTCCCTGTTCATGAGTCCACATTTGTTTTAACCCTGCACAAAAAAAGCAACACTGAAACTGAAATACATGTCACATTGCATGAAGAAGGTCATGTATTGAATTGTGGCAAACACAGCAGACAGGTTCCATTTTGGCCCTAGTGGAACTAGTTTTAAAAGCCCATTTTTCATTCTTTTTCCTGTTGCACACAAGTGTGAGCATACAGGCATTTGCTTAATACTGTTCAGTCCTCGGGGCTTCCCCGGCGGTCCAGTGGTAGAGAATCTGCTTTCCAGTGCAGGGGACGCGGGTCCGGTCCCTGGTCGGGGAACTAAGATCCCACATGCCGCGGGGCAACTAAGCCTGCGCTCCACAACTACTGAGCTCACGCATCTCAACTAGAGAGGCTGTGTGCCGCAAACTACAGAGCCCACGCACCCTGGAGCCTGCGCACCACAACTAGAGAGAAGCCCGAGCGCTGCAACGAAAGATCCCTCGTGCCTCAACTAAGACCCAACACAGCCAAAAATTAATCAATCTTTAAAAAAAAATACTGTTCAGTCCTTTAATGAACAAACACATGCATTCCAGAAAACAGTTATGCCCTTAGTAATAATCTTAGGTTTTAAGAAATTTTAGTTAGTGGTTGTAATGTCTCCTTTAAGTCATAAATTCTGTCTGTTTAGATGCTGGTGTTCAGTCTTTTAAAGAATTATCCAAAATGATGTAAATCTGGAGGAAGAACAAATAATAGATACCTCTCCAAAATAAACTTCCAAGTCCTGTAAATGATGTTTATGACTGTATTATACTGAAACTGACCTACAGAAGTTGATGCTTATTTATTGATTTTTCCTTTTTTTTTAGTACATCTTTATTGGAATGCAGTTGCTTCACAATGCTATGTTAGTTTCTGTTGTATGCACACACGTACCCCCATATCTCCTCCGTCTTGAGCCTCCCTCCCTCCCACCCTCCCTGTCCCACCCCTCTAGGTGGTCACACAGAAGTTCTAAGGTAAAGCATGGATCACAGTGGAGAGGTCCCGATGTGTCTGTGTGGAGGCCCCAGCGCGGGGTGTTGGTTTTCTCCCTGGTCTGGGGGATGAATGCCACTGGCACCATCTCTGCAGCCCCTGGCTGGACGCCTGGGGCATGATGCTCTTTCCTCGTGTTTGTGTGAGTGGACGGACGCTCATCTAAGGGGACTTACACACGTGTCCTCTCCTTCCGAGATGGAATGAACAGGCTGTATCTCAGGCTCTTCTCAGGGTGAGGGGGGCAGTGTCTTGAGTGGCCGTGGAGCCGTCTGGGCAGAGGTCATCGCCTTGGCCCCTCTGCTCTGTGGTCGCTCTGTCCGCACTTTGTGTGTTTCTTTCTCTCCTGGCCGGGCTCCTCTAGTTAGTGGCCCTTCCAGCTTCCCTGTCCATCCTTGTTGGTTGCTTGAATCCTGCTCCAGGCCAGGAAATGGGCTGTTGTCTCATCTGTCGCCAGAGGAGACAAGCTGAGGACAAGTGTGTGCGAGGGCGGGGCTCGGCTGCGTGCAGGGTGGGACACTCGGGGCTTCTCGGTGCCCGTCCCACCTGCATCGCCAGACAGGGGGCCCCTGCGCGGCTGAGATGCGAGTGTAAAGGGTTACAACGCGAGGGGCCACATCCTCGGAAAATCAGCCCTACAGGGTCCCCGTGTTTATGCCTTTCCTGTAAATAAGACACGTAGCTGTAAGATCCTTGGTTATTCTCTACACCTGCACTCATAAGCTACTTGGATATGTCATCATTTTCTATGCTTTCTAACGTTATTTTTCAATTGTTTAAAAGCTTCAGTTACAGTTAAACCAGGATCTCAGCATCTTGCATCAAGATGACGGTTCATCTAAGAACAAGAGGGGGGTCCTGCCGAAGCACGCCACCAATGTGATGAGGTCCTGGCTCTTCCAGCACATCGGGGTGAGGACACACGTGCTCTGCAACTAGCCAGACCTCCGTGATGCTTTCTTTCTGGCTGATTTTCTAGAAAAAATGGACTTATGTGGGCTGGTAGGCCTGGGTTTAAGAATCGGTGTTCTGTTGACTGTCCCTGATGGGTCGAGCACAGGACAGAAGGGAGGGTTACCCAAAAGCTGGTGACAGGGAGTAAGTTCAGCTGCTGTTAACGGTACGCGCCCGCGAGAGAAACTGCCCGTGGAGGGTGCCTGCGGGGAGGTGAGGTTGATGAGAGAAGTGGGCGGAGAAGAGGTGCTCTGGGGCAAAACCTTGGAAAGTAGCGATGTTTGATACGTGGGATTTGGGAGGGAGATGAGGAGTCGAGCTTGTGGACGGAGGGGCGGCACGTGGCCGTGACCGTGAAGGGGAGCTTGGTGTGCCTTAGGCTGCATGCCCCCTTTCCTCACCGGGACCTTGGCACGTCCCCCTGAAGCCGTCCTGTCTCAGGGTGCACGCTTGCCCACCGATTTCTGGGGAAGGCTGGCTGGTTCCCCGCCTGAACCCAGTCCCCACGCCCCCGACCTCGGGGGAGGGTGTGACCGCGAGTAGCTTCCAGGAGTGACAGCCTTCTCGCTGCTGCTGTGTTGGGAAGGACCGGGCTGGCCCCGGGGGGCGCGGTAGGATGGAGGTGGGAAGGTGGGCGCACCGCTGGGTTACGGCCTGTGCGGGCGGAGGGAGGGGCCCAGGCGGCGTGCGGGTGGATGCGGAGGTCCAGAGGGTCTGGAGGGCCGGGAGGGAGAAACCCCTTTCCGCGGACCTGTCCATCCGCAGCCCCGGCCCGGCCGCTCCTGAGGGCTGAGCTGGTCGGCCCGGACCTGCGCCTGGGCGTCAGCGCTGCCGTCACCCGCTGCGGCCGCGTCCTCACTGCCCCGGCCTTCCCGCCTCCACCCCGTGCGCCGTGGTGCCCTCGGGTCTCCGCAGCGCCCCTTTGCCCCTGGGGGCGCCCCCCGCCCGGGCTGCGGCCGCGTCCGTGCCTGGGCGCCCGCCTCCGTCCTCACCCGGCTGTTGCCTCCAGTCCCCCTGGGGTTTGGCCCTGGTCGCTGCTGAGACCCCTTCCTCTGCCCGGAGCTGGGCTCTGCGGGCTGTGCCCCGGCCCGGAGGGGGCGGCTCACGTGCCGCGGGAGAACGCGGTCGTCATCGGCAGTGCGACCCCGCCTAGAAGCTGGTCCTAGCGAGGGTCACGCGCAGTGGAGACGTTTAGGGACAGAATGTTACAGTGCTGTTTGCTGCCATAATGGGAAATGGGTTGGTGTGCGCGTTAGGAAGGTTGTACAGCGAGTTAACACGGTAAGCGAGGGCCAAAAGCACTAGGAAGCTGTAGGTACGTGGACGTAAGTGAAAAAGTAGAACGTACATGTTTCTAAATACATTGTATTACAACCGGTAAATGTGTCTGTAATGTAGTGATTGGACTACAACACAAGTAAGTGATGGAATTGGCTATTTTCCTGTTAAGTTTCCTTTAATGTTTTAATCATTTCTAAAATAGACCCTGCTCAGAGGTTCAATTAAAATGCCTTTTTTTTTCCCTATGAAGCATTTCCTGTGTCTTCTTCTTGACCTCATTTCTCTGAAATACTGTCCTTTCCTTGTAGTTTTCCTGACACTCTAGGCAGCACTCGTTACTGTTTTGGTGGGTTTTTTGTTTTGTTTTGTTTTGTTTTCTGGTTTGTGTACTTGCTTCCTGCCCCCTTTTTATTTTACGAGCCTTTTTTTTTTGCGGTACGCGGGCCTCTCACTGCTGTGGCCTCTCCCGTTGCAGAGCACAGGCTCCGGACGCGCAGGCTCAGCAGCCATGGCTCACGGGCCCAGCTGCTCCGCGGCATGTGGGATCTTCCCGGACCGGGGCACGAACCTGTGTCCCCCGCATCGGCAGGCAGACTCTCAACCACTGCGCCACCAGGGAAGCCCCTATTTTACGAGCTTTTTAAAGGGCAAGAACAATATTTCTGTTTCCATAAACTCTCCCTTGGGGCCAGATGCTCACCTATAGAATGAAAGTGAGTCACTGTGGGTTAGTGTGAGGAGTGGGACCACTGCTGTTGAGATAAATGTGGTTATATATCCCAGAAGGCATAGTGCCCTTCCGGACACACGGAGTGTTCGCTTAAAAAGCAAAAGAGACCCCCACCTCCTTACTTTGTGGGTGCCAGTCACTCCCTGGGGTCCTGCTCGGTGCAAAATAAGGGCCTTCAGTGCATGCACATTTTAGAGTGAATGTCGTACTGGTTTCTACAGGCAGATGGTAACCGACCTTGGAGAAGTTGTTTATTACTGCAGATAGAAATTGTTTTCCTCCGGTACGTCTGTGGATTTTGGTACAAGCGTACTGCACTGTATTGTGCTTCTCAGATGTTCGTTTTTCACAAACTGAAGGTTGTGGCAGCCCTGCGTGGTCACATCTGTCGGTGCCATTGTTTCCAGCAGCGTTTGCTTACTTCATATCTCTGTGTCACATTTTGGTAATTCTCTCAATATTTCAAACTTTTCCATTATTATTTGATATGATCTGTGCTCAGTCATCTGTGATGTGACTTTTGCAAGAAGGCTCAGATATGGTTAGCATTTTTTAGCAATAAAGTATTTTAAAATAAGGTATGTACATTGTTCTATTAGATGTAATGTTACTGCACACTTCATGGACTACAGTAGAGCCTAAACATAACTTTTATATAACATTTTTGGAAACACAAAAATTCGTGACTCGCTTTATCGCAATATTCTCTTTACTGAGGTGGTCTGGAACTGAACCTGCAGTATTTCCTAGGTGTGTCTGTATTTATTATACTTCTGGCTTTTTCTGAGTGAAATATTTCGGTCATACGTGAAAGGAAGAGTAAATAGCAGACACCCCGTCCCCAGCCCTCAGTTCGGTTCTCTGCCAGCCGCACACACGAGTCTAGTGACGCCGTAGGTGACACCTGTGCATCCGTGTCAGCTCGTGCTGGCGCTCCCCGTGACGGAAACGTGTCGCCTGAATGTGACGGCCTGGAGCAGCCCCATCCGCTTCCTGCCTCCTCTTGTTCAGCCGGCCCAGGATGCGGGGAGGGTGTGCACTGCCCTGCTCAGTTTCCTCATCGTAACATCAAGGTGGCGGCAGCTCTGTGTCCGTGAGGAATCAGTGAATCTCCGTAGGATGTACAGGGGTGACCTGCGCGCTCTGTCTTGCTGTGGGTCGAAACTCAGCCATTTATCTGCTTTAAATGGATGCGGTTTATGGTCCTTGAATTACACCTGTAACGTTGATACAAAAGCCATAGGTTGTGTCGGGTGCTTAGAGCAGCAGCTGGTGCAGCCCAGGAGCCCCTCTGCGTGCCCCGCGCCCTTCCCTTCACCGTGGCCTTTGAGTGTGCGGACTCCTGTCTGCGTCACACCTCTGCCTGGGCTTTCACTAGCTGCTGCAACACCTGTGTTCTTGGGCTGCTGGGAGAAAGGCTTCATTTGTTTTAGGCATTTCTGGAAAACATGATGAGACTGAAGTTAGGTTTTAGCTGCAAGCACCCTTGACGCCGGTTTTTACTAACGATTGTTTGTGTGCTTCTGTTTCACCAGGATGATCTTGAGTTCCTTTTTAAAAGCTGGAGCTCACGGTGACCCTTCTTTTTATTTTCAGCATCCCTACCCGACAGAAGATGAGAAAAAACAGATTGCTGCTCAGACAAATTTGACGCTACTCCAGGTGAACAACTGGTAAGCTGCCCCTGCTTTCCGAAACGGTGCCGTCCGCACGGCGGAGCGCCTGCAGGCCTCACGCCAATAGGTAGTAAATTTCGGTTGAAGTACATGAGTTCTTTTAACTAGCATTCCTGTGTTATCAGAGTCTGGAATCGGTGGCAGCCAGGTAAGCGTAAATCACACACTTCCACCTTAAATTTTCAATGCTCAGTACCCCACTAAGGGCCTTTGGCCGACATCCCCCTCCCTCGATTAGAAATGGGTTTCTCCAGGGCATTAGCCAGCGCCCCTCACCCCAGCCTCCACTCACAAACACCACGTTTCTGTGGACGAGCTCCTCTGGGCGGTGGACGGCCGAGGTGAGTTCCCCTCACCCCTGGTGGCCCCTCCGCACCCCTCACACCTTTTGAAACCCGTGTCACTTGTTCAGCAGTGACTGGGGGAGGGAGTCCCATGGCCGGCCGGCCGCGCGGTGGTCCTGCCCCACAGGAGGCCTCAGGGTCCTGAGAGGGAAGCGTTTCTTTATGAAACACCCTGTTCTGCTTCTTGTGTCACATGGCAGTGTGGACACTTGGACCCTGACCGTGATGGTTTCCCCTCACACAAGAGGCGCTCACATCACTGAGCGGCGTTGAGGTCTGGGTGTGCACTTGCGTTCTGCTTGGCAGTCATTGGCCTCATTTTTATTTACTTCTTATTCAGATGTAGGAATTGATTTCAGGTTAATGAAATTGGCTCGCGTAAAAGAAAAGGAAATACAGATTCTACCACTTGTAAACATTGTTATCTTTTCATTTTAACTGTTAAAATTTAAACTTGAAGGTCAGGTGAGTTCCAATATAAATGATAAATTCTTCCGTTTTGGGCAGTTGTGTATGCAGGAGGTATGCTTTGGCGTTGCATCAGGTGTTTCCAGTATCTTGCACTTGGGCCAGTACTTTTTACTTAGCTAGCCGTAATAGACCATACCCGTTGAATTAGCTCCTGTTAGACCTTTTAGATAGAGTGTTAACAAGAGTTCAAAGGTTTCGAGTACTGTGTGGCTGTGAGTTTTGTAATGTCTTAGCATGTTCTCCGTTATTTTCATGCGGCCCCACGTAGAGACTGTGTCTGGTTTAGTGATGGATGGATTGAGGGATGAGAGACGCAGAGGTGCGGCTCTGGATGTTCTGATGTGTTTGTCGCCAATCAGCCTTCTCCTCGCTATTTGTTCCTCATTCGTGGGCTCCCTGCCCTTCCCTAAGTTGCTCCTCTGCTGTCTTAAGAGAATTGTCTTATCTAGAAGGTTTGACCTCAACTTTTAATTTTGAAATTCATCACCGTTTAAAACATGACTTTTATAAATTCTAAACTTTCTAAAGTCTTTTAGTTAATATTTGAAGCTATTTTTACCTCTTCTGACTTTCTTTCCTTTTATATTTGCAAAAATTATATCTTGGAGCGGGATTGGACAACACTCATCGTTAGCTTATGCCTCTGCCTCGTAGCAGCTTTGACAAAGATGGATAAAGAGACAGATTGAAAGGTAGCAGCGGGTGTCCCTTCCCAGGTGGCGCTGGGGTCGGCGGTGAGCTTCCGGGGAGTCCAGCTCACGCTCAGCTGCAGGGACCAGAGATCGACGCTGAACGAAGCTCTGAGGCGCCAGCCCGGTCATTTGTATTATTAGAATATGTCCTAGTGCAATTGTAGGTGTTTTTGAATCTTAGGACTTTGAAGTTAGGCAACCTCAGAGCCGGACATCTGTCCACACTCAGGGCTCGGCCGGGTGGGACCCCCAGATAGGAGACGCACAGCCTGCGAGTCCTCGGGCGTCACGACTGCAGGGCATGTAGTTTTGCTGCTTTGACCTTTCTCTTCCTCGGAGAAAATCATGCCACATTCACAACGTTGACAGTATCATCAGTGTCATTATGAATAGCAGTTTCACCGACAGGGAAACGTCGGTTAAAGTGGAGGAAAGGCCCCATGGAAGAGCTGGTCTGTATTCAGATGGATCACTTTAAAAGCAGCCGTGTTCTCTGGGCATTTAGATAATAGCGTGTCGTCACTGAGTGCTGCTTCTAACAGGGAATACGTGTTCCTGCTCGTGTGGCTCGCCAGGCGGGCCTGTGACTGCCCTGGGCGGCCTCAGAAGGGCCGTTTTGACCTGTTTCCTGCTCGCAGGTTCATCAATGCGAGAAGACGCATCCTGCAGCCGATGTTGGATTCTAGTTGCTCAGAAACTCCAAAAACAAAGAAGAAAACTGCTCAGAACAGACCCGTCCAGAGGTTTTGGCCCGATTCCATCGCCTCAGGAGCCGCACAGCCAGCCGCCAGCGAGCTGACCGTGTCCGAAGGTGGGGACCGGGCCCGGGCCTGTGCCCTCGCAGCCGGTGGGCGGCCGCTGTCCTGGGGGCTGGGGGTGTGTGAGGCTGTGAACCAAGGGCAGGCCGTGGTCGTTCTGCATCTGACCATGAGAGAGCGCTGGGCCTGGTGCTTGTTAGGGGTGCAGGTGTGCCCGGGAGAGCCGGGTCCCAGGCCAGTCCCCCGAGGTCCCTCCCGCCTCTTTCTGTCCCTCCTGCTTCGGTGCAGCGAGTGGACGTGTCGTGCGCTCACTGCCTGGCGCTTCACCCTTTCTGTCCCTGCGGCCCTCATCCAGCTTTTCTCTTCCCTCTGACCCGCGTCCCCTCATCACGGGCCGCTCCTTCTGTGTTTAGTTGACGAGCATCTTCTGTGTGCGTGAGTTCCTCACACTTAAGATGGTTGTGTGTGTGTATTTTTAAATGTAATAAGTTGTGTTATTATCACATTCTTACCTTCTCGTTCTCCTCTTACGTTTTCCGCTCAGCAGTTTACTGTTACTCAGTTGGGAAACTTTGGGGCTATTATTTCTTCAAATATATTTTCTGAGCTCCCCTCCCCCAGGGGCTGCAGTTGCCCCTGTGATAGGGCGTTACAACTCACACAGTTACTGCTGCTTTCTCCAGGATTTTGGATTCTTCTTCTCTGTTTCATCCTGGATAGTTTCTCTGTTTCTATTCTTAAGCTTCCCCAGTCTTGTGCTCTGTGATGTTTAATCTTCCGCTAATCCCATCCCTGTGTTTTTCATGTTGGGCATTGTCTAGAAGCTCCATGGGAGCTTTCGTATCTTTCACGGTCTACTGAAGTTTGGAACAAACAGCACACAGTCGCCAGTAACTGTTTGGATGACCTCCTCTGCTACTTGTAACATCTGTCAGCTCTGGGCTCGTTTCTGGTGACTGAATTCTCATTATGGGCTGTTTTCCTGCCTGTTTGCGTGCCTGGTAATCTTTGACTAGAGGCCAGACATTGTGGGTGTGACCTTATCGGGGGATGGGTGTTTCCGTATCGCTCCGGCTCTTCCTGAGCTATGTTCTAGCGGTCAGGTTACTGGGCACTCTCTGATCCTCTTGGGCTTTGCTTTTGCAATTGGTTCTTGCCTGGTGGTCCCAGCAGTGCTGGGTCCTGGCCTGCTTTTCCCCCTCGACAGAGGCAAGACCTGTCAGTGCCCGGCCCAGGGCCTGTGCTCCAGGGTGTGTCCAGTCCAGCTCTGCCAGCTCTGGACACTGTGCTCTGTGATCTTTGGGGCTGATTCTCTTCCTGGCCTCGGTTGTTTCCTGCGCACATGCACTCATCTGTCCTCTGCCGATGCTCAGGGTGTCCCAGAGCCGGGCTGGCCCTGGGCTCGGAAGGGGCCCCTCACGGGATGTGCCTGTAAAGCCTTGGCTTCTTTATTTGGGTTTTGATAGGCAGTGGTTTTACCTTCGTACTTAAATCATTTGTATCTTCCATTTTTGTTTTCCTTTTTAATTCAAGGATTAGTTAGAAAGGTTTTTTTCCTCTCTCTCTCCCCCTCCCTTGCCCCGCTCCTGGAAAAGGCAATACCTATCCACTGGGGAAGAACTTCAGGCAAGGATATCCAGGGAGAAGTAACCTTTCCTCCACCCTGGCTTCTTATCTTCTCCAGAGACAACCCTTAGTACCAGTTTCCCGTGGAGGCTCCCAGTGCGTGTCTGATGCCGTGGTCTGTGCACAGACAGGAATGAATGCGTGAATGAATCGTTTTTAGACGTTCCCTAAGCGTAACGCCGCGTGAATTACGTAAACCCCAGATGACCCCTTCTTGCTTTCTTCCCCCGCTGGTGCTGTGCAGATTTTTATGGACGGGCACGTGTGACCCACCATGTGGGGTTCCCTAGCGCAGCGCCGTCCTCGGCCCAGCGTGTCTCATCGGCGTCCCGCTCGCGGGCCCTTGGTGCTCTCCCCCCTCCGCTGGTGGCTGGGGGAGCAGGAACGCGTGTCGCAGGTTCTCCGTCTCCGTCTCAGACCGGCCTGCCTTCCTCTGACCCAGTCCTCCCACCCCGTCTCCCCGCTTTGTTGTCTCGAGGCCTCTCCCCCGTGTCCTGGGTCTCTTGTCCTCTGTGTGGCACTCGCTCTGCACCCCGGGCGTCTGTGCCCTTTACCGTCCTGACCCTCGGACCCTCTGTAGACTGAGAGCTTAGCCGCGCAGGGTCTGGGGCCCATCCTAGAGACACGGGTCCTTAACTCCCTGCGGATGGTCCCAGGAATGGGCAGGGGGCTTCGCGGGAGGTCAGGCAGCCCGGCCCCACAGGTCGAGGGGTAACAGTTGGCGTCCGAGCGCCGATGGTGTGGTGACAGCCGCCTTGTGCCGCAGGAGCCGTCGTGACCATCACCGCGCCCGTGGGCATGAACGTGGACAGCCTGCAGTCCCTGTCGTCGGACGGGGCCACGCTGGCGGTACAGCAGGTGATGATGGCCGAGCAGAGCGAGGACGACTCGGTGGACAGCACGGGGGACGGCGGGGCGGCGCTGGCGCCCGGCCACCTGGGCGGGCTGGTGCTGGAGAACAGCGACTCCCTGCAGTAGGGCCGCCGCCCCGCCTTTTATAGTTGGCACAGCAAACATTTTACACAGTTTTATTTCTAATATGTTTTATATGTAGGCATAGAAGAGTGCACTTTTGTATTTCCTAGTAAGCTTCCAGGGCGTCTTTGCTGGTGCAGCGACTTCTTTCAAGGTGTGTGTGTGCGTGTGTGTGCGTGTGTGTGCGTGTTTTTAAGGAAATTCTTTCAAGGTTTAACGCTAAAAGTATGATGAATGACAGACCCCCTCCCCCGCCCCCTGAACCCCCGACTAGATTAAGGAATAGTGCTGCCATTTTTAGAAAATCATGCAGTTTTAATTTAGCTCTGTGGTGAAGGCAGGTCTCAGTGGGCTGGTTTATTGACGGAGCCCGTGGATTAGGAAGCAGCTTCTGGCCCTGAAAACTGCCGGTGTGAGGCGGATGACAGCACACAGCAATAAACCGCGTGCGACCTGGCGGCGAATGTATGGCGAGTCTAATGTGGTTCCGTGAGCCTGTGTCATTTGCTGTATGTGAAAAGAAACTCCTATTTTTACCTTGCTGCAATTATTGGATAAAAAGCTATTTTTATAAATTCGTTATGAATTGGATTATGACTATATCGAGGATAAAATTTCTAGA
Organism: Aethalodelphis obliquidens; assembly: GCF_003676395.1. NCBI lineage: Eukaryota > Metazoa > Chordata > Mammalia > Artiodactyla > Delphinidae > Aethalodelphis > Aethalodelphis obliquidens. The sequence goes on along the minus strand of NW_020837945.1, from coordinate 2,860,533 downwards.
GGAGAAACAGTACCTGCTTACTGTCTCAATTTGGAATGTTCTGAATTGACCAAATTTGACGAACCTGCCCAAAGTTAGCTAGCGTTCCATGGCTCTCTGCTATCCCAGGGTAGCAATTTACATTTACTCCTATAAAAGAAACACCTATTTAATGAAGGTTTGATATCTTCAAATTTTAGTCTGTCCGTACATGCTCAGATTGCATCCTACACTTATCTTAAACAAACATCTAAAGGTACTTGCTAAGTAGAGCTTAGGTAAGTTAAGAAATGGTAGCCAGTGGTCAGTTCAAAGCTCTTACTGACATATTTCAGTCTAATTTAAATTTGACCACAGTTAAATGGTTAGTGTACCATGTTAGCTGGGTGTTGTTTTAGAATTTTTTAGTCAGCCATATGTTACGTGTAGAATGTTTATGATAAACTAATATGAAGTGTCCTCTATCCCGCTGGCTCAGAGCCGGGGTAAAGAGCAAGCCCTCGGCTTTGTTACACGATTAACAAACATCCCCTGCGGGACGGGAACGAGTGGGGCCTGGAGGACGGGGTGACGGTGGCCCTCCTGCCGCCGCGTCTCACGCTGGTCCTGGGTCGGTGTTCTCTCCTGCACGTGGTCCTTCCCTCTGACTCGATCACATCAGATCTGGAGTAGTGTTGGGACTTCGGTTCCTGGTGACCAGACGAACCGCAGAGCAGACTGGGTTTGTTTCCTTGGGTTTTGATTTGTTTCTGTTGGTTTGCTTTCAAGTGGGGCTCTTCCTCAGAGAGGAAGCAGAGGCCCTGGTTTCACGGAGGAAATCTTCGTGTTACCGTCAAGCTCAGCGCACTTCTCAAGGACAGTCTTACGGTCGGGAAGGTCGTCAGCTCCTGAGAAGCAGTGACAGTAACTGGTTGTGGACCAAGGCTACATGGGGGTATTCTGAGCTGGTGCACGTTGTTTTCTGGAACTGACTTTCCCCCCCGAAATTATTAATAATTAAAGTTACTCATAGGAGAGCACTTCCTAGGTAACTCAGAAGGAAGCAAGAAACACACAGGAATTTCTTTTAAAATATTTCAGGAGGTTTAAAAGAAAAACTTGATTCTCGACTCTTTTGGGGGAGAAAATAACATTATAAAGCAGCTATTGCGTCCCTCATTTGTAAACAATTTCAAATATTTTAAGTCAAGTCTACACCAGTTTAAAAGATCATTTGAAGTCCAACGAAGTTAGAATTTAAGACGAGGCCCTGTGGAAACCGGCCAGCCCCTCCCTCCCACCTCCCTCCCTTCGCCTCCCCCCCCACCCCCCGCGCGCCCCCCCATCCCTCTGCCCTTGGGCTCAGATCAGTGACAGGGGCAGGTGGTCGCTCCAGGTCCCCGTTTCCCTGCAGCAGAAATCCTGTCCCGGGATGCATGCTGCACAGGCCACGGCAGTGCTCACACGGGGCCGCGTGGGGGTCCAGCCGTCGGTGCCCGGGGTCTCGGCCACACTCCCTCCAGCCGAAGTCTGCGTGCTGCTCGCCACTGTCAGAGGACAAGGATGAAGCCCACTCGAGAGAGGGCGCTCTGGACACAGCCTGAGGTTCCTTTAAGCCCTTCCCCTGAGTAACCAAGGGGATCTGAAACAACCCGACAGGCAGACTGTTAACCGCTGCCCGGCGTATTGGTGGTCACTTGGTCCCTAATAAATACCCGTTTTCCAGCCCTCGGATTTTTGAGAGCATCTGTGAGAGCACGACCCGTTGAGCTTTCATTTTAAATGAACAAATTCGACCTTGACTTTGCTTTTGTTAAATTCTTTCCCTGTGAAGGATGCTTTTGACGGTGGTTTGAGACCCAGGTTAAGCGCGGTGTGTTACCTGCTGCTCAGCTTGCGAGCCGGTAGCGGATGGCTGGTCCGTGCCCTGGCCACGCTCCAGCTGCTGCACTAACGGAGCTTTCCGTGTCTTGATTCCAGAAATAAGACAGTGTAAGCATTTATCCAGCATGCAAAGTGAGATGGGCCCCGGCCCCAGCTCGCTCACAGACCACAGAGCCCTGATGCTGGAACCTCAGCCCCGAGGGTCCCGGGAGTCATCTCTGCATAACCTGCCCGTGACCCGACTCTTACCTGGGCGACAAAGTGTTGGAGCACTTTTTCTTTTAGACAAGCTCAGACATCCCCGGAAGGTGAGAACGGCCCACCTCTGGCAGTTAGGGACAGGAATAACTCCGCCGTCCTCCCGTTTCCGTTGTTTGGTCTGTGAACTGACAATCTTTACATGTGAATACTGTAACAGTTGTTTTCTCGGATGGCTGTCTTTGAAAGGGATTTTTGTGAAGCAACTGATCTATCAAAGCAAAAAAATTAAAAACAGAAACATGCTTCATGGACGTTTTATTTTCTAGAGTCCGTGTCACCGCAGCTGCTTTTCCATTTTGAGAACAACGTTCAGATGTTGGCGTGTTTGCTGGTGGCGCTCGGGGTCCGCGGTGAGCCCCGCGCATCCTTAAAATGAGGGCCGCACCGCCCTGGCACGTTCGGGCCCGGTTACATTTTCAAGAATCTTTTCTAAGTTTCTTCAGGTCGTCATTGGTTTTCCAGGAGAAAAACTGGAAAGTTTTTACTTGTTTTTTATCGTAGTTCGCCACAAGTCTAATTACTTTGATAGTAATGAGAAAATGATTCATTCGTAAGGTATTGCCTTTGATGGTTCACGTTGTCACATTACCCGCCAGAGCAGTTCCCGGACATACTGAAGGGGGGTGTCCACTGCAACACTGTCAGAGAGTTTTAACTCCCAAACCGTTTATACTTACAAGCTAAAGTCAGCAGACTTAAGTGATTTTGTAAAGTGCATCTGAAATCGTGAACTTGGCTGGAATGAGGAGTGACAGCTATGAAATGTGTTGCTCCAAGACATTGTTCGGATCCATTTGACAGAAAAAGGGAGTCACCCTCCTCTCTCTCCAACTCTTTTGAGGTCAGAGGTGAGAGGGTAGGCGTGAAATTTCACCAGGTGAGACCTTGGCTCAGCCCTGGGCCCCTCTGGGCTTCAAGGGCTTCATTTGTAAATGGGAAGAAGTTGGTTTATCAAAGGAAGAAATTGGTTTATAAGATTTGGTCTAGCTCAAGGTAATATTTGATGAATAAAATTCTACCTAGAGAGAGGTGAGTGAATAAGTAATGAGCTAGCAAATCGTGAAAATAAGAACTGAATTTGGACCAAATACCCAGTGTTTTTGCATCTTGTTGCATTAGGAGATGTCCTGAATAATGTATGTATTATGTTTAGCCCACGTGCTGTGTTATACACACTCTTAAGAAATTCTTAGCACAAGCTAGTTTTGCCCTTTTACAAACAGATCCTCTTATTTTCACTAAGACCTAAGGTCTCCGGACCATTTTAAAACTAAAATTTGCAAAACAGTAGAGCCATAGCTTAATCACTTAATGAATGCTGGCCTAGGGGGCGGGCACTTCCGCCCACGGCTGGGAGCCTGCTCCGCTCATCACACTGACCCCCAGCCCAGGCCCGGCCTCTGCAGAGGAGGGTCCAGGGCCATCTCAGCTCAGCAAGATCTCTTCCAGCTCTTCCTTGTTAGTCTATAAAGGACTAGTTAGTGTTGCTTAATGAAATAATTTGGTAAGTATTTTACATACAAATAGTATTGAGAAGGCATTTCTCGCACAGATGTTTCCATTTTTTTATATCACTGTTTAAACGAACCCAAGAGAGCACCCTATAAAAGCCAATAATGGCTTTAACATACAGGGATAAATCAGGAATTCTTTTATCCCAGTGTCTTTGAAAAGGAACATTTTAGTGATGTTGATGGCTCTAGTTGCTTACACAATTTTAGAAAATGGTTGGGAGAAAAAAATCAGGTATATTTAAAAAATATTTTGCTTTATGTTAACTCAGTTTTGTTTTGTTTTTTTTTTTGATATTAACACTGCAGTCAATCCAAGTAAGTGGTGAAGCCCTTTGTAGTTTATGCTCTGAGTGTAGACCTGAGTTTTCCAGCCAGAGAGTTCTGTTGCAGGAGGACAGCCCTGGAGCTGCAGGAAGTGCTCCCGGGCATAAGCCAGAGAAGCCAAGGAAGGGGTGTTTCCAGGAGGAGCAGAGTGTGGGGACGAGGGGCGGGGCCCCAGGCTCCCAGGGCTGGTGGCCACGAAGCCAGCGGAAGCTAATGGAGGAGCTCACCGTCATTACCACAGGGCGAGGAGGACCTACGAGGCCGAATGCACGAGTCAGAGGACGAGGCCTGGGGGATGCGGCCAAAGCAAAAGGGCGGCAGCCCGGACCGCCGACGGGCGACACTCGGGGAGAAGCGCGGCTCCCTCGCTTTCCTTGTTAGCATCCAAAGCTGGCAAGGAGTTCATATTGAGGGTAAAGGGAGGATTCTCGGAAATCAAAAGAACAGGGCAGAGGATCGTCAGTCAGTTCACTGAAGGGAAAACCCGCGCAGCCAACAAGCACGTGAAGACGTTCTGGGCCTCACCGCCACCAGACTAAACCAAGACCACGAGGAGACTCTGCCCCTTGCCCGGCAACGGTTCGGAAGGTGGCACGGAGTGTGGGAGCGTCACCGGGATGGCCGTCCCCGAGGAGATGGAGCTGGACTCTGGTCCTACAGGCTCTGCCAGAATTCCTCTGCAGGGTCACGTGAGGACCTGCAGAGGTGCCCGCGGCCGTGCTGTCCGTGGCGGCAGGAGTCAGGGAAGCGCCCTGGGGGTCCCTGCCGAGTGGAGCGGCCGTGCGGTCCGGGCTCGGACAGCGACGGGCGGCACGAGGACACTCTCGGGGCTGGTTCTGAGGACGAGGGGTTGTCTTCTCTTCGCCGCGTGTCTCATGCTACGTGGCCGAATGCCGGACACTTTTTGTAGAAGGGCAGAGACCAAAGCCGAGAGGCCTCGCGCGGAAGTGGGTGCAGCCAGCGGCAGGCTCGCGGTGCGGGGCTGAGTCCGTCTGTTGGGCCCTCGTGCTGGGTTTGGGGTTTAGTTTGGTCGCTGCTTTCGTGGCCTCCGTCCGTGTTCCTGCCCGGCCTCCAGCTTTCTGCCTGCCCACTGCCGGGGGCGGGGGCGGGGGGGGCGTGTCTCTCTGCTTTGTTCCCCCCCCCGCCCCGCCCCCCAGGTGGAGGCAGGTGTTCTCCTAGTCCAGGCTCGGTCGCAGGCAGGTCCTGCGTCCTGGGGCCCAGGGGTCAGCCTTTCCAGCCATCCTGCCCCCTCCCGCCTCTGCCGCAGCCTCTGCCTCGCGTCTGGGTGTGGTTCGGGGTTTGGGGGCGTGTCCCTGGGGCGGGGCTGAGAGGCTCCCTGCTCCTCCCCAGAAGCAGCAGCCTTCACCTGGGTGGGGTCGGGGGGTTGTCCCTCCACCGCTGGATTAAGGCTTTGCTTCGAAGGAGGGGAGGGTCAGGGTGGTGGGTGGCGTTTGCTCCCCCGGGGCACCGGGCTGGGGGTGTGGGGGAGGTCTCCAGCCCCTGCCCTGCTCCCCGGCACACGGGGGAGAGAACGCTCGCCGGCCGAGGCGGTGCCCTTTGCAGCTGGGCTGCCGGCTTTGCCAAAGGGGAACCAGCCTGCAACCCCGCCTCCCGCCTTGGGGGGCTTGTCCCTCTTTCGGATTCAGTCACCTGCTCGCCTTGCAACCGCAGCTCTCTGAGCTCAAGCAGCATTAAAGATGTAGATTATCCACTTTTTCTCCTTGATAGGCTGCGAAGTGTTCTCATGGCCTCTACATCCAAAATGGAACTGGGGCCCCAAAATGATTACTGAAAACAAGATTTTACGATCGGTTTGAGTGGAGAAAAAGGAAGTGGAACCAGACCTGTTTCACCATTTAGGCACATGGGAAATGTACGAAACGCTGTTTTTCAAGGATACATATCTTTCTGAAGGTCCCAGGGAGGATGCCTGGGAGGGAGCGGGGAGGGCAGGCATTAGGAGTGGGTCCTGAGGATGAGCCCGTCTCAGATGAGGTGGGGCCTTGTCCAGACAGGGTCGGAGTGCACAACGAGCTCTCTGCACCGCAGGTCAGGAATTAAAAATGGGAATCGGGAGTGGGAAGAACTGTGCCTAGAGACTGTTTTTATGGGGAATTGAAGGGGCTGTTCGGTCGCCTCCCACCTTACTGTTGAGCGACCTAAAGCCGTTCCCGTCTTGCTTCTTTGCCAGGCAATGCTGGTTCGCGGCAAGCCTTGGGGTCTCCACAGGTTAATTTCCCCGCAGTGGCACAGCAGTCTTTCCAGGCCCATGTGCTCTTCTAGAACTTTGTCCGTCGAGCAAGTCCCCTTCTCTAGAAACTGGCTGAGGTCTGGCTCCTCCGCCTTGCCGTCAGGCAGGATGCGTGTCTGTGACGCTGGTGACTGAGGTTAGAACAAAAGTGGACAGCGTCCTGTTGGCGCTGTACCACTCAGGACGTGTGCCCTTGTAAGGAAGCCCAGGCCACGTGCAGAGGTTCCAGCCACGGCATCAGCCTCCTGCCACGCACGGGCGGGTGGCCTCGCAGACGCTGGGAGCTGCGCTGGGAGGTGGGGCAGCTGCTAGACGTGGGAAGTGTGAGCAGGTAGATGTCGTCGTTGCCCGATGCTGCTGGGGGTGCCTACCTGGGCAGCCCCGGTGCCAGCGCTCCGCGGTGCCCTGCCTTCGCGGTGCCCCTTCTCCTTCACCACGTCAGGCACTGGACCCAGGAGAAGAGAGTGAGCCGCGTCGATTTTGATGCTGGTCTGGATCCAGTCACTAACCTTCCCCCCACTTGGATACTGGGCCCGAGGAGAGGCACTGAGAGGGGCTCGAAGGGCCCATCTTGCCAGGGACGCCGCCCTCCAGCCAGTCACCTGCCTTGTCCAGGGTGCGGAGCTTACGTTTGGCCCTGCGGTGGTGTCTTCAGCGAGGACAGGCATCCGGGGCTGTGCAGCGAGGGGCTCAGCTTCCCACCCGCTCCCTCCCGACTGGTGTGCTTGTAACTCAACCCTGCCTGCTGAGAGCCCTGGGGCTGCAGGAGGTCGGGCCTGCCTGGGACACTCCTGACCTGATGGAGGAGGTGGATGTGGCCATCCCCACGTGGGCCGGCCCGGTCCCACCGGGGGACATGGCTGGGCTAGATCACGGGAGCCGGAGGCGTCCATGAGAAGGCTGAGCCATAGACTGCAGAGAGACCAGTCCTGTCGCTAAAACGCACAAGAAACGCGCCAGCGGCAAATCAGGTGTCCCTAGGACGGAGGCTTTAGGGCCTTGTTTAAATTATGGCCCGTCTGTAACGAGCAGCCTGCGCGTCCTGGCGATTAAGTGCCGCTGCGTTTCTGAAGCGATGATGCGTGTTCTCGAACCGCCAACGGCTGCACAAATGCGCACGTGGCCGCCCTCCGCGGACCCCCCAGTGCCTGCCTTGCCCAGGAGGCTCCATGTCCTGCAGGGGCAGCCGCAGCAACTGGGGCTGCGGGCTGCCCGTCCCGCGAGGTCACGTGCCCGGCCGGGGACGTAGGCACCAAGGGCTTGCCCGAGCCAAGGCCCCTCCCCGGGTGGGGGAGTCACTGCCGCCCCCATCTCCAACCTCATGGCTGTAGGGAGGGGCTGGGGGCTGGGGGAGCCCCTCAGCAGCGTCCAGGACCCCGGCTTCCTCCTCCTGTCCTGCCTTGGGGGCTCCCGCAAGACCCCGGCCGGGAAGCAAGGGGACGCGGTGCCTCCGCGGGGGCCACCCTGCATCGTGTTCCCCTTGCTGCAGCGTCACACGTGGAGGGGGTAGATCTGATGGTCCCGCAGCACTTCCTCGTCTCCTCCCCAGCTGCCCCCCTTCGGGGTGTGTTCGTTCCCTCGGGGCTCATCAACTGGCCTTTGACGGTTCCCATAGTCTTCCAGTGGCACACGTGGTTCGTCCATCTCCCCCTTTCTTTCAAGTTGTAAACCTTCAAGTAAATACGTGCTCCAAAATACTGCACTCTACAATTCTACCCACCCAGTTAAAAATAGCTGACATGTATTTATTATTACACAATACTGAGATGCTCACTTAATTTTAAATTTCAAAAAAATTAGAGAACTTAAAAAGTTCTGAGGAGATCGACTCCCAAAGGCACGCCGCCCGCCCGCCTTGCCATGGTGACTCAAGGGTGGGGATCCTGGACTCGAGGGAGGTGTGTCCACTGGCAGAGCCCACGCGAGCATCCTGCCCAGGGGACCCCGGGGGGCACACTGAGCCGTCTGGGCAAAGCTCCAGTTCCACGGCCAGCTTTTAGGGACCCCGGGCGGGGGGCAGTCTCTGAGGCAGGGCCAGCCTTCATGCAGAGCCGACCTCATCACACCCACTGGCTCTCCCCAGCTCCCAGATGCCGGGCTGTCTCTCCCTGCTCACGGCCCGACCTCCCTCTCTGCTCCCCTGCTGTCCTCCCGGCCATTCTGGTAAAGCAGCGGTCCCCAACCTTTTTGGCACCAGGGACCGATTTCGTGGAAGACAGTTTTCCCACTGATGTGGGGTGGGGGATGGTCTAGGTGGTGATGCCGGCGGCAGGGAGCAGCAGTGAAGCTTTGCCTGAATGCCCGCTGCTCACCTCCTGCTGTGCGGCCCGGTTCCTAACAGGCCGCGGCCCCCAGGGGTTGGGGACCCCTGTGGTAAAGGGTTGAGGAGGAGCTGGCGATGCAGCTCTGACGACGCCTGCCGGCCTGGACCCCTCCTCTGTTCTCGTGGTTTCATGGCCTCTGCTGTAAGAACCGCATCAGGAGATGCTCGGCGAGACCTCTGCACACCGTGGACTTGCCGTGTCCAGAGCACCGGCACACGCATGCCGCACGGGGCTTCCGTTCACCAAAGAGCCGACGTGAACTCCACCAGAGCCAGCCTCTGGTGGGTGCATGGCTCAGACCAGGGCAGACGTGCTCCTGCAGGAAGCAGAGCACCGAGCCAGAAGCGACGGGCCACCTCAGCTGCGGGGCTGCCCTCTGACTCGGCCCTGAACCTGCTCCCGCTGCGCGCCTGGTCCTCGGCCCATGCCCTGACTTGGAGAGCATCTCCTGCCCCAGGGCCTTTGCACCTTCTGTACCTTCAGCTTGCTGGGCTCTTCCCCTGCTGTCCACCGCGCAGCCCTGCCAGTCTGTTGGGAAACGCGGCCACTCTGCCTCCCAGAGATCTTCAACCCTTTCCTTGCTTTTTCTTTCTTTTTAAAATTGCGGTGAGGGCCTCCCTGGTGGCGTGGTGGTGAAGAATCCACCTGCCAACGCAGGGGACACGGCTTCAAGCCCTGGTCCGGGAAGATCCCACATGTCGCGGAGCAGCTGAGACTGTGCACCACAACTGCTGTGCCTGCGCTCTAGAGCCCATGAGCCACAACTACTGAGCCCGCATGCCACAACTACAGAGCTCATGAGCCACAACTACTGAGCCCTGAGCCACAACTACTGAGCCTGTGCTCTAGAGCCTGCAAGCCACAATTACTGAGCCCATGTGCCACAACTACTGAGCCTGAGCCACAACTACTGAGCCCATGAGCCACAACTACTGAGCCTCTGCTCTAGAGCCTGCGAGCCACAACTACTGAGCCTGTGCTCTAGAGCCTGCAAGCCACAGCTACTGAGCTCACATGCCACAACTGAGCCCGCAAGCCACAACTACTGAGCCCACGCTGTAGAGCCCACGAGCCACAACTACTGAGTCTGTGAGCCACAACTCCTGAGCCCATGTGCCACAACTACCGAGCCCACGCTCTAGAGCCCACAAGCCACAACTACTGAGCCTGTGTGCCACACCTACTGAGTCTATGAGCCACAACTACTGAGCCTGCACTCTAGAGCCTGCAAGCCACAACTACTGAGCCCGTGAGCCACAATTACTGAGCCTGCGAGCCACAATTACTGAGCCTGTGCTCTAGAGCCCGCACTCTAGAGCCCACGCGACACGACCACTGAAGCCTGCGCGGCTAGAGCCCATGCTCTGCAACAAGAGAAGCCACCACAATGAGAAGCCCGTGCACTGCAATGAAGAGTAGCCCCCACTTGCCACAACTAGAGAAAGCCCGCACGCAGCAACGAAGACCCAAAGCAGCCAAAAATAAATTAATTAAATAAATTTTTTAAAAATTGTAGTAAAATACACATATCGTAACATGTACCATCTTAACTTTTTTTTTTTTTTTTTTTTTTGTGGTACACGGGCCTCTCACTGTTGCGGCCTCTCCAGTTTCAGAGCACAGGCTCCGGATGTGCAGGCTCAGCAGCCCTGGCTCACGGGCCTAGCCGCTCCGCGGCATGTGGGATCTTCCTGGACCGGGGCACGAACCCGTGTCCCCTGCATCGGCAGGCGGACTCTCAACCACTGCGCCACCAGGGAAGCCCATCTTCACTATTTTTAAGTGCACAGTTTATTTCATCCTCCCAAACGGAAACTCTGTCCCCGTTAAACACTCGCTCCCTGTCACTGCCCCCCGCCAGCCCCGGGCCCCAACTATTCTCACTTTCTGTCCCTATGAATCTGACTCCTCTAGGGACCTCTGTGAGTTAGGAACCGTACAGTACCTGTCCTTCTGTGACCAGCTGATGTCACTCGGCGTAATGTCCCGCAGGCTCATCCACGTTGTGGCGTGTGTCAGATGCCCCTTTTCGAGGCCCAATACTATTCTACCGCGTGCATAGACGGCGCTTTTTATCCATCGTCCATAGGTCTCTTGCTTTTTCCTGGTGGCACAGATCACCTTTGCAGTTGTTTTATTTCTTCTTTGATTCTTCCCACGAGCAGGGAGGCCCCGGTGCCTGATCAGTGGTGGGACCTCAGTGGCTATCTGGTGAGCGAGTGAGTGAATGAGGGAGGATTCTAAGGCTCCTGCTCTCAAGCCGCCCTCCCCGGGGGTTGTCCCGGTTTGATCTGCCCTCATCGGGAGCTGGTGGAGGCCCACGCCGGGTGGGCAGGGATGCCCAGCACCTCCCACTGCTTCCTCTCTAATGCTGACCGATTTGGTAGATAAAGAAGAGCCTCGCTGTGAGCCTGCAGGTCTCTGTGCGCACGTGGAGGCACGTCTCCTAAGGAGCGTGGGGCTGCTGACAGTATTTCAAGCTGAAGAGCTCTATTAATGGGGGCAGGAGTCTTCCCAGCACTACCGAGACCGCCACGGAGAACAGCTGCTTCTTTCTCCAGCTGGCTTGGCTCCGGGAAGCGGGAAGGGTTCTGGAACCCACTGTGCGCTCAGCTTGAGGGAGAATGAGGGCGGGATGAAAACCCAGCCATCCCTGGCGGCGGTGGAGGGGACATGTCCCTGCTCAGGGCTCCTGCTGCAACCGGCACAGCCCGCGGCTTGTTCGGCAGAAGGGAAACTGTCAGGGGGGCCTGACTGATGGCCACGAAGTGGGAGGGCCAGGCTCAGGCTGGCCACCCACCCATGGCTGGTCACACCAGGGATGGGGAGGGGGCCACGCTGCTGTCACCAGTGGGTGGGACGGCACTGCCCTCTGCATGCCGGCCGGACCCTGCAGAGAGGCTCGCCGTCCCTCCTCCCTCCTGGCGGCCCTGGCCCCGGACCTGGTCGGGGTGGCGAATCTCATCCTCCAGGCATGTCGGGGGGCCTGCACCCTAGCTGCAAGGGATGATGCGGGAGTGGCTGGCGCTTCCGGTCCAGAGGTTAGGAGGTGGGCTTTGTCTCCCCCCAGGACTTGAGTCATGAGACGAGGCAATCCACAACCCAGGAAGACCCCCTTCCTGCTGAGCACGGCCAGGCATGACCCATGTCCACCACCCCAGCTCGGGGGAGGGAGGGTCCACCAGCCACGTGGGCTGACCATGGGTTTGGACCCAAGGAGCTCCATCAGTTTGCTTGCTCTCTGGGACACCAGTGTCCTGAGCCAGCTCTCTCTGTCATTTGGGTTTTTATTAAAAAGGGCACCTTGGGAAGGTGTGAGGGTATGGCAGAGATTGAAACTGGCACCCAATTTTTACTTTTTCTTCTTCCTTAGGACTTCCTTAGACACCCCCCCCCATTTTAAGCTGAGCCTGTGGCCACGGAATAAATGTTCCACTGCCCAGCCTCCCTTGCAGCTAAGGTGGGACACGTTCCCACATTCAGGCCAGTGGGCAGGGCAGCCTCCTGTGCTAATACTGCTGTGGCCAGAGCGAGGGTGTGGAGCAGAGACGGTGAGGCTAGCTGACTCCAGGCCGACCTCTGCTCACTAGAGGGTCCCCAGCACAGGCCTGCGTCCTGGGTCTGCCTGGAGAAATGGCAGCGATGGACTAATTCACCATTTTTCCAATTTGCACAAAGGCACTGTCACCTTACCAAGCTGTGTGCCCTCAGGGCTGCATCTAGCAGAGGGATTGCCTTTTTCAAACTCACCCAAAGGTACCTCATGTGCTGGCAGCTGGATCAGCCAATAGGATCCAAGTGGAAGTGTCGTGTATGACGTCAGAAGTGTCAACAAAGGGATGAGGGCACTCTTCTTTTTTTTTTTCTTTTGCGGTACGCGGGCCTCTCACTGTTGTGGCCTCTCCCGTTGCGGAGCACAGGCTCTGGACGCGCAGGCTCAGCAGCCATGGCTCACAGGCCCAACCGCTTCGCGGCATGTGGGATCTTCCCGGACCGGGGCACGAACCCGCGTCCCCTGCATTGGCAGGCGGACTCCCAACCACTGCGCCACCAGGGAAGCCCAGGCACTCTTCTTTATCCCCTTCTCCTCCCTGCTTGCTGGAGCATACACATAATGGCTGGTGCTCCAGCAGCCATCTGGGATCATGAGGTAGAAGCCTGCGTTGAGGATGGAGGAGCAGCAAGGTAGAAAGGTCTTGGGTTTCTGCTGCTGATGGAACTGCTGGCCTCTGCACTGTGATTCAGTGAGAGAGAATCTCCTCTAACCTGAATGGAGCCATTGTCATCTGGGTTTTCTATCACTTGCAGGAGAACCGAATTATAAGTGATACAGAGAGTGTTGATGCTCATTAGCAAACTGAAGGCTCTGAGAAGTCCTGCAAAAAAAACAACTGTTTCCCCAGTGCTTGCCAAACAGTCAGCCACAGAACTCTCTCACCTCCCAGCTCTTCGCCCCTTAGGAGTTCCTTTATTTAGAGGAACAGCGTTTGGGGGTGACAGCACCACACAAATTATGACTCAATAATGAACACATGTGAAAGCACACATTCTAAAGACTTAATCCACAGTGATTGGTTGGAGACGTTCTGGGTTCCTGGGATTCCATTTCTCAATAATGGGTGGGAGAGGGAAAGAGTCAACTGTCTCAGGCATAGATACGGTGAGGTTTCAGGCTCTCAACTGTGTTTAAAAACATCTGTCCTCAGGCTTCCCTGGTGGCACAGTGGTTGAGAGTCCGCCTGCCGATGCAGGGGACACGGGTTCGTGCCCCGGTCCGGGAAGATCCCACATGCCGCAGAGCAACTAGGCCCGTGAGCCATGGCTGCTGAGCCTGCGCGTCCGGAGCCTGTGCCCCGCAATGGGAGAGGCCACAACAGTGAGAGGCCCGTGTACCGCAAAAAAAAAAAAAAAAAAAAAAATCTGTCCTCAAATAACTAGCTTTTGGAACTGCTCCCTGCAGAGTCTGAATTTAGTCCCATCGCATAGTGATGGGTTGATGTAAGTCCCAAGGGTGTGCAAGTTCTGGGAAGTGAGTGCATGGAAGCACGGGGGCATGTCCCACAAGGCAGTGCCCTGAGGAGGGGCAAACGGGGAAGCGGGACAGGGGGAGAGGGATGGTAATATTACCATGATTGAGGCTTACCATGACCGTGGGTGGACCCTGATCTAGTTTGATTGGATTCCAAATACCAGTGAGGTCGAACTTACCTCCTTCTTTACAGACACAGAAATCAGGGCAATCTGCCCAAGAACCCCGCACTGATAAGTGGGAGAGTCAGGATTCAAACCCAGATTGAACTGGGCCCAGGACGCTGCTCTCTGCGGGACTCAATGCTTGTTGGGGTCTAACAGTCCCAGCACAATTTGCACAAAGGCACTGTCGCCTTGCCAAGCTGTGTGCCCCCAGGGCTGCATCTAGCAGCGGGATTGCCTGTTTCAAATTCCCTCAAAGGTACCCTGTGTGCTGGCAGCTGGATCAGCCAATAGGATCCAAGTGGAAGTGTCGGGTATGACGTCAGGAGTGTCAACAAAGGGATGAGGGCAGGTTATGTTGGGGGCGTCAGGGGCTGACTGCATCCCCTCCAAATCCATAGGTTGAAGTCCTAACCCAGCACCTCTGAATGTGACCTTATTTGGAATGAGGTAGTTATAGATGCAGTTAATTAAGATGAGGTCATTAGGGTGGCCCTAACCTGATGACTGGGGTTCTTATAAAAAGGGGTGAGTTGGAAACAGAGACACATGCAGAGGGAGGACGCCATGTGCAGATGGAGGCAAAGGTCAAGGTGATGCTTCTACACCCCAGGGAAGCCCAAGAGTTACCAGCAAACCCCTAGAAGTTGGGAAAAAGCCTCTGGACGGAACCAACGCTGCCCACACCTGGATCTTGGCCCTCTTTCCTCCAGAACTGTGCGAGGATTAATTTGTGTTGTTTAAGCTGCCCAGTTTGGGGTACTTTGTTACACCAGCTCTAGCTAATGCGGGGTGGGGGGCAGGTGGCCGTCTATCTCTGGAAAAACTGAAGACACCGTCACTCCTAGCAGCCCCCCTCCTCCTGCCTAAGCATCCCAGAGAGGGTCGGGCCCACCTGTAAGTAGCACAGACCCAGAGTAACAGTGGCCTATGCAACAGAGGAATGAGTGTCTTTCTCTCTCATAGAAGTCTAGAGGTTAAATCACGGGACTTCAACTGAGTGAATACACGTGAAATGCTTAGAGCAATGGCCAGTTCATAATAGCGATCCGTAAGGTTTAGCCACTGCGTTCAGAGATGTTTGTGGCCGCACCACGTGTCACAGTAAAGCACTGGAAACAAGCCCGTCCGTGTGGGTGGGCGAAGCGGTCTGACGGAAGATGACACGGCCGGAAGTGGATGAGCCGGTGCGGCACCGTCAACACACACCATCCTGAGGGCGCGGAGCTGAGCAGAAAAGGCTGGCGGCACAACGGTACCTATGATACCAGTAACACACGCCATCTAGGGACACACGCGTGTGTAGCGAGACGACACAGGCGCCATCAGAAAGCCACGCGGGGCTCCAGCTGCCGTTGTGAGGTTTTATTTCTTCAGCGGGGCGGTTACTGTTCTTTCCACCTGTTTGTATGTCTGAAATTTTCCCTTAAAATCAGAATATTACGCTGAGTGAAAGAAGTCAAATGCGAGAGTATAATCTGATGATACACTGGGGCTGCTGAAACAAAGCACCACGAACGGGGCTGAGAGCAACAGACCTTCGTTCCCTCCCAGTGTGGAAGCCAGGAGTCTGAGATCAGGGTGTCCCAGGGCCGTGCTCCCTCTGGAGGCTCTGGGGGCGGGTCCTTCCGGCTCTTCCAGCTTCCGGGGCTCCAGGCATCCCTGGCTTGCAGCCGCATCCCTCCCGTCTCCGTCTCCAGGGCCACATCCTCCTCCTCTTGTCCGTGAGTCTCAGGTCTCCGCTTGCCTCTCCCCTAGACGGACCCTTGTTGTCACACACGTGAGGGCCTTTAGGCCTACCTGGATGACCCAGGATAATCGCCCCATCACACCTGCAAACACTTCCAAAGAGGGGAACATTCTCAGGTTCCAGGGATTAGGACCTGATATTCCTTACTTGTCCTACCACAGTTCTACTGAAAAATACTTTTTTGAAAAAACTTCCCCATCCTCAGTCAAATCATCAAATGAGCCCCCCTGAGGTCAGAGCACATCTCCCGCCAGATCTGTGCAGTCCCAGGCCCTCCTCGGACCTGGTGGGGAAGGCCTCCGCCTGCCAGGTTGTCTGTGGGGACCGGGACGGCTTCCCGCACAGCCCCCGGGGGGACAGCGGCGTGTGGCCTGCTCGCGGCTGCCGGGGGCCCAGGGCTGCAGAACACCCGGAAGGAGCCTCGGTCTTAGAGACAAATAGCTGATGACTAAGGAACTGGCCGTTCCCAAAAGGCACACCCAGCTGGGGCTCTTTACAGAGGAGTGAAGCCGCGTCCACGACAGGAGGCCTTTCCCGGAAGATAGATGGAGCGCGGCAGCCGGGACAGGGTCAGGCAGCTGTGAGCACCCCCTCCACACAGCCCAGCCCCGCCAGAAAGCTCCCAAGGGACGGTGGCCTCTCCCGTCGAATCTTCGGCCTGCCCACGTGGTCTGAGGCCTTGGAAGGGGCTCCGGCATGTAGGAAACAAGAGTGGGCCCTCAGGGCTGCGTCTTCAGCATGTCCTGCACGCTGTGTCCGTCTATTGCAATATCTATGGCTGCCCAGCCCTGTTCCCCGTCACTCTGGGGGTACCTGTCTTGATGGCCTGCTGGGGCCCTTGTTTTCCCCCTTCATTTTGGTGGAGTGCAACTTCCAGTGCTCCCTTGGGCCCGGAGGCCACCTGCCTCAGGGGAAACGTCTACATCCTCCCTCCAGGGTTAAGGGAGAGCGTGCCTGCACCCAGGATTCTGGCCCACGTCCCTTCTTTCAGATGTCTTGAGGCTTCACTCCCTTGTCTCCCAGCCTCCATATTCTAGAGATGGAGAAGCTGGATCCCTCTCTCATTCCCTAGACTCTCTCTGTGAGCTGGGTTTCCCCACCCCTAAATGGAAACTTTTTCTAATCTTCTTGTCCCTGTGTGGGTCTTTCTCCATCTGTTGCGCTGAGTACTAGGTGGAACCTTTCAATCTACAAACTCGTGTCTTTCAGACTGGGACAGTTTCTTGAATTATTTCACTGGTGATTCCTTCTCTTTTCTGGAACTCCTACAAACCAGATATTGGAACCCAAGAAGCTCAAAGAATTCCAAGCACAAGAAACATGAAGAAAGATACATCACGATTTCCAAAACAATACTGAACATAAACAAAGCCAGAGGACTCACACTTCTTGATTTCAAAACTTACTACAAAGCTACAGTAATTAAAACAGTGTGGTACTGGCATAAGGACAGACATATAGACCAGTGGAACAGAACCAAAAGTTCAGAAATAAACCCATACATCTATGGCCAACTGATTTTCCACAAGAGTGCCAAGACCATTCAATGGAGAAAGAATGTCTGTTCCCCAAATGGACAGCCATATACAAAAGAATGAATTTGGACCCCTGCCCTGCACCATGTACTAAAATTAACTCAAAATGGATCAATGAACTAAACGTAAAAGCTAAAACTATAAAACTCTTAGAAGAAAACATGACCTTGGATTGGCAAGGATATAACACCAAAAACGAAACAAAAGAATAATTGAACATCATCAAAAACAAAACACTGTTGTACACCAAAGGTCATTATCAAGAAAGAGGAAAGCTACCCCACAGAATGGGAGAAAATATTTGCAAATCACATGTCTGATAAGGCTCTAGTATCCAGAATATATAAAGAACTTCTACAACTGAACAACAAAAGGCAAACAACTCAATTTTAAAATGGGCAAAGGACTTGAATAGACATTTCTCCAAAGAAGATACACAAGTGACCAAACAAGCACATAAAAAGATGCTCAATATCATTAGTCATTAGGGAAATGCAAATCAAAACCACAGTGAGATAACACTTTACACCCACTATCATGGCTATAAAAAACAAAACGCAGAAAATAAGTGTTGGTGAGGACGTGCAGCAACTGGAACCTTCATGCACTGCTGGTGGGGATGTAAAATGGTGCGACCGTGGAACACAATTTGGTGGCTCCCCCAAAATTCATCATAGAATTATCACGTGGCCCAGCAATTCCAGTCCTGGGTATAGAACCGAAAGAACTGAAAACAGGTGTTCAAACAAATGCCTGTACACGAAGGTGCATAGCACTACTAGGCACAACAGCCCAAGAGTGGAAACAACCCAAATGTCCATCAACTGACGATGGATAAACAAAACGTGGTCTGTGCGTATAAGGAATACTGATCAGCTACAAAAATGGAGCAGATTCATGCGGCAGCGTGGGTGAATCTCAGAAACATCAGACAAAGTGAAATAAGCCAGACACGAGAGGTCACATATTGTACGATTCTTTTTATATGAAACATCCCAAACAGGTAAAGCCGTGGGGATGGAAGGCAGAGTAGTGGGTGCCAGGAGAGGAGGGGAGAGGGGAGTGACAGCTTAATGGGGGGATGAAATGTTCTGGAACTCGACAGAGGTGGTGGCTGGACGACCTCTAATGAACACATTGAAAAATTGATCATTTTAGGTTAAGTGGATTTCACCTCAATTAAAAAACCCCAAACACTCAAGCCACTCCAACCAACCCATCCCCCAGTGGACCACGCTGCTGGCAGAAGGGCCACAGCGCCGACGCATGCTTCCTGGGCCCCATTCTCCTGCTCCCCCCTCTGGACTCCTGGGAAAGGCACTGGCCTCTGTCTTCAGTCCCCCTACCCCAGTCACGGCAGGGGTCCATCCGCCTGGCTGAGTTCTCTTTGAAAAGATTTGCTTGCTGAAACATCTTAAGAGAAAGTTAGTTAAAGAAAAACACATCTAATCGAATAAATCATACGTAGATTCATTTAGGTGGCCAGGTGTTAATGACGGGGACCTGTAACATCTCTGCTGGGCCCCGGCTAAGCCCTAAGCATCCTTGACACCCACTGTGACAGTGACGCCCAGTGCCAGGTGGCTAAAATCATGTGTGTGTTTGTTTAGTGTTTACGAAAGCGAAGGAGAACAGCCGCACAGCCCTGGGGGGTGGTCAGAGCTGGGCTGCGGCCCCGGCACCTCCACTTCCCGAGTTTGTCTTCTGGTTCCGCTCGCGGGCGGCCACGAAGTTCAGCAGGTCGATGGCAGTGACGACTCCGAACACCATCTGCCTCTTACTGGACTCCCCGTGGCTGTGGTCTGAGGGGGGACAAGGCCGCAGGTTCAGAGGGGCCTTCATACGGAGCGGATCTGAGGCACAGGGTGGCGGGGGTGTGCGGGGAGGATGCCCCGTGTCCACGGGCACCTGTGTGCCCTGGCGGCCCAAGCACAAGTGCCGTCCCCTCCCAACGCAAGCCACTTGGGCGAAGCTGCAGAGAGCAGGGCCCTGACCCCGCTGAGCCACGCCCACCAGGGACGCCCGAGGGCCACATTCATTCAGAACAGCCGGGGGTCGCCCCTGGTGCCCAAGGCCCGAGTCGTGGCACGAAATTCCAATCCTACTCACACCCAACACCACCGGCTCACATCTCTGGCCTACAGTTCTGTGTTCAAACCCATGCCTTTCTCTCAGGCTTAGAATGAACGCAGGCCGCTGGCCCCCTGCCCTGCCGCCCAAGGGCAGAGAGGGGGATGGAGATGGTATATTTTACATTTCAGCTCGACTGGGCCATGGAGTGCCCCGATACTGGGCGAACATTCTGGGTGTCTTTGGATGAGATCAACTCTTGATTGGATGGACCTAGTAAAGCAGATTGCACTCCCCAGTGTGGGTGGGCCTCATCCAGTCAGTTGAAGGCCCGAATAGAACAAAAGGGCTGACCCAACGTGAGTAAGATGGAAACGTCCGGCCTTTGGACCCGGAAACATTGACTCTTGGGGCCTTGAACCTGGCCACTAGCCCCACAGGTCTTGGGACTTGCCAGGCTATAAGCCGTTCCTTAGAGCAAATCTCTGTATACACACATCCTACTAGTTCTGTTTCTTCGGGGAACCCTGACTGACAGCTGTTGTGAAGCACACAGCGGGCCGGGCAGAGCTGAGCAGCCGGTGGCAAACGCCCAGGTCGCACCCCGTTCCACCAGACCCCGCTTCCCTGTCTGTCCCTCACGCCTGTGAGGGCAGAGGTCACACAGGGTGGGCTGCTGGAGACACAGAGAGGCCAGGCACCCTACTGGCCGGCTCGGAGCACCTCAGGAAAAAGCAAGGGGCACCCAGAAGAGATGAGGGGCTTCGAGGCAAAGGGGCAGCTTTGGAGCACTGGGCCCCACGGGGGCGGGCAGTCGGAGCGGTCTCCAGGTGCCCCGGGAGATACTGGCCAGAGCTGGGTCAGCAAACTTTCCGTAAAGGGCGGTAGGGTCTCTGTTATGACCCCTCAGCTCCGCCCACATAGCACGAAAGCCGCCGCTGACAGTGCTTTCTGACAGGGCGGTGTCGAAGGAAACTATTTACAGACCCTGAAACCGGATCCCACGTCAGGGTGTGTGGATATTCAAACACGAGTGTGCGACACAAGAAGGGGAGCCGGGGCCTGGACGCCCTCCTTGGCACTTGGAGGCTGCGAGGCTGACCGCAGCGCCGCTCCCCAGCTCGAGGGCTGGGCGGGGCGTACACACCTGCAGGTCCCCCCATCCCCAAGGCCAGGTCCCGCGCCCAGGAACCGAGGACGGGAGAGGGTTAGGTGGGGGCGCCCAGGCCCCGGGACCAGCCCTCGGCGGGCGGGAGGGCGGGCTCCAAGGCCCCCCCACCACCGGCCCCAATTCTCGGGATCTGTATAACCCTCGTCCTCTCCCGGCACCAGAATAACATCCCGGGCCTCCAGAGATGCGGCCAGGAGGTCCGGGAAGGGCTTTGTGAGCAGGCTATAAAGCCCTGTGATCTGACCGCGAGCCGGTACCCAGGTTGGCCCACAGCGGGGTCCCTCTGAGATCTGCACCCAAGGCTGGGGATCAGCTTCTCCAGCTCCCAGACGCCCTGTGCGCTCACGGCAGGAAAGCGCACACACAAGCCTGGGCCGGAGGCCCGGCGGCCAGCACCCCAGCTCCCGCCCCCGCCCCCAGCCCGCAGAGGGCCCCACTTACACTGGATCTGCTCGTGGACCACCAGGGCGAAGTGGTCCATCTCCAGGATGTGCGAGAGCTTGCCCAGAGGGTCCGTCAGGTGGATCTGGAAGGGAAGCCGCGGTCAGCGCTCGCCAGGGCAGCCCAGCTCGGCCGGGGCCCGAGGAAAGCACAAGGCAGCAGGAGGGGCCGGCATCCCTCCAGAAGGTTCTTCTGGAGCCTCTTGCTGACTTAGAAACTGAACGAGCCCTGACACACGGGAAAGGACACTTGGATGACCTGAAGAGTCCGTACGTATCACTCTGCAAAGAGCCAGCAGGACGGCTTCCCACAGTATGATTCCACCTCTATGAATTTCCGGAAAAGGCAAAACTAGTCGGATTGGCGGTTCAGGCAGTGGGGAATGGGTACAGGGATCCAGGGCACGTGGGGCACGTACACTACTGTGTGCGATGCTGTAATGGGTACAGGTCACTGTACCTTTGTCAAGACCCACAGAGCTGTAGAACCCAAAGACTGAACCCTCAGTAAACGAGTGACTTTAGTTACGAACAGCGTAACATGCGCCATCCATCGGAACAAATCCTACATCAGTGCAAGATGTGACAGGACAGGGCGTGGTGAGGGGCGGGGGTACGGGGCCTGGTGAGGGGCGGGCAACGTGAGCGCCCACTCTGGGCCATCTGCTCAGTAGACACACGATGAGAGCTTCCAAGAAAAAGAAGAAAAAGACACTTAGGTCCGTCTTTCAAAGCCCAAGGCGATCTCCAAAGCTGTGAGCCCCACTGGAACCGTTTCTAGTTCAGCTCTCGCAAAGGAGGCAAGTTCCCTGGGAGAGGACGCAAGCTCGGGGGTGGGAGGAAAAGCGCCAGCAGTGCCTTAACCTGTGTAAGGAGGGCTGGGCACCACTGCCCGCCAAGCACTAGAGCAGCTGAGCGGTACACAACACAGCGGCCCCGGGCTGCGGAAGCAACTTCCCCCATGCTTGCCTTTACGCGGTCAGACGCTGGGTGTGGTCAGTAGACCACGGGTGGGGGGGGGGGGGTCAGGATTTCTCCTCTCCGCCAGGAGAACAGGGCGGAAAGGGGGCGCCACAGCTCCATGGGCACCTCCCCCTGCTGCTCACTGCCGGCGGCCAGACCCCCGTGGCGGCAGGAAGGGGCAGCCCTGGAGGCGGAGGGTGTACCCAGGAGACAGGACCCACCCAGGTTTCCTCGGGGCCGCATTCTCCTCGGGACACTGTCTGCACCAGGGATGCCGGGGACCCTGCTGAAGGACGTCCTGTGTCCGCTTACACCCACCGCTCGGTTCCTGGAGCAGAGCAGGCACGCACGGCCCCACCCAACATCTCGGTGGCAGGGCGTCGAGACCCCCGAGGGCCTGGACGGCACTAGAGCCCAGGGAAATGACGCTCGGCTACACCCCGGGTGAAGGCTGCAGCTGGAGGTCAGCCTCGGCCACTAAGGGGGTGACCGAGTGGAACAGGGAGGAGCCAGTCCTGACTACAGGCTGCATCTGTTTCTTTTACTTTAACCTTTGCTTTGTTCGCTAAAAGGACAGCCTGCCTCGGGGAACCCCGCCCCTCTGCCTGAATGTTAAACCCAAGTGCCTTTGTTCAGGGAAACGTCCTGACCCTGCCCACCTGTGGATGGCTGCAAGAAAGAAGAAACAAACACATCCCCTCCCCCACATCCCCTCCCCCGAGGCTGGCCATTCCAGGGGACATTTGCATATCTTATGGCCTTTTTACTTTACTTCCTCACCTCCTCCCCCTCTCTGTTCTGTGAAAGAAACTGGCATCCAGACCCTGGGAAGATGGTTCTTTGAGACATCAGTCTGCCATCTTCTCCGTCTGCTGGCTTTCCAAATAACGTTGTATTCCTATAGCCTTGACACCTTGTCTCCCGATCTACTGGCCTGTCCTGCGGCAAGCAGAGCAAGCTTGGACTCAGTAACATTAGAGCGCTCGGCTCTTCCCTGGGGGAGGGAAGGGCACACACAGCAGAGAATCAGCAGGAGAAGCCAGAGACACAACAGGACTGGACTCAGGCACGGGAGGGGGTGGACAGCATGCACACCACACCTCGGAGGGACCTCAAAACACTCTGCTGGGCTTCCCTGGTGGCACAGGGGAAGAATCCACCTGCCAATGCAGGAGACACGGGTTTGAGCCCTGGTCCGGGAAGAGCTCACATGCCATGGAGCAACTAAGCCCTGCGCTCTAGAGCCTGCGAGCCACAACTACTGAGCCCGTGAGCCACAACTACTGAAGCCCTCACGCCTAGAGCCCATGCTCTGCAACGAGAAGCCACCGCAATGAGAAGCCCTCGCACCGCAACAAAGAGTAGCCCCCGCTCGCCGCAACTAGAGAAAGCCTGCGCGCAGCAACAAGGACAGAACGCAGCCAAAAATAAAATAAAATAAATTTATATAGAAAAAAAACCACAAACCACTCTGCTGCATGAAAGAAGCCAGACAAGGGTACACACGGTGGGGCTGCATATGCGCATGGCCCGGGGAGGGCGCACAGTCTACAGGACAGGACAGACGTGCGGGGAGGGGAGAGGAAGCCGGGGTAGAAGTGGGGGAGGGGATGGATACGCTCACTCTTGACTGTGGTGTCGCGAGTGTGTGTTCATTTCAAAATCATCAAATGGGACACGCTATGTTCAGCTCAACGCAGGGAAGAGAAGGAGGGGCAGAAACTTCCAGAAAGGCCGGTGGGCAATGGCATGGGCGGAAAGGTTGCCCCTGCTCAGCCTGGCTGGCCATGTGACGCCGGGCCCTGTGCTCCCCACGCAGGGCCCACAGGGGCCAGGATAGCCTCTTGGAGCCTCCACTGGACTGGGGGGCAATAAGTGCTCCAAGAACACACCCCGTGTGCTAGGTGCTCGGGCCCTGGGGGTCAGAGAGGCCGAGGGGAGGGGACGGGGGGTGGGGGGCAGGAGAGCAGACACAGCGGTGCCAAGGCAGCAGGAAGGGACCGGCCCGTCTGAGAACCAGGGCAGGCGGACGGCAGGAGTGGAGGCAGCCGGGGTCGCAGGGCCGGGACCCTCCCGGCTGGGCTTGGCAGGAAGGGGCAAGACCCCACCCACGTCTCCTGTGGTCTCTCCAGCCGCAGAGTTAGGGCCAGGAGTGAGGGGCCATGCAGGGACCACGCCAGAGGCGATGGCAGCGCGGTGGATATGGGGAGAAACGCACAGACTCTGGCGACATTTCGGCTACGTGTGAGGTGGGGAAAGAGGAAAACCAAATCCATGCCTAGATCTGGGCTCCACCCGCTGCCTTTCAAGCGGGAGACAGCCAGCGACCCAGCACTCCCGCTCCCTGGGGGTCCGAGGAGAAAGGGGTTGTGGAATGCCAGGAGACCAGGGAGAGGGGCTGCCCTGACCCCAGGCACCCTCGGGGACACAGAGTCGGCTCTGCCCTGGCCCATCACAGGGTGGCCATCATCTCAGGATGACCACGGGGTCTGACCAGCCCCGGCTCAGCCTCCAGAACGTTCTAGTTCTTATTAAATACTTAGGCGTGCCAGGTGATCTTAAATGAGGTGTGCATAGGACAAAATCAGGGCCCGGTGCCCTGGGAATGGTCATGCTGGCAGATGCCCGGCTCGGCTGGGATGACGGTCCCTGGGCTTGCCAGTGACCACAGGCATTGCCAAAGTACAGGCGTGGGTGAGCCCTCACCAATGCTGGCCTTACCCACCTGGGGCTTCTTGCTTTGTGAAGCTGGGGCGAATTGTCAGATTTAGGGGTCTGATGGGGTCAGGGGCGAGGGACGCGTGGCCCCGCCTCCCGGGACGGAGCTGGTCTCAGCACCGACTGCTCAGGCCTCGCGAGGCTCATACCTGTTTGAACTGCTTGTAGATGACTTTTCGAACTTGGTCCGAAGGCTGAACCTTCCCCGCGAGCAGGGACGACAGCATGTTCCCCAGGGTCACCATCCCCAGGATCACCCTGGGGAAGCAGAGGCGGTGCAGGAGTCAGCACTGGTGCCTCTCCCGCACCCTCCACACCCCACCCCACCCCACCCCCTGCCAAGACAGCAGAGTCCAGTACAGCCACCCTCAGGGTCAAGCCCAGAACTCCTCTTAGAACCAACCACTATCTACCCAGGGTCTCTGTGTGGCAGGAGCCGAGCAGTGACCAAACACCCTGCCCTTGGAGCTGACCGTCCAGTGCAGGCAACGGGAAACCAGTGAGTCCTCTGGGCATCTCCATTCTGACAGGTGTCAAGGGTGACCAGCTGGCCAGTGTCCTGGGACATGGGACTTTCGGTGCTAGAATTGGGACAGTCCCGGGAGAGCCCTGATGGTGCGTCACTGTCACCAGGGCACGTCTGTCACGGCCTTCCACTGTCAGGCACATGCCCAGAGCCAGGGCAGGACCCTACACCGGCCTCCTGTGCACATGCTGGGTGCAATGGGCTGGGACCAAGGCATTAAAGCCCAAAGGCTTAATACAAGCAGCCCCCATCCTGGCCGGTGCTCAGGGACCAGCCGTCCAAGACTCTGAGCATCTGAGTGCAAAGTGACCAAGGCCAGCCGGCCAGCTGTGGAGTCCCCTGGGCTGCCCCGTCCAGCACCACGGACACAGAGCAGCGTGGAGCACAGGCTGGAGGCGCCCGGCAGGGCCCTCTGAGGGCAGAGCTCTGGATGGAGGCTGAGACTGACCCCGACTCGTCCACCACGGGCGCCTGGTCGAAGCCCTTCTCCCGGAGGATGTCGATGGTGTGTTCACAGGTGACCGTGGGCAGCACCGTCAGCGGGGCCGACAGGCTCAGCTCCTGAACTCGGAGGTGCCACCACCTGCAGGAAGAGGGTGGGCCAGGGAGGCTGAGTCCAGGACAGGGAGACCGCAGGGGCGCCCAGCCAGGTGCAGGACAGCACACGTGCCCAGGGTACCAGGAACGCAAGTCGCGAGCCACACGCGTGCGGCTGGGGAGACATCTCTGCTCAGAGGCGTCCTCACCATGGCTTCTTCACCAAGAGGTCCTCCTCCTTCATGAAGCCCTTCTGCAGCATCCACTTGTCGCTCAGGAACTTGGACCTGCGGCACCACGAGTCACCAGGGGCTCACCACCACCTCTGCCCACACTGAGGGTGGAGGTGCTCAGAGAGGGAAAGCCCAGCACCCCTCCCCACGGCCCAGCAGAGACCCCAAAGGGGCTGGCCGGAGGCTCCGCGAAGAGGCCTGAGAGCCAGAGTCCAGAAAGACCCCCCAGGGAACTGTGGTCTATGGGGGCATCTGGTCAACCAGGGCTGAATGAGCTCAGAGCACAGCAGAAGGTTCTGTGGTACGCTGGGACCTGGGACCTGGGACCCTTTTCTGCAGTGCTTGCACCTGGACAAACGTCTTCTCAAGCAACAGATACAAAGAGACTATGAGGGACTAAAAATAACTGCATGCACAGCACAGCTGGGGCAAATTAAGGACAAAACAAGACAGAAGAAAACCAAAAACCCAACTGCCACTTCTGAGTTGCTGGGAGCAAAAGCAGGGTCCTGCAAATGCCCCGTGTACACAGTACCACAAAGGGGTGGGCAGACCACCTAAGCCACCCCTCCTGACCCCTGGACCCACCCCTACCCTCACCCCACTTAAGGGACCAGCTCACCCCCTCCTCAGCGAGAGAGCAAGGGAAGCTGTTACTTGTTTCCACTCCCGCCTGCTACAGAATGAGTCCCAATAAAGCCTTGCCTGAATTTCTCGTCTGGCCTCTTATTAGTTTCTATTGATTAAAGAGTCCGAGAACCCAGGTGGGTAACAGTTCTGTCCCGGATCCTGTGCCATCATGTCCCCTCGGGGCTCCTGGGTGGCCTCTTCCCTGGCTGTCCTCATGTCTGCTCTGGCAGAGGGGCATGGGGGACCCCATCCCACCTGGGCTCAGAGGACACCAGACTAGGCCTTGGGGTCTGCCAGAGACCTGCCCTAAAAAGGCAGATGAGAAAGCACCTGACAAACAGCTGCTTAGGCCTGGAGCTACAGGGGCAGGCTTGGAGGGAAGACCGCTGAAAGCCCAGAGTGACTTCAGTTCAGGGGTGAGGAAACTGAAGCCCAGAGGGTAAAGCAGAGTTGTTGACCCTCACCAGCCATGTGGCTGACAGGGTCTTGGTGCTCCGGCCGGGTGCCAGGCCTGAGCCTCTGAGGTGGGAGAACCAAGTTCAGAACAGTGGTCCATCAGAGACCTCCCGGCCCCTCGTAATAGCAATCGGCAAGAGCTCTCCCAGAGATCTCCGTCTTAACACTAAGACCCAGCTCCACCCAACGGCCAGCAAGCTCCAGTACTGGACACCACACACCAAACAACCACCAACACAGGAACACAACTGCACCCAATAGCAGAGAGGCTGCCTAAAATCATAAGTTAACAGACACCCCGAAACACACCACCAGAGGCAGTCCTGCCCACCAGAAAGACAAGATCCAGCCTCATCCACCAGAACACAGGCACCAGTCCCCTCCACCAGGAAGCCTACATGACCCACTGAACCAACGTTACCTACTGGGGCAGACACCAAAAACAACGGGAACTACAAACCTGCAGCCTGTGAAAAGGAGACCCCAAACACAGTAAGTTAAGCAAAATGAGAAGACAGAGAAACACACAGCAGAGGAAGGAGCAAGATAAAACCCCACCAGACCTAACAAATGAAGAGGGAATGGGCAGTCTACCTGAAAAAGAATTCAGAATAATGATAGTAAAGATGATCCAAAATCTTGGAAATAGAATGGAGAAAATACAAGAGATGATTAATAAGGACCTAGAAGAACTAAAGAGCAAACAATGATAAACAACACAATAAATGAAATTAAAAATTCTCTAGAAGTAATCAATAACTGAATAACAGAATAACTGAAGCAGAAGAACAGATAAGTGACCTGGAAGATAAAATAGTGGAAATAACCACTGCAGAGCAGAATAAAGAAAAAAGAATGGGGCTTCCCTGGTGGCGCAGTGGTTGAGAGTCCGCCTGCTGACGCAGGGGACATGGGTTCGTGCCCCGGTCCGGGAGGAGCCCACATGCCGCAGAGTGGCTGGGCCCATGGGCCATGGCCGCTGGGCCTGCGCGTCCGGAGCCTCTGCTCCACAACAGGAGGGGCTGTGGTGGTGAGAGGCCCACGTACCACAAAAAAATAAAAAATAATAATAATGAAAAGAATGGAGGACAGCCTCAGAGACTTCTGAGAAAACATTAAACGTGCCAACATTCGAATTATAGGGATCCCAGAAGAAGAAGAGAAAAAGAAAGGGACTGAGAAAACATTTCAAGACATTATAGTTGAAAACTTCCTTAATATGGGGAAGGAAATAGTCAATCAAGTCCAGGAAGTGCAGAGAGTCCCATACAGGATAAATCCAAGGAGAAACACGCCAAGACACATATGAATCAAACTATCAAAAATTAAATACAAAGAAAAAATATTGAAAGCAGCAAGGGAAAAGTAACAAATAACATACAAGGGAATCCCCATAAGGTTAACAGCTGATCTTTCAGCAGAAACTCTGCAAGCCAGAAGGGAGTGGCAGGACATATTTCAAGTGATGAAAGGGAAAAAAACCTACAACCAAGATTACTCTACCCAGCAAGGATCTCATTCAGATTCGACAGAGACATTAAAACCTTTACAGACAAGCAAAAGCTAAGAGAATTCAGCACCACCAAACCAGCTTTACAACAAATGCTAAAGGGGCTTCTTTAGGCAGGAAACACAAGAGAAGGAAAAGACTTACAATAACAAACCCGAAACAAATAAGAAAATGGTAATAGGAACATACATATCAATAACTACCTTAAATGTAAATGGATTAAATGCTCCAACCAAAAGACACAGACTGGCTGAATGGATACAAAAACAAGACCCATATATAGGCTGTCTACAAGAGACCCACTTCAGACCTAGGGACACAGACTGAAAGTAAGGGGATGGAAAAAGATATTCCATGCAAATGGAAGCCAAAAGAAAGCTGGAGTAGCAATTCTCGTATCAGACAAAATAGACTTTAAACTAAAGACTATTACAAGAGACAAAGAAGGACACTACGTAATGATCAAGGGATCAATCCAAGAAGAAGATATAACAATTGTAAATATTTATGCACCCAACACAGGAGCACCTCAATACATAAGGCATATGCTAACAGCCATAAAAGGGGAAATCGACAGTAACACAATCATAGTAGGGGACTTAACACCCTACTTTCACCAATGGACAGATCATCCAAAATGAAAATAAGTAAGGAAACACAAGCTTTAAATGATACATTAAACAAGATGGGCTTAATTGATATTTATAGGTCATTCCATCCAAAAACAACAGAATAGTCTTTCTTCTCAAGTGTTCATGGAACATTCTCCAGGATAGATCATATCTTGGGCCACAAATCAAGCCGTGGTAAATTTAAGAAAATTGAAATCGTATCGAGTATCTTTTCTGACCACAACACTATGAGACTAGATATCGATTATAGGGAAAAATCTGCAAAAAATACAAACACATGGAGGCTAAACAATATACTACTAAATAACCAAGAGATCACTGAGGAAATCAAAGAGGAAATCAAAAAATACCTAGAAACAAATGACAATGAAAACACGATGACACAAAACCTATGGGATGCAACAAAAGCAGTTCTAAGAGGGAAGTTTATAGCAATACAATCCTACCTCAAGAAACAAGAAAAATCTCAAATAAACAACCTAACCCTACACCTAAAGCAATTAGAGAAGGAAGAACAAAAAAACCCCGAAGTTAGCAGAAGGAAAGAAATCATAGAGATCAGATCAGAAATAAATGAAAAAGAAATGAAGGAAATGAAAGAAGCAAAGATCAATAAAACTAAAAGCTGGTTCTTTGAGAAGACAAACAAAATTGTTAAACCATTAGCCAGACACATCAAGAAAAAAAGGGAGAAGACTCAAATCAACAGACTTAGAAATGAAAAAGGAGAAGTAACAACTGACATTGCAGAAATACAGAGGATCATGAGAGATTACTACAAGCAACTATATGCCAGTAAAATGGACAACCTGGAAGAAATGGACAAATTCTTAGAAAAGCACAACCTTCCGAGACTGAACCAGGAAGAAATAGAAAATATAAACAGACCAATCACAAGCACTGAAATTGAAACTGTGATTAAAAACCTTCCAACAAACAAAAGCCCAGGACCAGATGGCTTCACAGGCAAATTCTATCAAACACTTAGAAAAGAGCTAACACCTATACTTCTCAAACTCTTCTAAAATATTGCAGAGGGAGGAACACTCCCAAACTCATTCGACGAGGCCACCATCACCCAGATACCAAAACCAGACAAAGATGTCACAAAGAAAGAAAACTACAGGCCAATATCACTGATGAACACAGATGCAAAAATCCTCAATAAAATACTAGCACACAAAATCCCACAGCACATTAAAAGGATCATACACCATGATCAAGTGGGGTTTATCCCAGGGATGCAAGGATTCTTCAATATACACAAATCAATCAATGTGATACACCATATTAACAAATTGAAGAATAAAAACTGTATGATCATCTCAATAGATGCAGAGAAAGCTTTCGACAAAATTCAACACCCACATATGATAAAAACTCTCCAGAAAGTAGGCACAGAGGGAACTTACCTCAACATAATAAAGGCCATATATGACAAACCCATGGCCAACATCATTCTCAATGGTGAAAAACTGAAACCATTTCCACTAAGATCAGGAAGAAGACAAGGTTGCCCCACTCTCACTACTATTATTCAACATAGTTTTGGAAGTTTTAGCCACAGCAATCAGAGACGAAAAAGAAAGAAAAGGAATCCAAATCAGAAAAGAGGAAGTAAAACTGTCACTGTTTACACATGACATGATACTATACATAGGGAATCCTAAAGATGCTACCAGAAAACTACTAGCGCTAATCAATGAATTTGGTAAAGTAGCAGGATACAAAATTAATGCACAGAAATCTCTTGCATTCCTATACACTAATGATGAAAAATCTGAAAGAGAAACTAAGGAAACACTCCCGTTTACCATTGCAACAAAAAGAATAAAATACCTAGGAATAAACCTACCTAAGGAGACAAAAGACCTGTATGCAGAAAACTATAAGCCACTGATGAAAGAAATTAAAGATAAAACAGATGGGGAGATATACCATATTCTTGGATTGAAAGAATGAACACTGTGAAAATGACTTTACTACCCAAAGCAATATACAGATTCAGTGAAATCCGTATCAAACTACCAATGGCATTTTTCACAGAACTAGAACAAAAAATTTCACAATTTGTATGGAAACACAAAAGACTCCGAATAGCCAAAGCAATCTTGAGAAAGAAAAACGGAGCTGGAGGAATCAGGCTTCCTGATTTCAGACTATACTACAAAGCTACAGTAATCAAGACAGTATGGTACTGGCACAAAAACAGAAATACAGATCAATGGAACAGGACAGAAAGCCCAGAGATAAACCCACACACACACGGTCACCTTATCCTTGATAAAGGAGGCAAGAATATACAATGGAGAAAAGACAGCCTCTTTAATAAGTTGTGCCAGGAAAACTGGACAGCTACATGTGAAAGACTGAAATTAGAACACTCCCTAACACCATATACAAAAATAAAGTCAAAATGGATTAAAGCCTAAATGTAAGGCAAGACACTATAAAACTCTTAGAGGAAAACATAGGCAGAACACTCAATGATACAAGTCACAGCAAGATCCTTTTTGACCCACCTCTTAGACAAATGGAAATAAAAACAAAAACAAACAAATGGGACCTAATGAAACTTAAAAGCTTTTGCACAGCAAAGGAAACCATAAAGAAGACCAAAAGACAACCCTCAGAATGGGAGAAAATGTTTGCAAACGAAGCAACTGACAAAGGATTAATCTCCAAAATATACAAGGAACTCATGCAGCTCAATATCAGAGAAACAAACAACCCAATCCAAAAATGGGCAGAAGACCTAAACAGACATTTCTCCAAAGATATACAGATTGCCAACAAACACATGAAAGGAGGCTCAACATCACTAACCATTAGAGAAATGCAAATCAGAACTACAATTAAATATCACCTCACACTGGTCAGAATGGCCATCATCAAAAAATCTACAAACAATAAATGCTGGAGAGGGTGTGGAGAAAAGGGAACCCTCTTGCACTGTTGGTGGGAGTGTAAATTGGTGCAGCCACTATGGAGAACAGTATGGAGGTTCCTTAAAAAACTAAAAATAGAACTGCCATATGACCCAGCAATCCAAATACCGGGCATATACCCTGAGAAAACCATAATTCAGAGTCATGTACCACAATGTTCACTGCATCACAATTTACAATAATCATGACATGGTAAGTGTCCACTGACAGATGAATGGATAAAGAAGATGTGGCACATATATACAATGGAATATTACTCAGCCATAAAAAGAAACGAAATTGAGTTAGTTTTAGTGAGGTGGAAGGACTTAGAGTCTGTCATACAGAGTGAAGTAAGTCAGAAAGAGAGAAACAAATACCGTGTGCTAACACATATATATGGAATCTAAAAAAAAAAAAAGTTTCTGAAGACCTAGTTGCAGGACAGGAATAAAGACGCAGACGTAGAGAATGCACTTGAGGACACGGGGAGGGGGAAGGGTAAGCTGGGACGAAGTGAGAGAGAGGCATGGACATATATAGACTACCAAATGTAAGGTAGATAGCTAGTGGGAAGCAGCCGCATAGCACAGGGAGATCAGCTCGGTGCTCTGTTACCACCTAGAGGGGTGGGATAGGGAGGGTGGGAGGGAGACGCAAGAGGGAAGAGATATGGGAACATATGTATATGTATAACTGATTCACTTTGTGATACAGCAGAAAGTGACACACCATTGTGAAGCAGGTATACTCCAATAAAGATGTTAAAAAAAAAAAAAGGCAGACGAGGACCAAGAAAGTGGGGAGCAGGGAGGACCCACAGCCCCCCAGCCTAGACGTGTGTGCCCGAGACATGATCATTCAGTCACACTCTCGCCATTTCTCTCTCACACACACAGGCAGGAGTGCGCACGCACAGCAGTCTGGCCCAGCACACGGCGAGATGGCCGTTCTCACGCACCGTGCGGTGTGAGCGGACGGCCATGCTCAGGGCAACCTGGCAGTGGACACCCAGACGTGCCTCACCCCTTGCTGGAACGGGCGCCCACCAGGGGCAGCGGAGCTCACCCGAGGTATGTAACCTGCCACTCCTGGGCCAGGGAGGAAGCCCACGGGTCCGTGGGGGAGGTCTCTAGCCCCCCGTGCCCTTGTTCCCGCATAGCAACCCTGGCTCTTTCAGCCGGTGGCCCCAGACGGGCGCCATCGGCCGAGAGGACGGGAACTGGAAGCAGGAGGCTGCAAGCTGCCACCTGGGCAGGTGTGCAGATACTCAGCACCATCGGACTGGAAGGGGCCTCGGAGGCCAGCAGGCAGGCATCGCACAGCCCGTCCCCGGGGCTGCCGAGCCCAGCCTGGGTCTCGCCAGGTAGGGGCTGCAGCGTGAGCGAAGCAGCAGAGCCGGTGCTCCCTGCAGCGGGGGTTGCGGAGGCACTCTTAGGGCGGCTGCGTCCTCCTCCGCATCCCCCGCGGCCTCACAGACCCCCATGCCGCCTCCCTCCTGCTGCCGCGTCTCGGGGAGGCCTGGCGGGCACCAGAGCCGGCACAGGCGCCTGGGGGGCGGAGTGCGGGCAGCCGAGGGGCCGGAGGGACTGCTCCTTACATGTAGTTCCGCACAGAGTCCGGCAGGATCACCACGCAGCGCTGCTCCTCTCTGAGCTCCTGGGCGGCCTTCACGGCCACCGACATGGCACTGCCGGCACTGCCGCCTGCCGGGAGGGTCGGGGTCAGACCCGGCGGGGGCGTGCGATGCACGTGTGCGTGCCAGTGCGTGTGCACGCCCCAACACGCTCTGGAGGGGTCCTCGGTGGAGGGACCGGGCTCGGGGTGCTGGGAGGACCCCCCATTCTCACTGTCTACCCACATTCTCCTCGTTACCACCGACTGTCACGACCAAACCCTCCTCGCACAGAACCTCCAAGCCCTGCAGCAGATGGGGTGCAGGTGGGCCGGGCAGCCCCAGAGCGAGGGTGTCCTTCCGGCGCTGGCCCAGCAGCTGGCAGAGGCCGAGCGCCCGGCGCCCCACTCACCGCACAGCAGCCCCTCCTGCGCGATCAGCATGCGCGCGAAGGCGAAGGCATCCTCGTCGTTGCTCTTGAACCACGTGTCCACCACCTGGGGGGCCGAGGGCAGGCGGTCAGGCCGGGCAGCGCCGGGCGCTGGGCAGCGGGGGTGTGGTGGGCGTGGGCACCACCGCCCAGGTTGCAACCTCACAGAGGACCTCGGTCCAGGAGGTCGTGACCCTCCAGGGATGCAGCCCAGCCCCTTGTCTGGGATCCAGGACTCGCATCTGCAGACCTAGGTCGCGCCCCAACCCCTCCCCCCGGGTCCAGCACACTGTGCACGTGGCCAGTAAAACCGCCCAGCAGCCCCGCTGAGGGCCACACTTCTAGTCTAGGTCTCTGACCGAAGCATCCTTTAGGGTCCTTAGAAGGAGCCTTCTCTGGGGTCCTTAGCTCTCCCACGTCGGCCTGCTTACCCGCTCCAGCCACCCGGCTCCCTCCCCCTGCCGGGGTGGTCTGTGCCACCTGCCACCCCCCAACGGCCTCTGTGTCTGCCCAACAGGGCCGTGGTACATGCTCGTCAGGTAAAGTACCGCGAGTCACCACGTCATGACCCCCGAGACTACTGCCCCGTGCAGCGCGGAGCTCGCGTCTCTGTTCCCGCTCAGCCAGGCCCGCCCCCACCCCCCACCGTGCCCAGCTAGGCAAGGCTGTGGCCTGAGGTTGCGGCTTGTCACTGCCGCCCCGCCTACCGTCCGGTCCAGCACGGTGGGGATGAAGTCGTAGCCGATCCCTTCCACTTCGTACGCCGTCTGCTCCGTCTGGTTCAGCTCCTCGGGCTCTGCGAGGATGGAGCCTTCGGGGTCCACCCCGATGATCTGCAGAGTGGG
Source organism: Aethalodelphis obliquidens (assembly GCF_003676395.1). Taxonomy (NCBI): domain Eukaryota; kingdom Metazoa; phylum Chordata; class Mammalia; order Artiodactyla; family Delphinidae; genus Aethalodelphis; species Aethalodelphis obliquidens. The sequence continues at coordinate 2,825,836 of NW_020837945.1, read as the reverse complement.
CAGCCTTAGGGCTCAAGTCTCACCTGGACGCACCCGGCTGTCATCCGGGCGCGGACCCTGTTCCCGGACCTCGGGCACGAGGCTCGAAACCCACAAACCCAGGCGCGGGCGCTGGGAGATCGCAAGGTAAATGAATGTCCAGCTCAGGGCACTCGAGGGGCAGCATGAGGCTGGGGGAAGTGGCGTCCTGGAAAGCTCCTCCTGCGCGGGGTGCCCGAGGACAGCCCCAGGAGACGCCCCGGGACAGCGGGAGCCTGGGGCGAGGGGGGCGCTAGGACTGACCTCTCCTGGACGGCGGAGAAATGGGCAGAGAGGAAGGGTGCGCTCGGCACCTCCAGTGGGGGTCTCTCTGAGCCCCTCCCCAGGCTCAGGAGCCCCTCCCCTACTCTCAGAGCCCCGGTGGGGCAGCGGTAGGACCTGAACCTGAGAGCTCTCGGCTTCTGGAATGACCCTTGGAGGCCACCCAAATGGACTCTCCCACCCCCAGCTCATCTGGGCGTCCAGGTTGCTGGGTCCTTTATCCCCGGGGCAGGCACAGGTACACCCCCCCCCCATATAAGATGCAAGGCCGTCTACGCATAAGTGTCAGAAATGGGCACTTCCGGCTCTAAAGCAGAGGCCACTCTGTGGGCCCAAGGCCAGGGAGCCCGACAGTTAAGCCTCCAGCTGCAGTTCAGGCCGCAGGTGGGGAACGCGCACACGTCCAGGCCCACATCTCCTGGGCGGGGCAGGCTGGCGCCCTCGCAGCCCCTCACCTTGCATCCAGGGCACTTCTCCTTCAGCTTCCTGGCGATGCCCGTGATGGTGCCCCCCGTGCCCGCCGACGCCACCAGCATGTCCAGCCTCCCTGACAGGGGAGAAGGCATGTCAGGGAGAACATCCTCAGGCAGGAGCGGCCGACCCCCACTCTTTTTTTTTTAAGCATCTTTACTGGAGTATAATTGCTTTACAATGGTGTGTTAGTTTCTGCTCAGCCCTCCACTCTTAATAAGAAGCAAGAAGGTCCTCAACCACAATGAAGGCAAGTTATCAGAAAGGGCAAAAGCAAACCTATTCTCAAATTTAAAGCCTCTCATCACAGTCCTTCATCTTTGAGACACAGTCACAGGAACAGAGCCCCAGGGAGCCCCGTTTAAGGCTAAACGCAGCCAGTCCCTGAAATCCCTGTTTGTCATGAATCGTGAACAAGGTGACTTCCTGCAGGGGGTGGGCCCCAGCTGGCTGAGGGCTGAGCCAGGGAGGCTCTTCACGCTTCCTTAAGCTGTCTGGTTCAGACGACGTGGATAAGTGAACTGAATTATCAAAGGGACCAGAATAAACCGCTCAGCTTGGCTCAGACGTCGTCTGGGCTCTCTCAGTGCCCGGCGGCCAGCTCAGGCACCTGCAGACAAGTCAGCGCAGGCACCCGTGCGGAGGCAGAAAGGCTGTTTTTACCGAATGAGAGGATTCTCACACATAAGACCTGGGTGAGCAAATGCCTGGACCTTGCTGCCTGGCTCCTGGGCACGGAACGAGGGCACTTAAGCCAACGCTAGGCTCCAAACAGGAAGCCAGGGGTGCCAAGCCCCTGGCAACTCTTCCCGAAGACCTCTTACGGAAACGGCCCGTCAGAAAACATCGCAACCCCCTCGGCCTTGGCAACAACTGTGCGGAGAGGTTCCAAGCAGCCTCATGTCTGTACAGAGTAAGCTAACTGCAGATGTCACCACCCCAGTTCTGCAGATGAGAAAACCCCAATGTTGAATTCAGTGCCCAGGCTGGGACTTGAGGCCAAGTGCCGTTCAGCAACGTGAAGCCCCAGCTGTGAGCCCAGAACCAGCCTGGGACACCCTTGTGCCCTGCACTCAGGAGCTCCTACGGGTCTGGAGGAAAGACTGCTAGGTAAACAGATACAACCACATGGTATGTTTGGCGCTATAGGAGAGGCACGGGCAAAGTCCAAGAGGGAGGAAACCGCTCTAGAGAAATGTTCTAGAAAGCACTTCACGGAGAGGGACATTGGAGCTGGGTTTTGAAGGATTAAAAGGAGTTTACGAAGGAGCGGGTAAGTGACTTGTACACTCCCAGTCAAGATGGACAGCAGGGTTAGAAGTATACACCGTCACACTGCTGCAGGATCTCCTCGGCCGTGATGTCGTAGTGAGCGAGAGGGTTGCTGGCATTGCGGTACTGCAAGGAAAGAGAGCAGAGGAGTCCTGCTGAAGTCGAGGCACAGAACCGGCAGCAGCCCCAGGGCACCAGGCAAACAGCTCAGTGCAAAGCCAGAGAGGATGCCGGCAGCTCGGGGAATGGCCCGGGCACCTCAACAGACACCAAGCACGAAAACCAGCTCTCCACAAGATGCGATTTCTGAATTAACCCAGATGTGGAGTGAGTGACAAAGAAGAGCTTCCAGTCAAAAGGTCTGCATGTATCTTATGCCTGTAGAGAGCTTCCCGGGTCCTCTGCAAAGGGCGTTCCAGCGCACTGAGCTGAGCCCTCGAAGCCGGCACACAGACAGCAGAGCCAAAGGCTTGGCCGACCCTGCCGGCCACACACTGGGCTGGGAGAGGCCAGTGACCGCGTCCCAGTGCGTCGGTCCCTCTGCGGCCTCTGCTCCTGCTGCAGATGTGACACCACCCCCAAGCCCCCGGCAGACATCCCCCAGGGAAGGCCCCACTTGGTCCCAAGCCTCTGGGCACACAGTCGCCCCCAGGGCCCGGCCCTCACCTGGTCCAGGATGTGAGAATTGGGGATCTCGTTCCTCAGCCTCCAGGCCACGCCCACATGTGACTCAGGGGAGTCGAATCTGGCGTTGGTGGGTGTCCTCACGATCTCGGCCCCCAGGGCACGCAGGACGTCCACCTGCAGAGGTACGTGGTGGCCTTCACCTCCCCACCGGGCCTACAGCGCAGGGGCAGGGGCCGGGGAGATGCCCGCCTACCTTCTCAGTACTCATCTTCTCTGGCATCACGATGATGCAATGGTAGCCCTTCACCGCGGCAGCCAGGGCCAGCCCGATCCCTGGGGACAGCACATGCAGTGAGAGGGGGCCACGGTGCCCCCGAGACCCCGCTTCCAGCCCCAAAGGCCCAGGGGAGAGGACGCTGCAAAAATGCCCTACGTCATCCCCTTCTGCCCTCAAATGAGGGGATAAGAGGAGAATGCGGAGGCAGAGATAAAAAGGCAAGTGCGCCCAGAGAAGAAAGCAGGCTGCCCACCACGAACCCCAATTCCTCCAGCTCTTACTGGGCGCCTGGGAGGTGACAATAGCAGCAGACGTTGTGGAGCCCGCGTGTTCCCGTCCCCAGCCCCACCACGGGGCCGGGGCACAGGCCCGGGCCGGACGCCTCCTCCCTGGTTCCAAAGGGGTCAGGGCCGCTGCCCAGGGCTGAGGGGAGGGGCCACCCCAGTTAGTCTGAAGACAGAACACGGAGCCAGAGAGGAGGGTTCTGGAGCCTCAAGATCTCCTGGAGTTTGCCCCGCTCGGCTTCGGACCTGCTTGGGACCCGCGAGCCCTTTCTGGGTTTGGATGGAAATGTCTGTCCTGTGCCTGGCCTGCCACTGTGCTTTGGAAACACATAAATTGTCCGGTTTGAAGGTTCGCAGCCGGAGGGGAATTTTGCTTCAGGAGGAATCGAGCCTCAGGTCTCATCCGCCTCTGACTTAGGTGATCCTTACATGAGACTTAACGTCGGTGCTGGAACGGGTTCAGGCTTTGGGGGACTGTTGGGATGGGGGTGAATGTACTTTGCATTCGAGAAGGACATGAATTCTGGGGGCCAGAGGGTGGAGTGTTATGGACTCAACTGTGTCCCTCCAAAATTCATCTGTTGAAGTCTTACCCTACAACCCCCCTCAGAACGTGACTCTAACTGGAGATGGGTCTTTGAAGAGGAGATTAAGGTTAAACGAGGTCATATGGGTGGGCCCTAACCCTGTATGTCTGGTGTCCTCATAAGAAGAGATCAGGACACAGACACACACGGAGGGACGCACGTGAGGACACAGGGAGAAGATGCCCAGGAGAGAGGCCTCAGGAGGAACCAGCCCTGCTGACACCTGATGTCAGTTGTCCAGCCTCCAGACTGCGAGATAATAAATGTCTGTTGATTAAGCTGCCTAGGCTGTGGGATTTATTACCGCAGCCAAAGGAAACTAGGACAGATTTTTACTACAAGGTGTAGTTGCCCACATAACAGACTCCAACATCACCAATGCAGCTGGACGGCAAGATATCAGTGAAAGCTGGGCGCAGCCACACACCTGCACACAGGCATCAGGAGCCGAGCGAAGTGCGTGGAGGGAAGGGAAGGGCCCGCCGGACAGACCGGCGCGTGCAGCCCCAGGTCACCCGGGCCGGGAGCTCTGGCCCGTGGCAGCGCCCACCTGTGTTCCCCGACGTCGGCTCGATGATGGTGTCCCCAGGCTTCAGGGTCCCCTCGCGCTCAGCATCCTCAATCATTCGCAGGCTGATGCGGTCCTTCACGCTCCCGCCCGCGTTGAAGAACTCACACTTGGCCACTGGAGCCAGAGACGCGTCATGAGAGAGGAAGAGGACCCCGACCGCTAAGGGATGCCTGCCGTGCCGTCCCCTCCCCAGCACCCGATACGCCCAGGATGCAGGGACAAGCTTCGGTGGTCCTGAAAATCATCGCCTTTCCATTGCCACCTCCCACACCTGATGTGGGTGAGGGTGCTTGCCCACGGGAGCTTCTGCCACCTGCCCGTCCCACCCACCACGGACCATGTGGCAACTCCAAGTGCATGAGACAGTGCAGCCTAAGGAGCCCCCCCAGCTGGATGGATGGAGCAGAGCCACCCCCGTGACGCAGCACAGTCCCGAAGAGACTTGCTGGGCGTGCAGGGGGCGGCCGACTGGAGCCCAGGCTTAAATCAGGGCAGACAGCCCCGCCGTACCCAGCGGATCATGACAGACGACCTGATGTCCTGAAGCCACAGCTCACCCGTCACAGACCAGGACCCACACACCTTCCACACCTAGCAGATACGACGTCCTCTCCCGTGCCTAAGCCTCTGCTTCTGCTCTTCTTCCCTTGGGGGAGGGCTCCCTCCCACCTCTCAAAAACATGCAGTGTTCGTAAAAGGGGGAGCGGTGGCACCAAATGTGACTGAAGGACCAGGCTGGCCTGCAGCACCCACAAAACAAGCTCCTCCTGCTTTGTCCTGGTTTCTGAAATCCACAAGACCCAGAGAGGCCCCTGCCGGGACAGTGAAGGAGGGGCTCTTGAATGTCTGACCGCTGAGGAGCCCTGCACCCCAGACTCTTGTAGGTCACACACTTGAATTACTTGTTAGAAAATTCTAATGAGCCCCTGGGAAAGCCAACAGAGACGCAGGGATTCAAGCTGATCAGCCGTGGGCAAGCCAAGTAACCAACCGGGGGCTCGGTTTTTCCATCTGTAAAATGGACACAGTAAAACCTACTTCAGGGGCTCCTGCCAAGTTGACGCGCACGCAGCAGGCCCATGCCGATGGGGTACTGGTTACTGGTCTCTGTTATCTGATGGAGGAGCACAGAGCAGATAGCTCTCCTGGGCTGTTCTGATACACCCCCAGCAGCGCCTGGGAGTGTGTACTGCTTGTTGCTTATGAGAGAATTCTTCACCAGAGGCATGCGCGGGAAGCCTCTGATGGTGATGCCTCTGGGGTGAATCGACCACGTGGCCTCGGTCCCTCCCCTAGGAGGTGTTGACCCCCAAGGACCCCCACGCCCTCCCCTCCCCAGCTCTCTCTGCCCCAGCAGCACCGGGCCTGGTCCGCCCCAGGGCCTCTGCACCTGTCACTTCCTCTGGGACAAGGCTGACATCTACCTGGGCTCCGAGCTGGGAGAACAGTGGCGGTGAAGAAAGGCCCCCACCCTCTTGTGTTCCTGGAAACAGCCTCCTGCAAAGAAGTCCCTTCTCCATAGGACTTGGATAAGACTCTCAGGTGATCCCCACGTGTACCAGACGCAGCTCCCAAATCCCCACTCTGTCTCCTAAGTGAGACGCGAACTGTCTGTCTGAGCACCGGGGCAGCCAGTTCCTGCCCGGCTGATGGCTGGGACCCTCATCACAAAACCCGCCCCGGCTCTCAGGTCAGCCCACCCCACCCACGGCATGGCTGCCCCTCCCTACGAGAGTCCGAGACAGAACGGCGCCGCTCTGCTCCTGCAGTTGCCGGCTTAGAGCACCGCCTTCCCGGCTCGGGTTCTGCCCCCGACATCTGCCCGGACACGCTTCCCTCCACAATCCAGGCCTCAGCTCACAGGCCACGGCCCCCCTTACACCGACTCCGGCGAGGGCTCGCTCACCCTCCAGCAGCCCGCCCTGTCCTGGGTGCTTCCCGACCTCACCTGACGTGGTCGAACACCCCTCCCGCAGGGTGTGAGGGGCCCACCCGCGCCCCAGCCTGCGAGCCGCGCGCAGGAAGCCGGCACTCACGGAGCTCACACTTCAGGCCGAAGTTCCTCCCAATCTTGTTAATCCTCACCATCGGGGTATCCCCAATCTTCTTCAGGATGTCTGGCAGGATTTTGGGAGACTTCTCCCTAAAACAGAGGAGTCCACGATTACTCAGAAAAACAAAACGGTACCAGCCTTGGCACGCCAGCACATTCTTCTAAATAAATCAAGAAGTAAAGCCAAGAATTGCCTTTCATGAGGAACTGGGTGGCAAGTACACGCATCCACATTTGCTAAAAGGTCACACACACATGCACGGGCAAGTTCACCTCAAAACCTATGAAAACGAATGCAGTTTAGTGAACAGCTGCACCAACGTTTCCGGGGTTTGAAAACGCACTGTGGTAACAGATGGTATCAGTGGGCAGCTGGGCGAACGTCCCCACGACCTCTCTGTATGATTTTTGCAACTTCATTTGAGTGTTATTTCCAAATAAAAAAGTTAAAACAAACAAACACTGATTTCAAAACATCACGTCCTGGTCCACCTTTTTAGGTTTTTTTCTTTTGGCATATGGGATCAAACCCGCGCCCCCTGCATTGGAAGGCGGAGTCATAGCCACTGGACCATCAGGGAAGTCCTGATCTTTTTAGGTTTTTGATCTTCAATTCATCTCCTCTCTCAGCACCTGCCTCCTGGGATACCTCCCTTCCTTTTCTTCGATGAAAAAACTGGTGGGGACCCTTGGACAGAGACTCCCTCAGACGGTCTGGCCACCGGGCAGTGACAGTGACAGTGACTGCAAAGAGCCCACCCAGGCACCTGGCATCACTCAGAGTGTCTGGCACAGGTGGCAGGAAGCCTGATACTCAGACCAAAGAACAAAGGCCTCTGGCGGGTCATCTCTTGTCCTTGGGGCTAAGGTCAGGCGAATTCCCAGGTGGGCCTCCAGGCCCAGAACGGGATTCGCTTCTCATGGACCAACTGTCCCCCTTCACATTGGAGTGACTGCCCCCCCCTCCCCAGTGGTTCTTCCAGCTGAGCAGCCAGTGACAGGTGACAGGAAGGTGTGGGACAGCTCAGCTGCTGCTCAGCTGTGCACGCTGTGATACCTGCGTTTCCTGAGTGGCCCCCACGATGTTGCCTCCATCCTCATCCTCAGGGACCGACTATTCATCCCGGAATATGCAAAACTGACGTGAGTTCCAAGAAACTCAATGGCTTCCTACACCTGGATTTCTCAGGTGCCATCCCCACGGCTCTCACGCTTGCGTGAGCCGCGGTCCCCACTGCAGGGACCCGTTAACCATGTAGATTCCTCCCCGCTCCCCGGGAATGCCGCCTTCCACCCCGGGGCCCACACGGGCAGCAACACGGCCTGGCCAGAGCCCAGCTGCACCCTCCAAGGTGGCACGGACGCCCCGAGCCCCCCCAGAGGCAGGCTTGGCCAAGAGAGGTGTGGAAGTTGGGGTGAGGGGAGAGCCGGGGCGGGGGCAAAGGGCTCCTGACCCCAGACTTGGAGGGATACCAGGCTCTAGGGGCGACCTCGGGGTTGACTTATTAACTAGTTAAAGCCAGGGCAGGAGGGGTAAACACCTGGGAGGGACTGGAGGGCGGCTGAGTCATCCACCCCCAGCAGAGGTTGTAGCGGCCTGAGAACGGGGAGGCCCAGCCCGCCCCTGCGGAGAACTCAGGGCTCCTGACTCAGCACCGGGGGGTGGGGGAGGGTGGGGGGGGCGCAGAAAGTCACCTGGGAAGCTTGCCTGAGGTGATCGGCCGGGCCTGGGGAGGGAATTTAACACCTTATCTCAGCTGCTTTCCCTGAGACAGCCCAGCAGGCTTCCGGGAGCAGAGCCCTACAGCCCCCTGGAATAACCTGAAACCCCCTCGCCTGGCAGGGCGCCTGGCTCTGCTTCCCCTCAGCAGCCCCTCCCCTCCCTCTGCTGCTCCCATTCTGTTCCTCGTTCTAAGCCCACCCTACCTGGGAACCGTCTGGAACCCCTTCCCCAGATACCCACAGGGCTGGCACCTCCTGCCCATCCAGGTACCGGCTCTGAGGTCTCCCCAGGCCACCCGTCTCATCACCCCTGTGCTCTCACCACCGGGATCGCCTAGGCTGCCTCGTCCAGGGACCCGGGTCCAGCGTCCTGACAGCGGGTGAGCCCCAGAGCCTCAGGCCTGGGCCCAGCTCCTCATAACCTGAACTGGGACAAGCAGTTTCAGGATGGGACAGCAACCGCACCAGGGCGTTTTAGGAGGGTCAGGCCACCACGTGAAGTGCAGGTGGGATGCTAGGTTGCAGCCTGGATAGGATGGTGTCCCAGCCACCCCAGGCCCAGTGAGAAGCTCACGGAGCCATTTCACCCCCTGCTTTGTTCTGGAAGCAGGGGCTCATGCCCTATGGCCGGCGGCCAACTTGGCCTCCTGAGCTCCCAGAATCGAGGTATGTTTAACGCTGGGAGCTTCTGGGTTTGTAAATGTTACTTCGGTCCATTGGCCCCAGTGAGGAGAGCACCCCTCCCCCTCCCCCTCCCCAGTTCTGAATCGAAAATCAATAATCATAAACGTTGGTACAGCAGTGTGTGAAGGATAAGAACCAAACATCCAAAAGGCATGTTCTTCCGACTCCTTTGTTGTATTTCTGGGAGAGAACACTAAGGAAATAAAGATAATCCTAAGATTTAGTGAACTCAGTTCGAGTTTCATGATGGCTCAGGGATTTTTGCCTTTTTTGTTTTTTTCTCCTTTCCCACTGATTGATCTGATTGTGCACCTAGAACAGGGCACACATATAGTAGGTGTGACTAAATGAACTGCATTTTCCACTGCAGTTATTCATAATGAGATCATTGCAGACACATGAATACCCAAGAGAGGGCTTAAAGTCGCGGTTTATTCATCCAACAGTCTCAGTCCAACCACAAAGACCCCACTACAGAGAAATATCTCACAGCCTGGAGTTGAGCAGAGAAGGGCAGGCATGATCCTAATTACAAGAGTGTGCAACCTGACGGATCTGGATCAGAAACCTCCCCCCTACCTGTCACTCAGAGCGTGGGACCTGGGCACATCCCTTTATTTATTGAGCATCTGCTCTTGGGAGGCACTGAACTAGGTGCTGCGCCACCACACAGACGAGCCTTGGCCTCTCTGAGCCTTGGGGGACTCAGCTATAAAACACCTCCCACCCCAGCTCACCACCCATCCAGAGCGACTGCAAGGGATGGGGGTGGTGGGGTGGCAGTTCACACCCCAGGTCCCTGTGGCTACCTGGCTTCAGGTAGCAAACTCTTCCCCCATCTTATGATCATAAAGGGACTCACAGAGCAGTGTGGCGATGTGGAGAGCTGGTGGCAGGCCTGCCCAGCTGCCAGGAGCACCTGCTCGGGGCATCGGGACGGATCCACAGGACCTCCTTGTCTCCCGGAGGCTCCTTTTCCAGGCTTCCTTTCCCCAGGTGTGCCCCTGAGAGGTGGGGGCACCCTGCAGACCTCTCTTCTGCTTGGGGTGTCTCAGAAGGCATGGTGGGATCTGTCAAAGGCAAGGGGAAGAGATGCCGTCAGTTCGGGCAGTTTCCAAACACCTGCAGAAGGGCCTGCTTCTCTGTTGCCTGTCCTGGGAATCCTGCGCGCCGAGCTCCGTTCACTCAAGTAGCTCGGCAGGAAAAGGCCTAACTACGCAGGCACCAGCTGCTGTGGACAACAGCTGGACAGCTTCTCAAAGGGTTAAGCATACAACTACCGTGTGACCCGGCAATTCCACCCCTACGCATATAGCCAAAAAAAATGGAAACATACAGTATGTGCCCACCGCATTCATAACGGCACTGTTCACAATAGCAAAAACCTGGAAACAAACCAAGTGTCTGTCAGCGGATGAATGTATAAACAAAATGTGGTTTCCCCATACAGTGGAAGAGTATTTGGCCATGAAAAAACAATGAAGTTTTAAAATCTTCTCAACATGTGAGCGCACGCACACACACACAGACACACACACACAGCAACTATGTAGAGGTGATGAGCGTTATTCAACTTGATAGCTTGATTGTGCTCTTTTCGTAACGTATACATAAATCAAAACATCACGTTGTACACCTTAAATATATATATGACTTTTATATATCAAAGAGATCTCAATAAAGTTGTTTGAGAAAGACTACATTTAGGGGCTCCCCTGGTGGTCCAGGGGTTAAGACTCCGCGCTTCCAATGCAGGGGGCCCAGGTTCGATACCTGGTCAGGGAACTAGATCCCGCTTTCCATAGTGAAGATCCCGCATGCTGCAACTAAGACCCGGAGCAGACAAGTAAATAAATATATATATTTTAAAAGACTACATTTATATGATGGAAATAACAAGAGGAAGATGAAGATGTTAATAAATATATTTTTACCCTAAAAAAGAAGGCATGAAACATTCTGTGAAGTCAAATAAGCCAGAAGAATATTGCATGACTCCACCTATATGAGGTACCTAGAATAGGCAAATCAGAGAGACATGAAGTGGAATAGAGATTCCCAGGGGCAGGGGGAGGGGAGTCACTGTTTAATGGGTACAGAGTTATGATGAAAAAGTTTGGGGTACAGATAATAGTGCACAACATTGTGAATGTGTGCATTGCTACTGAATTCAGAAACTTATGAATAGTTAAACAGTATATTACATGTATTTTATCAATTAAAAATCTCATGGAACCTTAAAATAGATGACAAAAAAAGAAAGAAAGAAAGGAAAGGGAATGGGCACACTCAAAGAGGCTGCAGCCCTGCCCAGCTCCTTCTGGTGACGATGAGCAAACGCCCACCTCTCATCTTCAGAAACCAGGACTGAGCTCAGCCGCTCGGCTGCCGCCCTGTGATTTCCCACACTGAACAGAGGACCGGTCCACGGCCGGCGCGGAGCCATCACTCACCAGGCTGATGACCGAACACTCACCACGGCTCCAACTCCGTAAGGAGCAGTGAAAACGAAATGGAATGAGGTGTCTTGGATGGAATCCCAGAACAGAAAAGGGTATTAGGGGAAACTAAGGAAATCTGAATAAGTAGGGACTTTCGTTAACCATAATGTTCATTCATTGTAAAAATCGTAAGATGGTAATAATAGGGGGAACCGTGAGTGTGAGGGGGGAGGTACGTGAGAACTCTGCTCTCTCCTCAACTTTTCTGTAAACCTAAAGCTCCCCCCACCCCAAGTCTCTGGAGCCCTGTGGGTCTGGAAGGCCCCTGCGAGGAGCTCAAGGTAGGGGATGTGGCTCGGGGTGACCTCTGAGTGCAGCCCTCACCACTCCTCCAGCCCCCAGCCTTGCCCCTCTGCTCCCCAGGACATTTCGGCAGGCAGTTTGCTGTGAAAAGCTTCGGTGGCCCAGGCGGAACTGGGCTGAAGGTGCAAAGGGCCCCTCACTTGGAGGTGCACATGGAGGCTCGTGGACCCGCTGGATTTCTCCTCGGGAGCGGCCCCATCTAGGTACCGCCACCATCAGCAAGGGCAGAGGCCGCCCCAGCTGGTTCCCTGTCTCCCAGCGCAGGGCCAGGTGCAGACCAGCGCCCAGCAGGTCGCCCCAGATGCCCAGGCCGGAGCCTGCATGCCGGGGAAGCGGAGACCCCCACTCTTGGCAATCACATCCGTTTCAAATCCACGAGGCCCGCGGCGCACGGCTTCCCGGGAGAAACCAGCCTCCCAGCCGATCTGCCCCCAAACGTGCCTAGAGCAGAGGTTCCTTCAAGTCTTTGGATCAGCAAGTACTTTTTCAGGCGTTCAGTTCCCCTCGTGAAACCACGGAGGGACGTCCCCGCGTCCTTCTTCCACCTTTCAAAAAGCCCCCGAGGTAAGCGGAACACTGCCTTCGCTCCGCGGTGCGCCCACGGGTAGGTGGTTCTTCCGTCGTGCAGAAGCGCCCCTGTCGTATACCTCTCGCCCCATCAGAGGCCGACAGGCCGGCAGCCCCCTGGCCAGAACACCCCGCAGACCTGCCACGCAGACGCAGGCAGCCCTGCGCCTCCTATGTGGCGACTTGCCTCGCCTGTAGCGACCTCCCGAAAGGTAAGGGGCTGCTGGAACTCAAATCGAGACCGACAGAGCCTCCGTGGAACCCACAGGCACTCGGCGGGACCCTCGCTGGGCGACCCGGGTTCGAACCCGCGGATTCAGTCCAGTGCAGCCCGTCTCAGCTCCCAGCGGGCACAGCTCCCCGCGGGCACAGCGCCCTGCGCGCCGACGCACGTGCGTGCTGGGAAGGCGGGCTCCCCTGGCGCGGTCCTGTTGGCTCCTGCCGCACTCCAAACCCCAAGACCCTCCTGGGGTCACGCCCCCCGCGCCCCCCAGCGCCCTGCACGCGCGCACCAGTCGGCCAAAGGGGGCCAGTTAGGGCCAAGGGTGCGGAAGGTAGTAAACTCCCGTTTCAAAGGGAGACTTTTCAGGCGGGTAATTGAGACGCTACAGAGGATCTGGAGACCGCCCGGTCACCTGGCCTTTGGGGATACCGTTTGGGATAAACACCCCCAGGTAACTCTTGGGAGGCTAAGTTTTGCGCTCCCGCTCCTTCCCCACTACCACTCCCCATTCTCCAGCTCAGCCATCCGCCTAGCCTAGGGCTCGAAGTGGGGGTCTCAGGGTCTCACCCTCCCCCATCCCCTTAGTACGTGCTGGGGGCAGGGCCCTGTTTGCCCTGCGCTCCCTCCCACCGCGGGCAGCCACCTCCCGCGCAGCCTACGCAACTACATCAATATTTTACACCCCGCCCCCCCCGCCCACTCCACAGAACTGGCAGAAAAGAGCAATTTTCGAGACAACCATTTCCCATCCAAAATGCAGCGAAAAATCAATGATGCCACCATTAGAGCGCATCTTCCGAAAGTCTCAGCTCGACGCCCCCCGGCTCGCGCCCCCTGCCGTCCCCTCCGCAGCCGCAGGAGTTGGAGTGAAGGCCCTGGGCCACGTGGGCGCGGAACCCCCAGCTTCAAGACAGTGTGGACTCGCGATAAGGGGAGGGTCCTGGACGCGGGGGTCGCGTGGCCAGCTCCGCGGCTGGCAGATGTAGATGATGCAACACCGGCCCAGCGGTTGCCGAGGCGAGGACCCCGTCCCAGACCCCGGCCAGATCCCTCCGCCTAGGGGTGGAGCGAGTCACGGTCCGGCAAGTGCTCACCTGGACCGAGACCGGGAAAAAGCGGCGGGCTGGGCGCGTCCGGGAGCGGCGAGCGGTGACCCGGAAAGCGCGACCCCGGGGCTGGGTGGCACCCCGGGGACCGGGCGGCCAGAGTGGGAGGAAGGCGATTGGCCGAGAGGAAGGGGCGGGGGCCGGCTTCCGGCCAATCCCGAGTTGCGGATCGCGCGGCCACCACCTCTCTCGTACCCGCCTCTCGCCACGCCCAGCCGCCACGCCCCCACCCCTCCCCCACTGCCGCACCTTGGGTCAAGACCCCACCCCCATCACCTACTCTCTTTTGACGCAGCCGTGGGCCGTTGGCCTCTGTCCCCTCTTCTCCCCTCACTCCCGGGACCCCAGCACGCTCCGCCTACCCCTACCCTCTCCCCACCTCCCGCCCCGGGACCCCAACCCGAACCCCGCATCCAGGGGTGTGCGAACACTGTACCCAATGTCCCGATTCTGTTTTACTTGGGTAAATCCTTGCTCTGCGGGAGTGTAATAAATAAATATTGATTGATGAGTTAAAAACGTGCGGTCTGGAGAGAAGAAGGACTTGGAAGGCCCTGAGGATGAGCCTCAGCACGCATCCCAACTGCTAGGTCCCCTCACGCTGGCCCGGTCCCGCGACCACCGGACACGGTTCTGTCTGGTCGCGGGACCCCAGGGGGCTGAAAGCTGCGGGCGGACCCAGCGCGCAGACAGTAGGCGCTCTGCACCTGGGCTTCGGATCCACCACGGCGGGTTTGTCCCGACTTATTTCCTGCCCCTTACGGTCCAAGGGCCCAGCATACACAGTGCTTCGCCGGCCGAGCCCCTCTGTCTGCCCAGCCCGGGAGGGAAGCTGAGCGCACGTGGACATGGCCAGAAGCCACAAAGCCGCTGGGAGCCGGGCTGCCGGCAGGCTCTCACGGGCGCCTAAGGCGCCAAAGGCTGACGGCCAGGATGGCCCTGGTCGCTGGGAAGGCGACCGCTAATAACAATATTCCAGACTGGGTGCTCTCGACTTTTAAAGAGCCTGCCTGCCTCTTGAGGTTCCGAGCTGAATGGAGAATCCCTGCCCCTTGAGTTTCTCCTGCACCGTAGTGACTAAGTGAAAGGTGGAGCCGCCAGGCTTGGGCAGACACACAGGATGGAGTTACTTGGCCCAGCACCCAACTGTTTAGTGCGCTGGCCACGTGCCCGCATTGCTCCCAGCGCTGCATGGGAAACAGAGCAGGCTGAGACAAATGGCCTCTGTGCCTGTGGGGTTGCTGTTCTAGGGGAGGGGGCTCAACAGACATCACTTCATAAAAAAACTTCCACTAATGACACTGATAATAAAGAATGATACAGCGGGGAATGGAGAAAGACAGGAGCGGCAGAGTCCCAGATCAGATGGTCAGAAGTCTCTGTGGACAGGTGACCCTAGAGCAGAGAGCTTAGGCACCACATCTTGTCCTGGAGAAGGATGTCCCCGGCTGAAGTTAGCCAGTGCAAAGGCCTGGGGCAGGAAGAAAGCAGGGTGTCCGGGGAAGCAGGGAAGGTCACTGTGGCCAGAGCAGAAGCAGGTGCGGTCAGAGGTGGGAGGGGAGGCGGAGTCCAGGCCACGATCTGGACTTTAGCCTCAAAGACCTGGGGCGCTTGGGAGGGTTTCCAGTGGGGAGTTTTAAATTACGCTCCGAATTATGTTATCTTGGCATAATTTCAGACTGCCACAAAGTGGCGGGAATAGTATAAGAATTCCCAGATACTCAAAGATTCCCAGATGTTAAACTTTTACTAACCCCTGAATCTTTGAGTGTGATCTTACTTGGAAATAGGGTCTTTGAGGATATAATCAACTTAAGATGAGGTCATAGTGAATAAAGAGGGGAGCTCGAAATCCAGTACGACTGGTGTCCTTACAAGAGGGAAATTTGGACACAGACCCACAGAGGGGAGATGGCCATGTGAAGACAGAGGCAGAGACTGGAGTCATCCAGGCACAAGACAAGAACACGCAAGCAACAGGAGCTGGAGAGGCAGGAATGACCCCCGCCAGAGCCTCAGAGGGAGCACGGCCCTGCGGCGCCGTGATTTTGGACTTCTGGCCTCCAGAGCTGTGAGAGACAATGAACTTGTGTTGTTTTAAAGGGCAAGCATAAAAATTTAAAAAAAATTTTTAACGTAATTTTAGAATGTCAGAAAAGTGGTATAGTATATATATATATATATATACACACACACTATAGTATAGTACATACTATAGTGGTATAGTATACAGTAAAATACTATAAAGAATTTCCAGGTGCCCTTCATCCAGATTTTCCAAATGTTAAATTTTTATTATGTTTGCTTTACACTTCTCTCTCTGTGTCTCCCTCTCTTAGATTCTTACATATAAAATATGTATCTAAGTCTTTGTCATCAATTTATCTACCATCTATCTATCTGTTTTTTCTGAATGGTTGAGAGTAAGTTGGAGATACAATGTCCCTTTACCCCCAACTACTTCAGTGTGTATTTCCCAGAAACAAAGAATTGTTTCCTATAACCATATTTCAACTGTCAAAATCAAGAAGTTAAGCTAAAACTGCTTTGAAAAAATTAAAGACTTTAAAAAACAAAAAGTTAACGTTGATACAAAACTATGATCTACCCAACAGACCTTCCTCAGTTGGCCAATCATTCCCACAGTGTCCTGCATAGCCAGTCCCTGACCACATGCCACATTCAGTGGCTCAGTCTCTTTAGCTATTCTTTGTATTAAGACAGTGACATTTTTTCTTCCTTCCTTCCTCCCTCCCTTTTTTATTTTGGCTGTGCTGTGTGGCTTGTGGGATCTTAGTTCCCTGACCAGGGATTGAACAGTGAAAGCGTGGAGTCCTAACTACTGGACGGCCAGGGAATCCCCAGGACACTGACATTTTTGAAGTGTACAAGCCAGGGATTTTGTAGAATGTCCTTGGTTTGGTCTGATTCCACCCAGGGGATGCACTCTGGATGGAGACCACAGCAGTGGTGCTAAGTCAGCGTCTGAACTATTGTTTCTTTACTGATTTTCCTGTGTTCCTGCATTCCCTCACTTCCCCAAAGATCATTAATTACTGAGACCAGTTTAAGGGCAAGCACTGTGGCCAAGCTTAGATCACAAAGTGGCTTAGGGGACTTCTTGGGTGGCACAGTGGTTGAGAATCTGCCTGCTAATGCAGGAGACACGGGTTCGATCCCTGGTCCGGGAAGGTTCCACGTGCCATGGAGCAACTAAGCCTGTGCGTCACAACTACTGAGCCTGCACTCTAGAGCCTGCGAACCACAACTACTGAGCCTGTACGCCACAACTACTGAAGTCCGTGTGCCCTACAGCCTGCGCGCTGCAACTACCGAGCCCGTGTGCCGCAACTACTGAAGCCTGAGCACCTAGAGCCTGCACTCAGCAACAAGAGAAGCCACCACAATGAGAAGCCTGCGCACCGCAATGAAGAGTAGCCCCCGCTCGCACAACTAGAGAAAGCCCATGCGCAGCAATGAAGACCCAATGCAGCCAAAAAATAAATAAATAAAATACAATTTTAAAACAAAAGCAAAAACAAACAAACAGAAAAAAACAAAGTGGCTTAGGCCAAAAATGGCTTCTCTTGTGTTGAGAAGGCCATGCCTGGTTCTCTTTCTCCAGGGACCCCCTACCCTATCTGCTTGCACAATGTGTCCTTGTTATGGGCTGAACTGTGACCTCCCCAAGTTCATATGTCAAGTGCCGCCCCCCAACACACACCTAAGAATGTAACTATATTTGTGCATAAAGTCTTTGAAGAGGTGATTAAGTGAAAAAGAGGCCTTTAGGGTAACTAAGACTCCTTGACCAAACCTTGGTCAGGCTCCTCTGAGCCCTCTTCTCCACTAGCATCCCCCCAACACCTTGTCTTGGGCCTGCCTAGGCCACTTTTAGCAGGAATCCTGCTAAGTCAGTTTAGAGAGACTGCCCCACCCCATATCTGATCACCCTTGACATTCGATCAAGGTCCCCCCTCTTTTGATGTAGAAGTCCCTGGCCTGCCTTTAGCAAGAACTCTACAAGGTCTGTCTATCAAGAATCTCCCCGCCTTAGGGCTTCCCTGGTGGCGCAGTGGTTAAGAATCCGCCTGCCAGTGCAGGGGACACAGGTTCGATCCCTGGTCCTGGAAGATCCCACATGCCGTGAAGCAACTAAGCCCGTGTGCCACAACTACTGAGCCTGCGTGCTGCAACTACTGAAGCCGTGTGCCTAGAGCCCGTGCTCCGCAACAAGAGAAGCCACTGCAATAAGAAGCCCGCACACTGCAACGAAGAGTAGCCCCCGCTAGCTACAACTAGAGAAAGCCCGTGTGCAGCAACGAAGACCCAACGCAGCCAAAAATAAATTAAGAAAAAAAAAAAAAAAGGAATCTCCTTGCCTTGATGTCTCCTAGTAGTTTTCCATCCACTGAGCCCTCACTCTGCTCCTTGGCAGCAAATCCCCAGCTTCCTCCTTGTACTGGGAGTTGAGCCCCATCTCTCTCTCCTATTGCAACAGTCTCAAACAACGTCTTCTTTACCCTTTTTACAAGTGTCAGAATAATTTTCTTTAACAAGAGTAGGGGCTCGGCTTAAACAACAAACATTTATTTCTCATAGTTCTGGAGACTAGAAGCGCAAGATCAGCCTCGTGAGGCCTCTCTTCCTGGCTTGTAGACGTTGGGGGAAGGAGCAGGAGACAAGCTCACTTGTGTCTCTTCTTATAAGGGCACTAACCCCATCACGAGGGCTCCACCTTCATGACCTCATCACCTCCCAAAGGCCCCACCTCCAAATACTGTCACATTGGGGTTTTTCTGGTTGGGGGACGGGGGCACAAATATTCAGTCCATAGCAGGCTGGAACCCAATCTGACTGGTGTCCTTATAAGACGAGGAAGAGACACCAGGGGTGCACTCACAGAGGGGAGACCACATGAGGACACGGGGAGAAAGCGGTCATCTGCAAACCAAGGAGAGAGAAACCAATCCTGCAACCACCTGATCTTGGACTTCCAGAACTGTGAAAAAATAAATGTCTGTTGTGGAGGAGTTTGCTGTCCCTGCACCCAAGGGCCCTAGGGGCCAGCAAAAGGGCTTGCAGCTCAGGAAGAGGCAGGACATTGAGGCAGATGAGGGACGTGTGAACTCTCCTGCGGAGGTGAGTCTGGGTGGCAGATGGCTGGCTGGCCCCTCCAGTTACAGGGCAGCAGGAGGAAATGGTTCTCATCCACAGGGTGACAGAGCAAACGCAGGAGAAGAGCTAATGGTAGAAGCATTACACAACAATGTAAATCAACTATACTCCAATAAAACTGGAGTCTCTTTCCACCCCCAGTTCCAGGTCTCAGAGACAATTTATTTGGCCATTTTCATTTCATTTTATTTATTTATTTATTTTTGGCTGCGTTGGGTCTTCGTTGCTGCGTGTGGGCTTTCTCCAGTTGTGGCGAGCGGGGCCTACTCTTCGTTGCAGCGCGCAGGCTTCTCATTGCGGTGGCTTCTCTTGCGGAGCACGGGCTCTAGGTGCGTGGGCTTCAGCAGTTGTGGCACACGGGCTCAGCTGTTGTAGCTCGCAGGCTCTAGAGCACAGGCGCACAGGCTTAGTTGCTCCGTGGCGTGTGGGATCTTCCTGGACCAGGGCACAAACCCAAGTCCCCTGCATTGGTAGGCGGATTCTTAACCACTGCGCCACCAGGGAAGCCCTGGCCATTTTTAAAATGGTGCTCATCGCCGTCATGTGGACAATATCCAGCACTTCTTTTTCTTGACTTATGAACTTTAGGCCATATCTATTTTAACAATAAAAATAAATGCTTGGGGCTTCCCTGGTGGCGCAGTGGTTGAGAGTCCGCCTGCCGATGCAGGGGACACGGGTTTGTGCCCCGGTCCGGGAGGATCCCACATGATGCGGAGCGGCTGGGCCCGTGAGCCATGGCCGCTGAGCCTGCGCGTCCGGAGCCTGCGTGTCCAGAGCCTGTGCTCCGCAACGGGAGAGGCCACAGCACTGAGAGGCCCGCGTACCGCAAAAAAATAAAAAAATTAAAAAAAAAATAAATGCTTGGGCTTCCCTGGTGGCGCAGGGATTATCTCTTTGTTAAAGAGATAATTCTTTCCCCATTGACTGGTCTTGACACTTGTCAAAAGCAATTGACCATAGATGTTAGGGTTTACTTATGGACCCTCAATTCTAAATATGTTGTTGATCTATACATCAATCCTCATGCCAGTGCCACACCATTTTCATTACTGTAACTTTGTACTAACTTTTGAAATCAGGAAGCGCAAGTCTTCCAACTTCATTCTTCTTTTTCAAGATTGCCTTGGCTATTTGGATTTCCTTGCAGTTCCATAAAATTTTAGGACCAGCTTTTCCATTTGCACAAAGAGGCTGTTAGGATTGTGAGAGGGACTGAACTGAATCTGGAGATTGTTTTGGGGGAGTACTGCCATCTTAACAACATTAAACCTTCCAATCTGTGAACAAAGGATAACTTTCCACTTATTTAGTTTTTCTTTCATTTCTTTGCAATTTTTTTGTCATTTTCAGTGTACAAATCTGGCACTTCATTGATTAAATTTGTTCCTAAGTATTTGATTCTTTTTTTTTTTTTTTTTTTGATTCTTTTTGACTTGGGGAATAAACTTTCTAGCCCATGAATGAACATGGGAGGTCTATTTATTTAGCTCTACTCTAGTTTTCCCAACAATGTTTTGTCAATTTCAGAGTCTGTTTTGTACTTAGTAACTGCTTTTTGAAAAATTTTATTTATTTATATTTATTTTAAAAAAAATTTTATTGGAGTATAGTTGATTTACATTGTTGTGTTTCAGATGTACAGCAAAGTGAATCATATGTCCACTCTTTTTTAGATTCTTTTCCATATAGGCCTGTACTCAGTAACTTCTTATACCACCTGTCAAGTTCTCACCTTGTACAACAAGCCTATTAGGGTTCCTGGTTATTCCTCTGCTTGTCCTTCTCCATACCACCATGTCCTACCTTCAGCTACGAATAGTGTTACCACTAATAACAACAACTAGCCCTGCTTGGGCACTTACTATGTACGTGCCACTCACTGTTCGAGGAACTTTACCTAACTTTAACTAATGGAATCTTCATAACTACTCTAGGAGGAGAGGTTGGGTGACTTGCCCAAGGTCTGCAGCTAAAGGGGAGCAGAACCAGGATTCGACCCAGGCAGTCGGACGCCTGCATCTCTGCTTTTCTTGCCCGTCTTGCAATGGCAATCAACCCAACCCTGGGACATGTCAGGTTGGCCCACATGAAACTGCTGATGTCTGACCATTTTTAACCTACAAAAAAAATGGCAATTTCATTTGATTCAACTTGTTAAAAAAGAAATAAAAAGACCTGGGATTTGAAGCAGGTGCCTGAATGTTTCTTCACCACATGCAGGTGGGGATTGTCTGAGTTTAAGGCTCTGCTGTGTAAGGTTTGAACACGCACGCCAAGGAAGCTCCAGCTGGGAGTGAGCCAAGTTCACCTGGATGAACCTGGCATCTTCTGAGCAAAAGGCCACAGTCTGTCCTGAGATGGGGGCCCCGTTTCGGAGGTGAGAGCTCCTGAGCTTACTCTAACAGTAAGTCCCAAGCGGGGGGGGGCATGGTAGGTCCCCCCGAGACCCATACGGTGCATCCACGTGAGTCATCCAGCCACCAGGAACCCGCCGCCAGGGACGGGTGCAGCTCTTACGTCAGGGGCAGGGAGCTCTCCTGACGGGCCACGTGGACTTGCAGGGCTGTGTTTTCAGGCCTGTCCTGCTTCCTGGAACAGGTGCAAGGGAAGGCAGCCACCTGGTGGCCTCAGGACTGTTTGGTTGAGAAGCTTCCATTACATAAGATGCCATAGGAGGAAGAGACCTTGAGCTTCAATGTCTTTGAACTTTATGGGGGAAGGTGATTGCGGCTTTGGACTACCCTCTTAGGGATTTGATGTGGGAGGAGGGTTACACTTTCTCAATTCCCGAAGTTTCAGATTGCTGGCTTTGTTCTCATTCGGTCTCCCGCACAGGTGCTGGGAAGCCTCTCTGGACAGTGGGACCGAGGCTCAGGGGAGACAGATGCTTCGGGAGTGAAGTTTCAGCCTTGACCTCAGGGCGGCCCTTGAGTTGATTACTGCACGGTTCTCACCTGTTCCAAACTTTCTTGGGATGAAGCCAACCGCCCATCCGTGGAACAGGAGGGGTAGGGGTACTGGGGACATGGCCTGTGCGTGACGGAGGGCAGCCTTGAGGGGTGAGTCCTCCCCAGCCCACTCTGGACCCCACCTGCCTCCTCCCAGGGAGCTGGGAGAGAGCTCTGAGGAATCCTGGGGTGGGAAGTGACGCCCCTTTAGCTCAGTACTGTGTTTCCACAAGGAACCAGCACCCATCACAGTGCTGCCTCCTCCCCGCCCCTCCCATGCCCCCTCCTTCCCAGGAGAGGAGAGTGGTGGTCTGCTCGGCGGAGGCCCTTGACTTGTCCGTTCTCTCCCGACTGCAAGACACTGATCCGTTTAAAAGGTGCGAACCCTGGGGACCAACTCTCCTGTCCCCTCCCCAGGTTGGCATTGGCAGTATCCT
Source organism: Aethalodelphis obliquidens (assembly GCF_003676395.1). Classification (NCBI taxonomy): domain Eukaryota; kingdom Metazoa; phylum Chordata; class Mammalia; order Artiodactyla; family Delphinidae; genus Aethalodelphis; species Aethalodelphis obliquidens. The sequence continues at coordinate 2,803,722 of NW_020837945.1, read as the reverse complement.
GGAGACTGTGCCTGTCCTGCGGACACAGGCTGTCCCTCAGGTGGGCTGTCCCAAGGTCAAACCATGGATGGAGGTGGCAGTATGAGTTCTACGGGCCTTAAAACCTACATTCATGTTCTCCAATCAGCTTTATCAGTAATGAAATTGATAAAGAAAAAAAAAATCTGCTGAGGTTAAAGCCCGTGGAGGCGACCTGGAACCTTCTCTCTGACCACATCTGACCACCAGCAGGTCCTATGGGCTCTCCTTCATTCTGACTATACGTGAGGCACAAGGAGGTACCCGGGACTGGAGAAGCTGGAAACGGACCCATCTACACGTGTGGTCACCTGATTCAACAGAGGCCCCCTCAGCTCTGCAGGGAAGGCTGTGGCTCTTTCCACAATAAAAGTTGCTGGAACGATGGGCTAACCCTGTAAAATAACAAGCGCCCATACACACAAAACGATCAGAGAGCAATCCTGCGTGTACCCTAAGTGTGCACGCTAAGACGATAGGCTTATGGCGAGGCAGAGTATCAGCAGGAACTCGGCAGCAAAGGTGTGTTAAACAGGACCCAGAAAGCACCGTCCACAGAAGACATATTGCTGAACTGGACTAGTTACATGGGAAGACATGCGTTCATCCCACCACTGAGAGGGAAAAGGAAGCCCTAGACCGGGATAGATATTTGCAACCTTCAACAAAGGACTCAGACTGTGTAAAGAACTCCTAGAAATACACAGGAAAAAGACAAACGACTTGATTTTAAAATGGGCAGAGACTTGAGCAGGTCATTCACAGGGACACGCAAATGGCCAATGGCACGAAAAGGCACCAACCTCATCTGTCCATTGTGGACGTGCCAGATGAAGCCAGGGACCTGCCAACCTGCCACTGCAGCCACTGGAAGAGCTAGAAGGCAAAGGGGACAGAGACCGTCTGTCCCAGACTCAACGGCCCCCAACACCTGCCACAGTCCAAGCTGCCCTCCCCGCCTGCCTGGACCACAGCAGTAGCTTCCACTCTGGTCCCCTTCCAGCACCCTGCGGTGAGACACTACTTCAGAAACACGAATCAGAATGTATCATCCTCGTGCTCAAATCCTTCCCACCACTCAGAACGAGCTCCAGGTCCTTCCCAAACTCACGAGGCCCTGTACAATGTCGCCCTGACGCTCTTTCCCGTGTGCTGTGCCTTGAATGCACTTTGGAGGACGCTGCTGTCCACCCAGCATCCCAGGACCCCTCCCTCTGGCGCCCCTCCCACTGCAGTGCTGAGTGGCCTTGTGACTTGCTTTGACCCACGAAGTGTGGAAGGAAGTTCACGTGTCTCTCTGATCAGAGTTGAAGAACCGGCAAGGGGTTTTCCTCCCTTTCTGCACCCGCGGGCTGGCCACGCTCCATCCAGGTGGGGCTGCCCCACCAGCCGCCCCAGGGAAGATGACGGTGCTGGGAGTCAGAGCAGCTGGCCCTCGGCCGACATGTGGGGTGACGGGGGATGAGGGCCCCGTGCTTCCACAGCACAGCCTAATGCCGGTCTTTCCTGATCCATGCACGTCCAAGCTCACTCCTTCCTCAGGGGACGCGTCCCCACCGGCCCCCCCTCCTCTTCCTCCTTCTGTTCCTCCAGCTGGCCAGCTGTGCCAGTAACAGGTATTAACTACTCGATTCATATGCCTCGAGCTGCAATTTCAAGTCAGCGGCGTCCAAAAACATACTGAACGTTGCAGACAAGCTGAGTCAAAGCAAGGCAAGGCGATACGCAATGATTCCATTTATATAAAATTCAAAAACAGGCAAAACCGTAATGTTTGGTGAAGCCTATGTAGATTTTTTAATTATTATTGGAGTACAGTTGCTTTACAATATTGTGTTAGTTTCTAATGTACAGTAAATGGAATCAGCTATACGCATATATATATCCCCTCTTTTTTGGATTTCCTTCTCATTTAGGTCACCACAGAGCATTGGGTAGAGTTCCCTGTGCTATACAGTAGGTTCTCATTAGTTATCTATTTTATACATAGAATCAATATTGTATATGTGTCCATCCCAATCTCCCAAACCCTTCCACCCCCTAGATTTTTAGTTTTGTTTTTATTGAAGTATAGTTGATTTGCAATGTTTATTCTTTTTCAGATTCTTTTCCATCATAGGTTATTATATCGAATACAGTTCCCTGTGCTATACAGTAAGTCTTTGTTGGTTATCTATTTTATTTTTTTGATTTTAAAAAATTAATTAATTTTATTTTTGGCTGCGTTGGGTCTTCATTGATGCATGCAGGCTTTCTCTAGTTGCAGCGAGCGGGGGCTACTCTTCATTGTGGTGTGTGGGCTTCTCATTGCAGTGGCTTATCTCGTTTCGGAGCATGGGCTCTAGGTACGCAGGCTTCAGTAGTTGTGGCACGAGGGCTCAGCAGTTGTGGCTCGCGGGCTCTAGGGCGCAGGCTCAGCAGTTGTGGCGCACAGACTTCGCTGCTCTGTGGCATGTGGGATCTTCCTGGACCAGGGCTCGAACCCGTGTCCCCTGCATTGGCAGGAGGATTCTTCCCCACTGCGCCACCAGGAAGTCTGACTGATCATCTATTTTATATATTTTGTATCTGTTAATCTCAAACTCCCAATGTATCCACCCCCCACCCTTTTCCTCTTTGGTAACCACAGTTTGTCTTCTATGTCTGTGAGTCTGTTTTGTAAATAAGTTCATTTGTATTGGTTTCTTAGATCCCACATATAAGGGATATCCTGTGATATTTGTCTTTCTCTGTCTTACTTCACTTTGTATGATAATCTCTAGGTCCATCTATGTACAGTGTTTAAGATAATAAAACCAAAGCGAAACAAGACGATGGCCACACGTGTTGAGATGGTCGATGGCCACACGTGTTGAGATGGTCGATGGCCACACGTGTTGAGATGGTCGATGGCCACACGTGTTGAGATGGTCGATGGCCACATGTGTTGAGATGGTCGTTTTCTCGAGGAGGGAGGTGCTTTGTGGCTGGGAGGCTGGTCTGGGCGTTGGCCGGTGCAGCTACTTCTTGACTGGGCAGGACCTACTGGGGGTTCACCTCGTAACAGTTCTCTAAGTATTGCGCGGTAGGCATCACGCAGCTCATTAAAAATATGACAATCATGGAGCCGGCTAAGAGATACAACACAGATGTGATTGGGACTCTCCCAAGAAAACTTAAATAGAACAAATTAAATATTTGTTTTCATTCATCCTTAACTCCTAGAATAAATCCCACTTAACTGTGGCATATTTAATATGCTGCTAGATTCTGTTTGCCCATATTTAGGACTTTTGCATCCATATTCAGAACTGAGACTCCCCTGTAGTTTTGTGTGTGTGTGTCCCATTTCTTGGAGATTTTATCAGTACCGTACTCATTTCATATGAAGAATTTGGAAGCTATACGCAGTAACAATTTGGGTCAATGAGACGCCAGGTGCTGGGTGTCCTGGGGGAAGGTGTCCTTGCTCTGGAACGTGAACCCTGGAGAAGCTGAGGCGATGCAAACCCCTACGGGGTGGGGCAGGCAGAGAACTAGAGCTGGAGCGCTGCGGGGACTTGCACACGGCTCCTCACGGCTACAGACCCCAGTTGGATTCTCTGCTTATCCTGAAAAAGCCCATCTTTGCTGGAGAAATAACTGGCAGTCTATGTGTTTTGGGTCAACACAGCCAATACATCCTTTATTTTTGTTGATGGAACTAGCTCACCGTATCTGCTGTTACTTGCACTGGGACAACGTGCTCAATTTACCTGATTTCTAGAGCTGTCCCCTCCTATCTCTCAAAAGGTTATGCAGATCAACTGGAATAAAAAGCCTGACCCAACAAGGTGCCTTCTCTTCCTGCTTTGTTCCATGCTGCCTGTGTCTGGATTGACAGGGACAGGAATTCAGCCTCCAGGGCTAGTTCCTGTTGCCACTTCCAAAGCCCTCTGAGAACCTAATCCCCGCGCCCCTAGACAGACCCCAGCCCTCTTCCCAAGTTGCTCGGCTGGACCCAAGAGTTCTCGGAGCACCTGGTCTTCTGAAGCGCCTCTTCCAGTTGAGCATCCTTTTCTCAAGTGTAGAGCTTTGCCTATTCTTGCCCTGAAATGCCAGCCGAAAATGCTAAGTGCCAACAAGCCATTTATTCCACCTTGCTCACTTTTGGCTGGTGCACAAGCGTGTGTGCAAACACACACAAACACGTCACAGCACCCTGATGGACGTGCTGCTACACCCCAACCCTAGGAGATACAAAAGGAAAGGCAAGGCACCATGGCTGATGGAGCCAAGCTTATTCCGGGCTGTGCTTTCCTGAGGTGGCAGCATGGAAAAGTCCTTACGTTTCAGGGATGCAAACATCTTACGTACACAAGCTTTAACTATCTGGGGCTTCACCACAATTTCTCTACTTTTGAATATGTTTAAAAAACTGAAATGCTCTTTCAGCAAATGATGGGTGAAATTTGATGAGAGCAATTAAAAAAGTCCCACTTAGCAAACCAGAAGTTGAGAATCTTATATTGACCACAATCCTATGTTGTTTCTTTGGAAAATTCTAAATGGTCTGAGAACCCCCAAGACTGGGAACCACTGGACTAAACAAAGCCAACCTCACTAGGGCCAGCCACGCTGAGTTCCGTGTGACACTCTGACTGCCAAGACCCCAGCCTGACTTTCCATTACAAAGGCTCTAGAAGCACATTTATAATACCAGTGTTTTGAATAGACTTTTTTTTTTTTTTTTTTGCGGTACGTGGGCCTCTCACTGTTGTGGCCTTCCCTGCTGCGGAGCACAGGCTCTGGACGCGCAGGCCCAGCGGCCATGGCTCACGGGCCCAGCCGCTCCGCGGCACGTGGGATCTTCCTGGACCGGGGCACGAACCCACGTCCCCTGCATCGGCAGACGGACTCCCAACCACTGCGCCACCAGGGAAGCCCCTGAATAGACTTTTAAAAAAGAAAAATCATTTGCTGCTTCATCCCCTTTTGGTAAATAAGGACTCCTGAACCGAGAAGGGAAAAAGTGATACTGCAGTGACCACACCAGCAACCCTTTCTCCAATATTAGCTTGTTCAAAGGAAGTGAATTTTCTCCAATCGATAGTGGTGGTGACCTCAAACACCAATGTTTGAAGTATTTAAAATGATTTTCAACTATTATATATATACACATGCATAGGGTAAGCTTGCTATACGTGTGTCAAAACAGCAAGCAAAAAAACAAAGGCTGTAAAAGTTAATTGAAGTAATTCAACACAACTGTTGAATTAAATGTGTTGATACCGTATTTAAGTTTGTTTCAGCAGCTGTTCTCTATTTGGTTTCAGTCTTAATATACATCGTGTAATATTCAGGACAAGAAACTTTTCCAGTAATATTTGGGCCCATCCTCATTACAAATCAATTATTTCAAGTGGCTTTTTTAAAAAAAAAAAATTTATTTATTTATTTACTTATTTTTGGCTGCATTGGGTCTTTGTTGCTGCGCGCAGGCTTTCTCTAGTTGTGGCGAGTGGGGGCTACTCTTTGTTGTGGTGCGCGGGCTTCTCGTTGTGGTGGCTTCTCTTGTTGCGGAGCACAGGCTCTAGGCACGCGGGCTCAGTAGTTGTGGCTCGTGGGCTCTAGAGCGCAGGCTCAGTAGTTGTGGTGCAAGGGCTTAGCTGCGCTGCAGCATGTGGGATCTTCCCGGACCACGGCTCGAACCCATGTCCCCTGCACTGGAAGGCGGAGTCTGAACCGCTGCACCGCCAGGGAAGCTCCCCACCATTTTTATAAAATAAAAATCCCCTTGGACCTGGCTGCTACCACCTTTACTTGGGCTTATCTACTGAGCTGCTCCTTGCTGACGTGGGTAGGTCCAAGCATGCCCAAACCAGTGGCAACACGGGGCAGCTTCAGGCCCAAACTGCCCTCAACGGCCTTTCACTCCAGACCTGCATTAGGGTGTGGAGGGCGGGGCAGCAGGGTTCCTTTCCCTTTACTTTGTAAGCTCCTCTTTCTGACTTTGGTGACAAAGTTTTCAAGACACTTAAAAAAAAAAAGTCTACCTATTTTTGGCTGCAATGGGTCTTAGTTGCCGCACGCGGGATCTTTCACTGCAGCGTGTGGGTTCTGTAGTTGTGGCACACGGGCTCTCTCGTTGAGGCACGCGAGCTCAGTAGTTGTGGCACGCGGGCTTAGTTGCCCCGTGGCATGTGAGATCTTAGTTCCCCGAGCAGGGCTCGAACCTGAGTCCCCTGCGTTGGAAGGTGGATTCTTAACCACTGGACCACCAGGGATCTTCATTTACTTTTGAAACTAGAGACTTTCACAGGAAAAGGTGACTCTAATCAAAGTTAAGAAATACAAATTAAAAATTGTCACGTTGCCTCCTTCAGATGCAGTGGAAATGACTCAGTAATTTCTACAACTCTGACGAAACTTAGATAGAAAATCTGAAGTACTGGTACAGACTCTTTTGCGAGTATGAAAACTGATTTAAAGATAACTTCCTAGACCACCGACTCAAAGTGCCACTTTATCCAAAATCATCTGCCTACTACTGCAAAAAAACAAAAAAAACCCAGAATTTCAACACTGCAAACCTGAACAAAACTAACGTAATCACTAAATCACTTTTTATAATTTATCAGATAAAAGCTGACTTCCATGAAACAAACTGGTCAGGGAAGTAATGTGTCTCCCTGCACTCAGCAGGCACACCTCTCAGGAATGGGTAAGAGGGTCGGACGCCTGCGGGCAACTGTGCTTGGGGCTGTCTTGAGGAAACACGGGGATGCCACGCAGTGCCGTGTGCTGGTCACCTGGAAGCGTGTTTCGGTTTGCCTTTGGGTAAGACATTCTCTTAAGAGGATCTCTGTGCTCTCAGCCGAGGCGCAGCCACGGCAGGATCCGGGACACGACTCCACGGCTGCCCTGAGTCACACTGCCCTGCGTTGCCACGACGAAGATGGTTTGGGAAGGTGACACCAGACAGGAGGGTTCTGCCGAGGCAGATGTGATCACAGGGCTTGTGCTCCTGTCCCTTAGTGGTTTACGACGCAGCCATCAGTCGGTGAAACAGAAACGCGAGTGCCTGAGCGCATCCCCGTGTTATATGCCACCCGTGCCTCAGGACACAAGGCAGCCCTTGGGGCAGAACTAGAAGCTCACGGATAAGAACCCAACACTGCAGGCTCCACGGACTGCGCTTGGTCGAGATCAAGTTTCCTGCAGACGCCAGCGCAGTCTGCAGGGCTTCCACTCCAGTCTGCTGACAGCTTCGGGAGAGAAACACTGGATTACCTGTTAACGTGCCGATCGCAGGAAACAGGCCTTTTTCGCACATGAGTTTTCCCTTAACCGGTAGGTGTGTTATTTATACGCGAAGTGCCTGATGTAATACCTTCACCTCAAGGGCTGATGATGTATGCACAGGTCTGTAAAGGAAGAGACTGGAAACAAAGACTTGGCACAAGAAATCAGTCACACAGGAATTCTGTATCACTACAAATTTTATTCAGAAACCCATCTTTGTTTTTTTTGTTGTTTTTTTTAAAAAAACTCCCATTATGAACTGGCTCGGTCAACCAACGACGGACGACGCTTCCCAGCAGACACGCGGCAAGAACAGCACGGCTCAGAATCGCCCAGACCTCTCTCGGTCTCTCGACCGCCTCCTGTCGCGTTCCCGTCCCCCGCCGCCACCACCGCCGCCGCCGCGGCCACGGTCTCTAGACCGAGAGCGACGCTCCCGAGAGCGGGACCGCGACCTATGCCTGCAAGCAAGGACAGAAAAGGACACCGTGGCACCCACACCGCAGCACGCAACATACAGGACGGGGGGACTGACACGTCTGAACACTGCAGCTCATCGCGCCAATGAGGCCAACAAAGGAGAAAAGTGCTGCCGATGAAGCCACAAGCTGGAGCTGTAAGATGTGCCCTCGTCTCAGACGGTAAGTGTCAGGGATAAAAAGGGGCACCTGAAGACTGAAGAGCTACGCCATCTTCTCTATCATATCCTCCTGTGGCGCCAACTCAAACAGCTGGGGGAAACCCTAATCCAGAGTGAACGGGACATACACACCCCTCACTCCACATCTGACCCCAGTTTCAGGTCCCGTCCCAGCCAAGCCGCCGCCCTGACACGTACGCAGCTCAGCGACGGTGTCCGTCGGGCCTGCTGTGGGTGAGGGGAGGCCAGGGTTCTTTTTCTCCTACGCTTCTTTTTGTTGACAATGAAACAATCACCAGTAAGGTCTGCATTTCCAAATGTTTGTCTGACAGGAGAGGGATGAGAATCCCTCTGGGGTCAGAACTCAGTGATCTGAGTAGGAGAAGAGACTCGTCACACTGACACCTTGGCCTTTTCTCTGCTTGGTGACACGACCACCTGCACTTAAGCAACAGGACCAGACACGTAACGGTGCCCAACTGTCGGTGGTCCATAGGGTGGTGCCCCCGCCCCCAGCCAAAGAAACCTGCCCAAGCCAATAAAAACCAAGAAACCCCAATGGAAATAGGCAGCACATAAAGGAAGTCCAGATATCTGAGAACACCGTGTAAACAAACCTAATTTTAGTGGTCACCAGCTTAACGGTTCCCTCAGTTATTAAGGTTTGATCTTGACCTGACGAGGAAGCCGTGTGTGCGTGGAAAATGTCCTTCAAAGAGTACATGTTATATTTTAAAATATGCACTACATTCTAAGCAGTGCCTTTTAAAGAGAAATGACACGAAGGCCAAGCTTTACTTGAAAACAGTATTTTGGTTAAGAAACAGTCACGGTTCACTCGAGTACTCACTTCTTACGGCGGCGCCCGTACAACTCCCGCCGCAGCTCCCGAGAGATGGGCTTCAGGTGCATGAAGTTGCAGAAGCCTCCCCGTGTGCACTCCCTGCGGGAGAACAGACGGGGTCATGTGGTGCGTGCCCCCCCCACCCCGCCCAGGGCGCCCCTGGGGCCTGCACACACCTACCCCATCTCGTACTGGCGGCAGCAGGCTTCTCTGAAGTCGGTCACAGGGGAGAGCTCGGCGTGGATCGGCTGGCCATTAAACCAGCGGTTGTTCAGGTCAATCACGGCCTTTTCCGCATCTTCTTCACGGCGAAACTGAAAAGACAAGGCAAAAACGTTGCCACCCACACCTCAATGACAAACGTCTTCAACTACTGACTCAACTATGCGTCACCCGCTCACAGGTAAAGTAATTCAGATGGGATAAAGTAATTCGGGTGGGATAATGTCGGACAGCAATTTAAGAACCAGCCCACCCTTTATTTACAATGAGTTAATTTTGCTACGGTCCAAGCTCATGCCATATATGTTGCCATGGTTTTCAAATTCAACTGGTTAAAAGAACACGTCATGATTTAGGCAGGCAATGAAAGCTTTTTATTTAAAAAAAGGGGTGGGGGGGAGAAGAAACCAAACATATAAACCAGCTTCTTCTCCCCAGTCCAACAGCCGCTAACCAACAGCTGAAGACACCCGCCGACCGGGGCCCTCCCTGCGCCTTCCCGGCACCCGCAGGCCGGCCACCGGACCCAAGCCGCAGCCAACGAGGGCCGGTCAGCGCATCGAATTCATGGACAGGGCCGAGCACGTGGAACTTCGAGGCTAGCGGCTAAGGGCACTAACCCTTCCTCAGCCTCACCTGCCGTCTCACTCCTACCTTGACATACACGTTCCCAACAAGGTGGTCTCCGAGGTTGTCGCAGACGTTCATCTCCTCCACCTCCCCGTACTTCTCCTCCATTTCTGTGAAAACCTCCTGAAGGGAGGACAGTGGTTTGAGGATCACAACAGAAATAAAAGAGTAACTGAACATAACTCACGTTTAGGCATTTTTATTAATGGAGAAAAGTCCTAATTCCATATACAGAGGGTGAACAACAGGTCAGTGGGTTTCAGTCAACAGCTCACCTCAAAAAATTCATCATAGTGTTCCTGCATCTCGACATCGCTCACAGCACCTGTGAACAACAGAAATCTTGCTGGTTAGAGCAGGGAACCGTGACTGAGACAGCTCTGTGCTTAAACTCAAACTGCTACATAACACACATCAGATTATCTAGAGAGAAAACGAGAGCTGCGTTCTACTGGAGACTGAAGACACTGCATTACACAGCCACTTGTTAAAATTTTAAAGTGTGGTGAGATTTTTAAATGCCCCTTATGACAATCTCAATTCTGGCTATTAAAATGTTAAAATCACAACAAGTTTTAATCAGCATCAAAGGGCCAACATTTTCAGAAAGTGTGAGGAAAAGGTTGACTCTCAAATTAAGAAACTTTTAAGTGAAAATTTTCTTCCTTTTTAGATTTAAGATACAGGCCAAGTAATCACACTGATTTTTTTCCTTTCCTTTATTAGGTTAAAATGAAAGCTGAAATCAGGGTAAATGATTAAAAGCTTATGTTCCTGACTAGTTTCTTTTACCAATTAGCAGCCACACAAAATGTCATTAAAGTTCTTTCTGATGCGATTAAAACCCAAATGACCGAAAATAAAGACTCAGTAGGATAATTACCAAATTCAATTACAGTATTTTGAACGCCCTCTTTCACATAAAGGGAAAGTTACAATGCTTCGTTGAAGAAAGCATTATTTTCTATTTCAAACTATTTTCATCAAGTTTATTCTTCATAATTCACATGCACTAAGTGAAATCAAGTCAGTTCTGTGGATAGATTTTGCAAATTTACATTCTATCCTCATCATCCTCCTACCAAATCTTACCATCACTCTCTAACGTTCTCTGAACCTAAATCTGAGAAAGCACAAAGCTGGTGTGTCAGTAAACTGATGTTCCAAACAGCCAGACCGGGGAGTGGCTTCGAGGCTGGGACAGCCTGTCTTTAATTGTCACCTTCCACAAGCCACCTCCTGGACTGGCGGCCCCCTCTGGGCACCCGCCAAGGGCGCTGGGCTGTGGCCATGGGCTCTATCCACACTGCGCTGCCTGCGAGTCCCGAGCTCGCTGGAAAACTTTTTACCTCAAGGATAAGAACTAACTTCAGTTTTTGATCCTGACAATGATTTAAGTTCACTTTCTTGCCACTGGAGTTGGGCGGGGGGGTGTCCCTGCATTTTAGTTATTTTTGAATTTCTAGGAATCCAGCTTGCATCAGAACACAGAACTTACTGAATGCATTAGGCAACAATGGCTACTCGACAGCTCGTGTCGATTTAAAAGCTATCGTGAACGTACCTTCTTCCCTGACCAGAAATCAAGTTCTAAACAACAGAAAAGCTAGTCAAGTGAAACCCATTCCAAGGGCAGATTTTAATGTTTACAATTTCCTTCTCCACATTAGAAAAAATGAGAAGACAGAAAATATTTACACACTCAAAAAGTTTTAGCAATACTGAGAATCAAATTTTGGTGGCTGTTAAAATACTGGCTATATTCTTAGAATTCCTATTCTGTTACCATATAACAGAATATCGTATTTTAAAATTTATGTAAAGTTCATATTTTAAAATGCTTGATGGTGGGCATATCTCATCTCCTATACTCTGGTTAAAATTTCTGAGTCAATCAAAATGACCTAAAAGGCAGAGATGAGTGATTAAAAAACTGTTCAATTAAGAAAGTATTTACACGACTCAATATATTTTAAATAAGTACCCAGTTTTCTTACAGAAACGCTCTTAAACTGGGGTTCATTTTTGAGCTTAATCAGAGCAGAGATAGCTTATTTTTCTACAGATAAAAGGGTACGTTAAAAAGAGCCAGTAATTTTAGGAAACTGATGAACCTAGCTAAATTGTAGAATCAGAATTGTGTTTAATTTGTACAATCTGGACCCCAGAATTGTAGTCTTTAGTACAGCTAAACTTTTATTTTGTAGCATATGCAAAACAAGAGTCCTGTGAATCGCAAATACAGACACAGAGAACTAATCCAACATTCTTCTGTCAATAAAGCATACGCATCCCCGAAAAAACAAGCAGGGCAAAGAGTGATTAACTGTCATAACTCAGTCATCTACTTCTCATTCATTTCTACCCCAGGGTAGGGCTGTTACAAAATTATTTAATCAGTCCATAGAGAAACAGTTTCTTCCACCCATTGATCTTATTTCTTTAAATAACAGAAAACCAGGTATTTTAAATCAAGGGCTACCAAGTAAATCCTGCTACCATCAGATTCAGGGAAAGAAATTAATTCTCTATCAGGTCAGCATTAGCGTCGAAAAACATTTAGTGTCTCGGCAGGAAAAATGTACCAGTCCCTCCCCTGCAGACACAGGCACCGTGCACGCACACACACGGAACTGGAAGGCCTCCCAGTCTGGGGCCAGCTTGAGGAGGTGGTGGCTGCTGGGACCATTTCTCCCACTGTAGGTCACCCTATAAACTGAGGGGCTCCGGGCCAAGGGTGTGTTTGATCCAGGTTTGTGGCTATCCAAAGGTACCTCGTGGTATTATTCTGTGATCTAGTTTTTACAGCTTCAAAACAAACTGGTGAATGAGAAGCATCTACCCTTTGGTCTGGACCCCCTGATTTTAACACGAGTCCAGGATGTGCGTTTCAGCTTATCCTCAGATGACTAAATTCACTCCACGGTGAATTTCAACAGCTGTAAAACTTAACTTTCCAGAGATAGTAGTATTTCTCCTGTTCCCCAAAAGATACCCCTCAGTAAATACCACATCCATAACTCAAATTCAGCATCTCCCATTACCTGAAGGAACCAGTAACGTCTACTGAATGCCCAGTCTAGAGCTATTCCCTACCAAGGATCCTTTATTTCCCAAATGTAATAAACTAACTCCTGAAGTCGGAAATACCTACATAAAGTATCTGATGAAGACGGGAGTCCACACAGGACTGGTGTTGCACTTGGGGTCAGAGCAACTTGGAGGACCCTACTTGGGAAACATTCTCAGAACAGTGCTCTCACAGTTAAAAGCACGATCTCCAAAATGGAGTTTAAGGGGAAAAAAGTCTAGTAAGAAATAAAATCTGAAAAACAATTTCAGAACAATTTTTTTTAAGTCAGAGAAACTTTCCCTGTCAGCAGGAAGAGCGTGCACACACACCCCCCCGGATGACGGCCAAGGGGCCGGAAGGGAGAGCAGCAGCGCCATGCTCTTGTCAAGGGCACCCTCTCCAGTCACTTTTTCCTTCCTAAATAAGTGGGCACGAGTTCCAATCTCAAACAGAGCTTTCCATGGGGTCAGTGGGACACAAGCTCTCGACACCTCTAGTGAAAGGCGGTCCTTGACACTACAGCGGCAGACCAGATGGAGTTGACGCTGAGCTCTGACACGCAAGCCCAGGGAACCAGGGAAGGAACTTGTATGAACTTACAGCGCAAACCGTCAGCAGACTGGGAAGAGTTTTGAGGGTTACGGTAAATGTTCAAGAGGGCAATGGTCTGAAATACAAAACGCAACAACTTTACATCATGGAAAATTAAATGTAAACACTCAACCGGTCTCCTGTGGCGATCGCTTCAGTCAAGACCCAGCGCTGAAAAAAGAGCAAGTTATTTTCTTTCGAAGCACAGGTGTTCTCTCTTAGTTGGTGGCTGTCGTGGAGCGCCCTGACACTGCGATGCAACAGAGATCCCATGACATGTTCGTATTGTATTTCTGTCACAGACTGTAAAAATTCTCCCTTTCGAAGCTCCAATCCAGTTAAGAATGCAAACAACTCGGCAGGCTACTACCAAAATATTCCTGTTACAGGCAACTTTTAATGAACAAATGAGAAAGGGTGCCTGTATAAACTGATTAGAGAAATACAATAATTACGTATCATGAAATCTCTACTTCCTAGAGGAAAAAGTATAATGGTGAAATAAAACCCACACTTATTGGGCAACTTACCTTATTAAATCCTAAATATTCCTAAGGTTTTTGATTTCACAGAAAGAACTTAATAATTGCCAGGGGTTCAGTCACTGTGAAGACCAATGACTGGCTGGTGACGTCTGGGTGTCACAGGGCCGGACCCCTCTCGTTAACAAACGTCCACGGTGGGAAGAGGTCCGGCCAGTGACCTCCCGGCCAGCCTGCTGAACGCAGCCAAGTATCAAGTTCTTGCTGTGTGCGCCAAGGACCTCCGGCACCGTGTCCTGTTTGCAACAGCTCTATGTCAGCAGCTCAGAAGCCAACATTATTTGTCTCAATTAAGAGTGGGCTCTTTAACACCATTGTTTTAAAAAAATTTCTCCAACTGTGGGACTTACAGTGTGAGCCGTCAGCCGTCTGTGCACTGTTTTGGGGATTACGATAGATGTTTTGAATCAAGATGGTCTGCGGGGAAAAAAAAATAAAAAGGGGAATTCTACTGGCTGCTGTGCATATATTAGACAATTGCAAAGAGACAACTTGTTTGCAAATGGCTCAACGCCTGCTGTTTGTTTCCTGCAAGTCAGACACTTGTCTTCTGAAGAGTACACCCAAACCATCATATTATGAAAACAGAGTTTGAGCGGTGACTTAGGTCAAGTGACTTAGGTCAAGTCAGCCAGCAACCAAGAAGAAATTGTAATTGTTACTTTGAGTAGTCCCATGTCACTGAAGTGTTTTAAGACACGGTAAATAATAGAACGCTAACATTTCCTCATACTTCAAGCTAGCAGACACTATGATGTCGAAAAAGTCACATTATAATCATATTCCCCATATGAAAAAAATTTTTTTAAACCAAATGCATAAGCCAAGTATATGCAGTCCATCAAGCTCTCTTGATCTCGTAGGAAACAGGCGCACCCAATGGGCTTCCTAACTCTCATGGACACCTAGCGTATTTACATTTTCTTGGTGGGATCTCTGTTTACATAATACAATAGCTTAAAACATTTGCTCTTTTCCAATCCTTCTTTTAAGGGAAAAAATCCTTTTAGCCCTTGTGCTTTAAGCTGGATGAGGCAGACGTGAAACCTTACATTGTACCGTTCTTCTCAAACTCAAGTTGTCTGAAAAAACAAACCATGTTTAAGTTAGTAGGCTAGCATTACATGAATCTTAATGTCCACATCACTGTAAGAAGCTTAAAAAGAAACCCACACTGAATTATGCTAGATTTACAAGCTGAACCAATAAACCACATGATTTAAGAAAATAAATATTCAGTCTCAACGTGTATCCAGAGCAGTTTTGTAAGTGGTTTCACAGAACCGGCCGCCTCCGCTTCCAGCTGCGGGGTCAAGGGCAATGGTCGTGCGGGTCCCTCAGCCGCAGGTCTGCTCTGGGAAACCCACCTGGGAGCATGCCCGCCAGCCACACAGCACAGCTGTCACCACACAGACCCACCCCCAGGGCCTGGCCTCTCTGCAAGCCACTGATACCGCCCCAAGTCAACCACTTCAGGACTCCGACGTTCCCAAAGCCAACCGCACTTGGTTTTTAACTGGAATCACCAGTGTGTGGCAGCTCTGATGGAAAGCCATATGAGCCCAGTGATCCAACAGGAAATTCATTTTAGCTCTCACTCAGGTCATCTGGCAGTGGCTGTTTAATAATAAAAGAAACTTCACTTAAAGGGAGTAATTCAGTTCCATTAAAATCACAGGTGGTCAGGATTACCTAAAGCCAACCAAACGAATCAAAACAAGATGTTCAAGTGAACACATACACCTGACCCCACCAAACTCTAACGGAATCACGGCCACTGGCCTAGTGAGGGAGATTTCGTTCATAAACGGAAGCACTTAAAATAAAATTTCAACAAACAGAAAACGTAAAGCGAATTCTCCAATATTCTGAATTTCAAAAGAGACATGTTCAAAGCTATTAAATTAGAAAATACTGTCTCTTTCTTACAACAACTGACTGACTTTCCTAAACACTTACACACAGTGGTTCTGAGCCTTCACGGGCGGCTTGAAGGAGCTCAAGAGCCCTCAGTCTGCAAAGACTGAAGTATAGATTCTTTTCAAATCCAAACATTCAGGTAAACACGGACAGAAGTTTTCTGTTCCTCCCAGAGGTGCTTTCTCCCTTTAATTCACTGGATCTGTTGCAGGGTGTAAACCCTTGCCTTTTCTTCAATTAGCCAAAAATAAACTATCAAAAATCACCATTTTTGACCGATCTGAACTCACAACATAGCCAAGCCCAAGGTAACAGGCATCTCTCAATTAACTGAACAGACTGGCCACGAATAACTGAAAGTAAATGCCTGTCTTCTAATGTCAACTTTCATTGTTCATGTTTCTAATGACATGATACAACTTGCTGTGTCCTTGGCTGGGGTCTCAGAGGGGACACACCCAGGGGTATTGGAGAGCCCCTGCGTGCACAGTGTGACGGCTCTGCTGACAGTCACACCAGCGTCTCCTCTAAGGGGGCTCCATCCACCTCTACTGCCTGGAGAGCAACAAGCAGAAAGCCAGCTCTGCAGCTACCAGCGCCTGGAGCAGAGGCGAGGGCAGCGCAGGCCCGGCTGCCCCTCCCGGCCCACGCCTGTTAGAGGCAGGGAGAGTGGTCAGGCAGTGAAAACCAGTCACAACCCATAAGTTTTTCTAATGAAAAAAACAGGGAATGGTGCTCTCAGACCTTCCGCTAGGGGTGGTTCACCTGCCTCATTCTCATTTAAACAAACAAATTTATGAACACAAATGGAAAATAAAACTATAGAAAAAACCCCCCTGCTTATTAACACATGGAAATTAACTGCCTCTGTAAAGTACATTAAGTTTTGATCATTTACATGAAAACGGAAAAAAAAAAGGAAAAACAAACAAACCTGGCTAAAGGTCGGTTTATTGTGCAACCGAGAGCATCTGTCTCCATGACGACATGCTCCAATTTTGAAATAAAATGAACAGTTGACTCTGTAAGGGAAAATAAGAACTGATTATTTTGCTGGGAAGATAACAAATAGATGAAAACATGTCATCAACATGATAAATGCTATCAAACTACGTTTCTTTTACTTCACAAAAACACAGGCACATTGTTTTTACTGGTAATAGGTACCTTCCCATATTTTAGAACTACTCAGCTTCAATTTGCCCCTCTAAAAACATGGTACTCTTTCAATGAAGAACACTCTAATTCTAACCTGGTTCCTCTGCATTGGAATCCCCTCCACTTTCAACTACAGTTGACCCTTGAACAACACGGGCTCGAACTATGCAGGTCCACTTATATTCAGGTTTTTTAGTCATTAAATCCTATGGTACTGCACGACCCATGGTTGGATGAATCGTAGGATTCGGAACAGCAGACATGGGCTGACTAGAAGTTAAACTCAGACTGGATTATTGACTGTGCAGAGGGTCAGCACCCCAACCTCCACGTGGTTCAAAGGTCAACTGTACTTCTCTATCGTTTCCTCTTAAACTGTATGTTAAGTTAATCTAAAACTGTATTTAACTTAAAACCTATCTGTTCTTTAGTCTTCCACGATGAAATTCTCTCTTGAGGACATCAACACGGTGTAGCGAGGGGTCAAGATCCTGAGTCGGCTACTAGCTGCCTGGACTTGGGCCAGTAGCCAGCCCCTGTCCAGGTCTCAGGAGCCATCTGTAAACTGAGGAAAATGCCAACATGGCACTGTTCCGAGCACCAGAATCAGATGCACCATCTGTGTGCTCATTACACGTAGTCGTTATTATCTAAATAATCACAAAGTCCAGGTTCCCTCACCCAAGACACCAGACCAATAGGAAATTTCCAAAAAGAGGTCTGGTTTCCAAAAGAAATTTCCAAAAAGAGGTCCTCCTGGTTTCAATACACTGAAAACAAGCTATTGGGGAACTCCCCCCCGTCTGCAGGAACTACACGAGGCCACCTTCTGTCCCCATATCGCAAAGCCCTCCCTTAAAAAGCTCCAATACTTGGGCCATCCGGATAAAATCAAAACCAGCACTCCAGCCAGCGTGAGAGCAATGCAAGGTGGCTTGGCATAACCCATCCATGATGAATTATGCACTCTTACTGGGGGCCCCATTCAAACTTAGACTCGCAGAGGGGGGAAAGTTACCCTGTAGATTCAAGTATTCAGCAAGGGCCACCCAGAGTTAAGGTCAAAGGGTCTCAGTGAAATCTGATGGACCATTAAGGTCAACTAGCCATTGATTTACTATCAGATGGCAATGTAAGTGGAAACGTCTAAATGTACCAGGAGAGGAAAATGATGACCACGTGTATTTGCAAACTTACAGGTCTTGCTTCAGATTATTTCACTTGAGTATATAACATTACATCTTCAGGAAGTCACTTGAAAATAAAGCTTATTTTAAGAAGATCCCAGAATAGACAAAACCCATCTCAACAATTAATACCCAACTATTCCATATAACTAAAACAACCCTTGGTCCTGTACTTCCAGAGATGACTCTCTTTTCACGGTGCCCAGTTAATTACTGAATTTAGTCTATCAGTCAAAACTTTTCTAGTGTGCTCATTAAACTATTGAAATAAAATGATGTAAAACACGTGATTTACTATCACAGAGAAGATATCAGAAAGGCTAAGCTATGCTTAGATTTAGAAACTGTCCATAACCTCACATGTGTAATTAGCTAGATATTTTTAATTGGTACAGACCTACATTTTACTTCCAGCTTAAATTGAAAAAAAAAAAAAGAAAATTAAAAGGTTAGCGGGAATCATCATCTTCATTTTTTAGGAGTCGAGATGTTTCCTGGAAACTAAAACCCCGCAAGTCTCCCTGAAATGAGAAACCTAGATTAAATACTCGTTTCCTGAATTACAGCCATGATTTTTACAATACAGCACCAACAGACTGAAATGTGGTTATTTATAGAAGGAATATAAAAAACATTGAAATGAACCTCTGAAGTAAGAGTTTCATAGAGCAAAGAGCGAAGACACCACCTTATGCAGCTTTTTACCAGAACAATGGAAAAACACTGCATGGGACATAAGTCATGGCGCACACTAACATAAGCTCAAGAGTGAAATTAACACTGCACGCTCTTCAGCAAACTCCGAGAAGCCTCTTTTTCCAGCAGAGCTGGCCAATCCATTCAAGATCATGTTCCCCAAGCTGCCGCCTCTGGAGCCACGGCCTTCGGGGCACACACCTCTTCCATAGCACTTAATACATTTTAATGTGTTTTACTTTAGTTATCCTTTACACAATAAGTACCCCCTCACTCCTTGAGTTCCTTGAGAACAAGATCCAAGTTTTACCCATCTTTGAGTCCCCAGAGACTGGCCTTGAGTTGACACTCAATTAATGTTTCTGGAGTGAGTATGACTGATGCTTTTGTCTTGTGAGTTTTGCTAGGAAAAAATATAACCCCCTCTTCCAAACAACACAGGAAATTCTAGAATGTGTAAAAGAAGACATTTTACAAGACAGACTGCATCCTGGAAAACAGAAACAATTTAAAGTGTTTGATCAAGTGGTATTGAAACATTATCTATAGCACCCTTAGGAGTTTATCATTAAAAAACATATTCACGTAAGCCCTGTACAGCCCTAAAGAATCCCAAGATGTTAACCATTTATTCAAAGAATAGATTAAGCTTAATCTTTGGGTTTTCAAATAAGAATTATCCTCCAAAATGTCTGGAAACATTCCCTTTAGTCTAAATTTCAGTGAATAAACTGGAAATTAATACGTGGCAAAATCAAAATTATATGTTTTACTTTTAATCTAACAATTGGTTACGAAAGATATACAACCTAATAAAAGAAAAAACACCCATCTTACTATTATATTGGAATTACATCTTAAAGTATTTTAAAATCAGATTATGTCTTTTACGGTTAGTTAAACCCGTAATCTCCAAAATACTTTTTCACATCAAATGTCCTTATGATCAGCCCGATCACCGCTTAACTCACACAAGAGGCTCGTGAAGCGGATAAAACCCTAACAGTTAGGACCCTAAGTTATCTAACGATTTAACGCGGGCGAAGCTTGTACTACCGCTTGCCCGACTCGACATTAAAAGATGAAAGTTGGGAGAATCGTCAATGCTGACAACTTCAGCACAACTCGAGGCGGCTTCCGCGTGCCGGGGTCGCGGGGGCCAGGGTCGCCTGTAGGTGGGCCGCCGAGGAGCCCCCGGCGGGAGAGGCCGCGCCGCCTGAGCGGAAGCCCGCCACCCGCCCGGCCCATCGCCCGCCCGCCCGGGCGCACGAGGCGGCGGCGCGCGACTCCCGAGGCCGGAAGAGCCGCCCGCCCCTCCCCCCGCCGGCCCGCCGGGCCTCCCGCCGCCTCCCGGGCCCCGCCGCCGAGCCTCGCCGCACACCGCCCGCCCCCCTGGCCCGGGACCCCGGCGGCCGGCTCTCACTTACTTGTCTTTCTCGGTGCCGAAGATGGAGGCCAAATACTCCGCCATTTCCCACCCGCCGCCGCGGCCGCCGACACTGCTGCGGACGCCGACGACCCCTCCCGACGCCCGCGGGAGACGTCACCCGGACGCGACGACTCTCGGCCCACCCCGACGGCCTGGAGGCGCTGCCCAATCGGAAGAGACGCTGCCTGCGCGTGGGCGGGGCTTGGCGCGCGTGAGGCACCGCCCTCGCGGCCCAGGAGCCCGCGCGCCGCCCGCCTGAGTCCCCTCCCGGCGCCCCCTCCTGGCGATCCCTGCGCTCTCCGGCGGCGCTCCCTGCGCTCTCCGGCCACTCTCCCGCGCTCGTCGCGCCACTGCTGAGGCCCTAAGATCCCCGCCGGCGTCCCCCGGTGCCCAGAGAAGCCGAGCGCGCAAACGGCGGTCAAGGAGGAGGAGGCGGCGGACAGCTTCTCCACGTTGTACCTGGGGCTGGGCCCGGGGCGCGCCTGTCCCGCGCGGACGGGTTCCGCGGGTTCTCAGCGGGACAGGCGCCCTCTGCCCGCACTTTCCCTTTGGGACCCCCACCGTCTTTCGAACCCTTCCTCCGGGAAGATCCCTCCTCGAGCACCACTCGTAGGCGGGGAGCAAAATCTGGGTGCCCAGCCGCCCCCGGTCCGGGAGGTGCGCCGCCTGGGCCCGGTCCCGGGAAAGCCCGGCAGGTTCGGAGAGCCTCCGATGCCCAGAAGGCCGGCCGCACGTAAACCCTAAAGACCGCGGAAAAGCTGGAGCGCAGGGGCCGCCGCGGGAAGGGGGCCAGTCGGGAGCCGAGCAGAGGTTACAGACCTACGGGGACGCCAGGTCCTTCCCCCAGCGCTACCGACCTCTGGTTTTCTTAGTTTATTCCGGTTTTTGGAGGACCCTCCTTTCTATCCATGTTACCTCCTCCTTGCCTTTTTTCATGTAACCGTCCATCCTTG
The DNA here is from genome assembly GCF_003676395.1 of Aethalodelphis obliquidens. NCBI lineage: Eukaryota > Metazoa > Chordata > Mammalia > Artiodactyla > Delphinidae > Aethalodelphis > Aethalodelphis obliquidens. The sequence goes on along the minus strand of NW_020837945.1, from coordinate 2,782,556 downwards.
AGGAGGCTTCATAGGATACGTGGTCAAGGTCCTGACTGCTTTTGTAGCTGCGCAGAGCTCCACTGTGTGGTCAACCCGTCCCCTGTTGATGGGCCCATGGGTTGATCCAGTCTCGTCTCCATTAGCAGTCCTGCAACAAGTGGCCTCCTGCAGGCATCTTTTTGTATTGGGGGCAAATGCACACCTGGTGTGTGTGCCAACCAAGCTCTGCAGTCTTGGGTGTTCATAACTCAACAAGAGAATGCAACAGTTTTATCCTGGGGGGAGGCCTATACAAAAGTGAGGTATCCTCGCAGAAATGGTTAATATTTTGGCCGTCTCTAGGGTGTTAAAATTTGCTGTAGAACACATTTGAGAATGGGTTGCAGGTGAAGGGTAAAAATAGATAATCAGGTCCTTGTGTAGCTCTCACAGCAGATCTGAGGCCTCTTGGTTTCCTTTGGACACAGTCTGAGAACCACTTTTTTGGTGGGTGAGTGTCATAGCCGGGGCTATGATCCTATCTGTGCTCTTGGGGAGGGGGAAACTTCCCCTCCACCCCTCTTGGAGTCTTGTGGCTGGACTGATAGTACAGTTGGCACAAGACAGATTAACAGGTGAAACAGAAACTAATTCTAATTCATGTGCATGGAGGCCCCATAGAAATGGGACCTAAGAAGTGGCCAAAGCAGGAAACTTTTATACTTTTTAGACAAAGAAACAATACATTTGTGAGGACTCGACAGGACAAAGAAACTTAGGTTTGGGGTGCCAGTTAAAGAATGAGGTTTGTGCTTCTCAGCCCCCAGTTCCCCATCTTTGGGGATAAGGGTGTCCTGCCTCTAGATGCAGGGGATGCTCCTTTCACAGAAAAGATTTATGTCCTGCTTTCAGGGAGACAGAAAGGAGGGTCAGAGTGTCCCTTTGCATTGGCCGTTTCTTAAGTACTTTAATTCAAAATAATCAATATGCCATTAAGGCACATTTTGAGATGGCCTGTCCTGGGCCCCAACGGTCCTCACGTGGGGGAAGGGAGAGCGCTCTGGGATCCTTTTATAGGGGCATTAATTCCATATGTGAGAGCTCTTCCCTCATGGCCTGACTGTGATCCGAAGGCCCTCACCCCATTGGAGGTTAGAATTTAAATGTGTTGAGTTGTACACATTTGTAACACATGTGTTGTAAGTCTTTATATCTTTGGTTATGAACTTCTCTGGGCTCAGAGTTTCCATTTGTTAATGGGACCAGCAATGCTTGCCTTGGAGGGACCCCTTCGTAGGTGCTCACTCTAGGTAAGCAAAGTGTGCCAACCCAAAATATGTCTCTTTGGCATGAGGATTAATTTAGGCTGATCGTTATTAAGAAAAAAGACTCAGAAAGTGTTTCTTTTTACCCCCCCCCCCTTAGCTGCCTAAAGAATTTAGATAAAGGGCCTGTTCCTGGAATAGAGCCGTCGCCACAGATATCTACGAAGAACATGGCCCAATGTGGTGGGAAAACCTAGAGGTCAGAGTCCACTCTGTGTCCCACTGTCTCTGCAAGGCCCACGAACATTTGCTTACCACACATCTGCTTTTCCATCTCTGTGAATTGCCTTCCACCCCTTTGAACTCCCAAACCACTACCCTCAACGTGCTCTTTTGTCTTCAGCTGAAGATGGTGTTTAAGGTGAGGGCTTCAGCCATTTTGGTGAGATACTCATTTTTCTAGTGCCTCTCCCATGTATACATGTTATTAAACTTTTGTTTGATGTTCTCCTATTAATCTGTCTCAGGTCAATTTAGTTCTTAGAGCAGCTGGAAAACCCTAGAAGGGTAGAGGGTAAGGTCTTCCTCCCCGGAAGGAATAGCAGCTTTCACCACTGAACTGTGCTCTGCAGACAGCTCTCTCTTGTTGGACTGGGAGCTCTTTGAAGACGCTGGTTCTGTCTTTTCCTTGATTCCCCGGTAGAACAGACCTACAGTCCCTTATCTGCAATTCCAAAATGCAGAAAGCTCTGGACACTGAGAAATTTTTTTTCCCATAAGTTTGGTGCCAAGATTCACCTCGCTGCAAAGCTGACCTGACCTGACTGTAGCACTCCAGTGCTCCCAGGGGTGCAGGCGCCTCTATCCGTTGCTGATGTGTGTGTTTTAAATTTTAAAGTTTATTTTTCCTTTTGTGACTTCGTGTTCAGTCGTACTATTCATGCCTGAAAAAAGAGTTAAAGATACCCCACTGCTTGCTGGGGACACAGATAACACTGTCCTTGGTGATATCAGGAAGCCAGTGATGTTGGGACCCACCGTGACATAGGACTTTGGAAATCAAAGGGCGGGCAGTTGAAGTTCTGCAGGACTGGTGATGACCAAGACCCAGTGAGACGTGGAAACCACTGCATGGGGGGCCAGGGATGCTGACAGAAGTGGATGGTGGGGTTGGCAGTGAGGACGCCAGCGTATGCCAAACGGCATTTGCTGCTCACGAAACAGCTTGGATAGCACGGGAAGAACTGATTTGTAAAGGTGAGCATGAATATTCAGAAGCTTGGCTGTAGAGATTTAGGCAGTGATGTAAAACAATCTGAATGTCTGGTAGAAAAACTTCTCTTCAGGAACCATCTGAAAATCATAGTGGTGGATTTGCTAAGATTGCTTCGGGTTAAAACCTCAGTCTGCACTAGGCTTCAGAGCTGAGGAAACAGCTGGGTCCTGTAGTGCATTTCTAGAAAGGCATTAGAATGGTTGAGGAGGGTGCAGGCAGGGTTGCAGGATGAAAAGCACAGGCCGACTCAGGATGAAGCTGGCCGTGATTGGAAAAAGTCCCAGGTGGCGGGCGAATGCGTCCCTGTGTGTGCCCTCTTATGCAAACGAACGTGTACTGGTAACCCAAGAAGTGTTTTCTGCCTGGCTTGATGATCCCTTTCAATCAGCAGCATGAATTCACTGAGAGAACCCCAGACTGGGAGAAAACGGGTATTTTATTATTCCTGCACACGGTGCCTTCCTGAATGTTTTTCGAAAAGTAAGATTTCTGACATTCATTTTCCCCCGATTTGTGACAGGAGTTTTACACCCCATGAAGAGTGAATGTAAAAACTCTTTTTTTTTGCGGTACGCGGGCGTCTCACTGCTGTGGCCTCTCCCGTTGTGGAGCACAGGCTCCGGACGCGCAGGCTCAGCGGCCATGGCTCACGGGCCCAGCCGCTCCGCGGCACGTGGGATCTTCCCGGACCGGGGCACGAACCCGCGTCCCCTGCATCGGCAGGCGGACTCTCAACCACTGCGCCACCGGGAAAGCCCCGTAAAAACTTTTTTTTTGAGGTGCAGTGGGGGGTGGGTAAGTGAATGCTTCCTGCAGTTGACGTAAACCAGGGCTTAAGTCAGGGGAAAGGGACATGGAAGAGATGCTGGGCATGGGAATGGAGCAGGTCTCCTGCCTCCCTTGAGGGATGGAGCCGCCTGTGGACTGCGTTAAATACAGATGAGGACGAGGCGGGGCGCTGTGCATGCTGGGGAGGCTCCCGGGGACTGTGAGGTCATGACGTGTGACCTGCCCATCACTGGCTTCGAGGACATTTATCAGCAAGCAGGCAGTCACGGAGCCCAAGAGATGGCTTAGTTCTCAGCTGGTGACGCGCAGAGACGTGCCGAGAGGCACCATGTTTCTGGGGCTGCATCGTGGCTTGAGATGACAATTCTCCGATGCCCGCCTCCAGCCTGGTGACCGAGGCTGCACAGCGCTGCTGGGCCTCCTCGCGGGGTTGGGGCAGCCAGGCCTGGAGGTGACTCACTGCACAGGCACGTCTGGGCACTGAGCTTCGCTTGAACTGGCATAAGCTTGAAGCTTTAGAACATTTTCCTTGGCAGTAAGAAGTACTAGAGAATTTATTGTCTGTAGTTATCTCAGCATCTCACGAGCCACTTTATTGCTATATAAGTCAGCCGGAAGCAAGGTGTAATACTGTTTATGGGGTATTTATCCCACTTAGTGGGACAGATTTGGCTGCAGAAGTGTTAGTGTATTTCATGCTGGCGGTCCTGCCCCAGGCCCTGATGGAGGTTACATAATATATTGTATGTCCTTTTCTTCTTATTATTATTTTGGCCCTGAATGCTTTGAACTCCGAAGCCCAACTGGCCCCGGAAAACTCAGACCTGGAGCTCGGCAAAAGCATCCCCGGAAACATTTGTGAGCGAATGAAGCCTAGTGAGGGGGGATCACTGTGGGGTGTGACAGACACTCTGATGGAAGGAGCCGTGGCCCGGGCCAGCCCCTGGGGAGGAGGGGGTAGGGGCACAGGGAATAAGCCAGTTCAGCCAGCTCTGTACTTGACCGACGCTCTTGTGAACAGAAGATGCCGAAGTAAAGGCCTTGATGGGACTTACCGTGTCTATCAGACTCTGTGTCCCTGAGGGCAGTGCCGGGGTCAGAGTGTCAGGTAAAACACAGGACGCCCAAATATCCGGAAAAAAGACGAAAACTCGAATTCAAAATGATGCATGCAACCCAATGTTCATAGCAGCACTATTTATAATAGCCAAGACATGGAAGCATCCTAAGTGTCTAACATTCAATTAGTTTAAGAAGATGCGGTGTGTGTGTGTGTGTGTGTGTGTGTGTGTGTGTGTGTGTGTATAAAAAAATAGAATATTACTCAGCCATAAAAAAGAATGAAATACTGTCATTTGCAGCAACGTAGATGGACCTAGAGATTGTCATACTAAGTGAAATAAGTCAGACAGGGAAAGACAAATATCATATGATACCACTTATAGACAGAATCTAAAAAATAGTACAAATGAACTTATTTACAAAAGAGAAACAGACTCACAGACATAGAAAACAAACTTATGGTTACCAAAGGTGAAAGGGAAGGGAGGGATAAATTAGGAGCTTGGGATGAACAGATATAAACTATGTAAAATAGATAAACAATAAGGGTTTACTGTATAGCGCAGGCAACTATATTCAGTGTCTTGTAATAACCTCTAGTGTAAAAGAATCTGAGAAAAAAATATAACTGAATCACTTTGCTGTACACCTGAAGCTATTACAACATTGTAAATCAACTGTACTTCAATTAAAAACAAACACAGGATGCCCAGCTAAATCTGAATTTCAGATAAAGGATGAATAATGTTTTAGTATAAGTATGTCCCAAACGTTGCATGGGATCTATACTAACAAATTATCTCATTTATCTGAGCTTTGTCCTGCACTTTTATGTACTAAATCTGGCACCCTCGCGAGGGCCTCAGTCACCTTTGCAGACGGCCCCCTAGCTCAGGGCTGCCTTGAGATGCACGCCTTGGACGTGGGGGGAATGGCTGACTGTAGGGGCAGACTTCGCCGGCGCGTGGGCTTGTGTCAGCTCTTGGTCTGTTCCCTCTCAGCTTCATATCCTCCCTTCTTTGCCTGCTTTGGGCTTTGCAAATGGTTCTGCTTTGGGGCCAGTGCTGTGAGGAGCCTTGTCAGTACAGAACCGCGGAGGGACACCGGAGGGAGGGTTTCTCTTGCTGTTCCAGTGTTCAGGCCCTGCCGTGCACAGTGGCCAGCACCTCCCCTGGCCCTTCTCCCAGGGTTTCTGCACTGGAGTGACCTGGCAAGGCAGGTCCCAAGAGCAGCCTCTCCTGTATCCCCTGGGGTGGCTTGGTAGAGAGCTCTGGGGCACGGCACCCCTGGCATCCCAGCGGACGAGCCTCCAGCAACCCCGCTGGTGAGGTCCCCCATGACTTCTCCACCAGCCAGCGAGCTCCGTGCCTGCCCCACGCTGCCGGCCGCACCGGGCCACGCCGCGCCTGCTCCAGCACGGCCTGGGGTGGGGTCTCCCTTGGGTGCCCCATGTCAGCCTGAGGGCTGCTCCCTGCGTCTTGCTCTTCCTGTACTCTTCAGTGTTCTCTGTACCTGTTGCTGCCAATTCTCTGTTACTCCAATGCCCTTTTCATAATTCTTTGTAATAAACTTTCCGTTTCAAATCACCCTGTGGTTTCTGTCTCCTGACTGGACCCTGTCGGCCAGGTGTGAAGCATCTTCAGACTTCTGTTTCCACTCTAACCTAGGCTGCCTCTCTGTTTCAGGAGGGGACTCTGTTTTGATTGCTGGCATGATTCTTTCTGATGGGAATAGGGCTGCCAGCACCCAATGCCACCCAAAGGCCTCCCCAGGGCTCCTTAGGCCACTGTCTACCTCCTGAGAAGTGGTGTTCATGTGACAGCCTCGCTACCACTGACCAGCCCCCTGGCTGAAGGAAAACGGGGGAGCCAGGTCTCCTGGGTTTCGGGCGGGAAGCTGGGCCAGCCTGGGGCTGGCGGTAAAGAGATGCAGAGAACGTGATGCGAGATTTTTTCCCCGGGAGGCGGGCTTGGGAACTTTGGTTACTGGGATGGGAGCCCACAGACACACGGTGTCCCTTCCAGCACATCAGAGGAGGCAGCTCCTATGCAGACTCCAGTGGTTCAGGATCGTGGGGCCCACAGTAGGCCACCCCCAAATGTGCCTCGATGGTATATTGTTTTGAATTAAAGTTGCTTAAGGAACGACCAATGCAAGAGGGACGCTCTGACCTTTCTGTCTCCCTGAGAGCAGGAAAGAAGTCTCCCATGTGAAGGGTACACCCCCTGCACCTGGAGGTCGAAGGACACCCTTATCAGCAGAGACAGGGAATTAGGGGCCGAGAAGCCTGTATAAAAAACCCCGTGCCTCCTTTCACTGACTGCCCCAAGCCCAAACTGTTTAGGTGCTTCACGAATTGGGCACCCAAACGCAAGTTTCTTTGTCCTGTCAATTCCTCACAAATTTACCATTTCTTTGTCTAAAAAATATAAAAGTTGCTTGCTTTGCCACTTCTTAGGTTCCATTTCTATGAGACCTCCATGTGCATGAACGAAAGTTAGTTTCTTTCCCTCCTGCTAATCTGTCTTGTGTCAATTTTACTATCAGTCCATCCCTAAGAACCCAAGAGGGGTAACGGGGGAAATTTTCCCTCCCCTACAGTTTCAAGCAGGAGAAACAACGAATCCAGATGGGTGTGACTAGACTAGGGGACAGGGGGCCTCTGAGGGTCTTTCTTCTTTTGACAACCTTAAAACCTGTCACCAGCTGGTGCTGACGCCCTGCAGATCTCTAGCAGGAGACCGGGACCAGTGGATTAAGGGCAGCCACTGCCCGGGTCCCTCGTCAGCCAGAAGGTCTTGGAAGGAGGCCTGGTCTGGTCAGTGGAGGAGTCTGGGGGCTCCAGGGCCTCGCGGGCTATCCTCGGGGATGGTCCTCAACCCCTCTGGGCTCTCCTGGCCTTCTCTGGGGAGGTCCCTGCCTCTCACTGTGGCTGGGAGGGGGCCCCGAGACCCAGGTTCTGGGCTTCTTCCAGCAAGGCAGAGTTGGGGGAATAGCAGGGCCCCTAGAGGCCCTGGGAGAGCCCCTGGTGTCCTTCTGCTTCAGCCGATATCTCCTTGCTGGGGCCTCTGAATCTGTATGTTTTCGGCAGCCTCTCCTTGGAGCTGCCCGGTGTGTCGGCCTTTGAGTTGACCCCTCCAGGGTCTGGGTTAACGGGAGCATTTCGAGCCCACACTTGTTGCAAAAACTCCCCAGAAGTTTTGTTTTCCGATTTTACCAGGGATGTCCTACTCAGGTTACAGGTCACAATCTGGTGACACAGAGGTTTTTTTTAGAGACTCAGACACCCCACTCAATTCCTAAGGTGGGGGGGTGCTGGAGAAGTCATGTGATTCTCACCCCAGTGTGGACAGACAACGCCCCTTTCATGACGGTTCCACCCACGTGGATTCCGTCTGGCCCAACCGAGGTCGCCCCCGGCAGCCCCACCAGATGGCCACAGTGGGGCTGGGACAGTAAACCGAAGGCCTTGGGTCATTTTAGATGAGGAAACAAAATCCTCAGGCCTCTTTTTTCCTTAGGAGGGTTTTATCTCTACAAAGACTTTTGTCCACCTGAGCGTGTTCTGTAAGCCGTCTACAGGGGCTGCTCCTTGGTCCCCAGCCGCAGCCCCTCTGCCCATCCATGCCCCCCCCAGAACAGCCCCACTGGACGTGCCCTGAAGCCACCCCCTTTCCTTCCCACACACCTGAGGCATTTGGCTACAAGAGCGTGTGTGTGAAATCAGGCAAACCATCCTCACCTTTTTGTGTGTGGTAGGGGGAGCTGGAGTGTCACACCTTGGCTTGGGCAAGAGGGTTAAGACCAGGGTGAAAGTGAGTACTTGTGGATTATGGGCGAGTTTAACCTCTCTCGGGTCATCGAGCCCTTTCCCATGCTGAATAAAGGCTCTGGTCCGAAGCATGAAACTTTGTACATTTCTGGGGGTTCACGAGCGTCCTGAGGTCTGTGGATCTGGGTTAAGAAACATCAGCCTGGGTCCATGTCTTTTAACGTGTGGTCAAGGACCCCTCATGTCAGAACGGCCTGGGCACTTGCTAAGCACACAGCTTCCCGGGCCTCACCCCACAGGATCAGAAGTGGGAGAGAGGAGTTTGCAGGTTAAGCTCCAGGCCTCCTGACGGCACCTGAGACTGGTTCTGTGCTCTGCCTCTGCAAGACTGTGTGCGGACTCCGTCACTTAGAGATGTGACTCCATGACTCCTCATATCAAGCCGTGGCGTCTTATGTCCCCTCTCCGCGAGTGAGGCACGTCCAGGAGAATTGCTCTATGCGGTAGAACGTGGTAGAAGGAGTGCGGTGTGGTTCCCAGCCTGGCAAGTCCTCTGGAGGACTTCACACTTACGCTCTAGGGACTGCCAGCGTGGGGGCCACCCTATTGGAGCCCGGAGCCCAGGGCAGCCATGCCCACTTGCACCAATGGCAGATGTGAGGGTGCCCAGCTGTCAGTGGACAGCCCCAGTGGACCAGCTTCAGTAGTCGATCCCCAGAATCATGAGCTAATAAAAGCACTGTTGGTTTGGGGTGGTTTGTTACGCAGCGTTGATTGTGGCAGAAGATAGCTGATACAGGCTCTTGGCCACATCTGGCCTTTCAAATGGAATTAAACCCTAGTTCCATCGTGGTAATGATAGGTCTACCCAGGGACTGGTGTCCGCTTGACCTGACCACTGACACCCACCTCTGTGACTGTTGAGGAGACAATAACACAGTGTGTGTTGGCCGTGATGGCAGACACATCAGGAGCCGATGCAGCAGATGTGGACCGGGCGCTGGCGCCCACAGCTGCCAGGGGGATGGGGTTTGAACACATCAGCCAAACGTTCTCTCGCCTGGGTGGGAATGACCCCCTGGCAGAACTGACAGGCTGCTTTGTGCCTTCGCAGCGTCTGCTGGGCAGCCATTTCCATCCCAAAGCCGTGTCTTTCTCATTTTACGTTTAACGGAGTAGAAAACGCTGCGTGCACATGCTGGTAGCACCCGTATCCTACTGCATTACAAGTCATACAGGCCTGACGGAGGAGAGTTTATCTTTCTGCGTGGAAGGACGGATGTGCTCTCACGACACAGGAGAAAGCCCCCAAATCAAAATCACCACCGAACCAGCGAGCAAGACCACATACAAACACACCAGGCGGGGTAGGAAGTGGACAGCGGGCTTCGGTAACGGTCAAAGCAGCTCCGCGGGGCTAGGACTGCAGGAGCTTCCAGTCCTTCTGTTTTTCATTTCTTCATCAGAGTCCCATGTTTTCCCGGCACCTCTAGGACCACACATTCATTGCTGGAGGCACTGGGGACACCAGGGCGTGTGAGAGCAGGTCCTGTCCTCAGGGTTAAAAAACAAAGCTCACCTGAGTAGATTGGAAGGGCTAATTGGCTTTGTTCAACTACTCCTGGTCGAGCAGTATCCCGTCTAGTAAACAGAAGGGCCCGAGGGGGTTGTAGGAAATGGGGTTTTTGATACACAGAGGAAGGGCAGGGCAAGAAGGATTTTCTCTGGCCCCCCACCTTCTTTGGGGGAGGGAACGGCAGGGTCTGTACCCTGAGGACTGCCTCACTCTTGCTGATCCGGAAATTTCCCATCACCTGTTTAATGGTCACATTCCTGGGAGGGGTTGAAACTGCAATTCAGTCTTGGTTCCTTTCTCTGGGGGTGGGGTGGGGCGTCGGGAGTGTGCAAATGGCCCCATCTGGGACCTGTTGCTGCTTTTTAAAAAAATGTCAGGGAGCCGTCATTCAGGGGAAGAGAGAAGACGAGGAAGAAAAAGCACGAGCTAACTTCAGACCACGCCGAGAGCTGTGAAGGGAGTTAAGAGGGAGTGAGCGGTTGGAGGCCCGGCTCCGGGAGGAGGACCCCGGCAGCTGCGCGGGTCAGGGCGGCCTCTGAGGTCCTGATATTCTAGCTGAGACCTGACAGGTGTGGAGAGCTGGAATGAGCATCATAGGGAACCGTGACCGCAGAGACCCGGGGAGGGAGGGAGCTTGGTGAGGGGGTGCTCAGCGGACAACCAGTGTCCCTGGACCTGGGAAGGGAGCGGAGGGCAAGGCGAGGCTGGCTGAGTTTGGAGATGTGCTCCGGCCAGGCCAGGTGGCCGGACCCCCGAGATTGAATGTCGTTGTGAAATCGATAGGTGTCACCGGGGCGGATGAAGGAGAACTGAGACCCGATCCATGTTTTTTAAAAGCATCAAGGGTGGAGCACATCATTCAAACTCCCCAGTGGCATATATTGATTTTAGAATGACATCTAGTCTCACACAAACTTGTACCTGAATGTTCACAGCAGCGTTATTCACAGTAGCCATAGGTGATGTGCACAGAAAAACATTGCCTGCTGCGAATGAAAGATAGTGCCTCTGCCGTATGGGTAGACAAAGGACGTGGCAGCCAGAAGTCGGGTGGAGGCAGGTGCCTGCCATCAAGCCGCTGGCCGCTGCAGCTCACCGCCCATCCCCACAGCAATGCGCCCTGCGGAGACCAGGATGAGAAGGTACAGGACGCCGGCCCCAGAGAACTGAGGTGCACATCAAAGGAATGATTTCAGTGAGCCCAGACTCCTGCGTCTTCCCATACAGAGAAAAGCACTAAGGTCATTAACTTGAGATGTCTGGTTTTTGTGATTTGCAGTAATCTTTTCATGTTCAAATACATGGCTTTTATTTCAGCAATAACTCCTGCACGTCCTGGTTCATCCCCTACCTCTCTGGAGCAGTTGCTCAGAGCTGAGAGGCTGCCTCCCCAGACTGTACTGCTCAGTAATGAATAAAACATAACTCTCAGCTTTTAGGTTGTGCGTTTGTTTTTTTTTTGTTTGTTTTTTTGCGGTACGCGGGCCTCTCACTGTTGTGGCCTCTCCCGTTGCGGAGCACAGGCTCCGGACACACAGGCTCAGCGGCCATGGCTCACGGGCCCAGCCGCTCCGTGGCATGTGGGATCTTACCGGACCGGGGCACGAACCCGTGTCCCCTGCATCGGCAGGCGGACTCTCAACCACTGCGCCACCAGGGAAGCCCCGGTTGTGCGTTTTTTGTGGTGTTGTTTTGTTCTGTTTTTAGTTGACAGTGAGAACAACCCAATGTCCATCAGCGGATGATGGATACACACAATGAGGTCTGTCCATACAGTGGAATAGTATTCAGCCACGAAAAGGAAGGGAATTCTGATACATGCCACCACATGGATGAATATTGAAAACACGGCTTTAAGTAAAATAAGCCAGCCAGACAAAAGGACCACATATTGTAAGATTCCATTTATGTGAAAGGTGCAGAGTAGGCAAACCTGTAGAAGCAGGAAGTCGATTAGTGTTTCCCTAGGGCTGGGGTGGGGGAGGGGAGAATAGGGAGTGACTGCTAATGGGCATGGGAGTTCTTTTTGGGGTAAAGCAAATGTTCTGGAATTTGCCAGTGGTGATAGATGTGCAGTCCTGTGACTACTCTAAACGTCACTTAATTGTACACTGCAGAAGCGTGAACTTCGTGATAGGTGAATTATATCTTAGTAAAACTGTTTCTTTAAAAAGTAGAGCTTGGAGTGTTGGGGGTAGGGCAGCGGGGAGACTGGTTAGGGCGCTGATCCCAGGAGGGTGACCTGGTTTGGCCCAGGGTGGGGGCAGGGAGGGGGGGTGAAGCAGACGGGGTCAGGAAGCATGTCGGGGGTGGGGTGCTGGGCCAGGCTAATGGGTTGGACGTGGAGGGCGAGGGTGTGAAAGGAAGAGGTTTTTGGCCTGCGTGTCTCCCCCAGGCAGGAGGGTGGGCACCTGTGCGAGGAATCAGGACGGACAATGTCCTGGGGCCTTGTGTCTGCACAGCCCCCAGCCTCAGACCAGACTGAATCCTGGCTCCGCTGTGGAAGGAGTCCATTTCTCAGGTGAGTTTCCCCATGTGTAAGATGGGGATGACGTTTCCTCCTCCAAGGCTGTGGTTAGGTTAGATGCAAAAAGGTGGGTGGAGGCTGAGCACCGGCCCGGTGAGAGCGGAGGGCGGGGTGGGGGTGGGGGTGAAGGTGGGTGGTGGGTGGTGGTGGTGGGTGGGACAGGGCCTTTCCAGCTGGGAGCCTCTGAAAAGTTGCTTCCTTCCCCTGGGCCTTGGTTTGTTGGTCTGTCTAATGGGGCTGGATTTCTGAGGTCTCCTCTTAAAGCCTCCTTCAGTGCTTTTGTGACATGGAACATAGCTCCCCTCCCTGGTCCGAGGAAAGCCATGAAACCTCACCCCCCAGTCATGTTTAAGGAGGTAGAGTCCATCTCCCTGGAGGCCCTGAAGCAAAGCAGGGCCTCTGAGAGCGGGGAGTGGGATGGCGAGAACTTCATTTCCACCAGCTCCTGAGCGGTCCAGGGGAATCAGTTAACCTGGTCTCAGCAAAAGAAGCACGTTTGTGTTTTCTTTTATAAGCATGTGTAATAGACCAGACCATGTAGTTGGACCCTTAAGAAGGCTTTTGGGTGTTGTACATCTGAAATCTTATAATATTGTATAGTTGATATACAATAAAAAATTTACAATATAAAATAAATATTGTAAATAATATTCACAATATAAAATTAAAAAAATTTTTTTTGAGGGAGAAAACAGAAAAAAAAGAAGTCTTCAGGTCTGCACCTGGGCCTCTGGGACACCAGTATTTCTGGCAGAGTAAAGACGGTCAACACATACACACCACACCACACACACCCGCCCCGCCCCCCGTCACACACACAACCTCGCCCGCCCCATGGCTTTCTGGGGTGTGCCCTGCATCTTCACTCTTTGCATTTGTACTTTAGTAAATGACTTTATGTGTGGGTGCTGTTGTCACGGTGGAAAATTCAGAAGTGAGACCCCCTGCATCCCCCTCACCAAGGGCAGCCCCATCACCCATTCCAGCGGGTCCTAGAGATAGTCTATGCAGTGGCTGCACGTGTGTTTCCTTGACATAAATGTTAGCACACGATACACATTGTTCTCGACCATGTTTTCTGGGTAACAACTTGGAGATATTTCCATATCACAACATAAAAGAATTGTCTCACTTTTTTATTGTGGTAAAATATACATAACATAAAATTTACCACCTTAACCATGTTGAAGTGCACAGTTCAGAGGCCTTGTTACCGACCCAGACTTTGGTCCGCTCGCCCGTGCACGGTAAAGCCAATCTACTAACAGCAGGTTGTGGTGAAGGAAATGCAGCATTTATCGCAGACGCCAAGCAAGGAGTCCAGGCAGCTTGTGCTCAAAAGGCCCAAACTCCCTGATGGCTTTCAGGGAAGGTTTGTAAAGACAAGGTGAGGGAAGGGAGTCGTGGCTTGTGTGATCAGCTCGTGGACGTTCTTCTGATTGGCTGGTGGTGAGGTAATCAGGAGTCAGCATCATCAACCTTCTGGTTCCAACTGGTCTGGGGTCTCCGTGCTGGTGGACAGCACACAGTGAACTTCTTCCACTTCATGGGGGTTTCCGTGTCTGCAACAGCTCAAAGGACGTGACTCAGAATATTATCTATAGCCCTTGAGGAGGAACTAAAGGTCCTTGACTTTGTTTAACGGCTAAACTATTATTACTTTGTCTTGCTTGACTGAATTTTCTACATGTTCTCACTTCTCTGATTAAATTCATTCTTTGGAACTCAGGGGAAGGCCCAGGAGGCTAAAGTTTTTCTACAGACAAGAGGCAGGCGGAGGACATGGGGGGTGGTCTGTCCCAGGAAGACCCCACAGATTCCTGCCTGGTTACAGCATTAGGCTCATTTGCATTGGTGTGCAACTATCCATCTCCAGAATTTTCCATCCTCCCCAACAGAAACTCCATCCCCATGAAACACTCTCCCCATCACCAACCCCTGTCCCTGGCACCCATCATCCCACTTTCTGTCTCTATGAATCTGACTCCTCCAGGGACCTCAAGTAAGTGGATCGTACAGTATCTGTCCTTCTGTGTCTGGCTTATGTCACTGAGCACAATGTCCTCAAGGTTCATCCATGTTGTAGCAGGTGTTGGAATGTCCTTCTTTTCTGAGGCTGAGAAATATAAGCAGACCACATGCTGTTCATGCATTCGTCTGCTGATGGATATCTGGGTTGCTTCCGCCTTTTCCCTTTGTGCATATGCTGCTGTGGGCATGGTGTGCAGATTGCCTTGCTGTTTTAGATGGTTGCAGAATATCCCTTGCGGCGGAATTTACTGCACCTGCCCTCTACTGATGTGCCTTTAGCTACGGTCCGCTTTTGCTGTCACAAACACAGCTGCACCCAGTGACCTCGTGCACCGGCTGCTGCGAACCTGTGCGACTCTACGTTGTAGGATGCGTTCCTGCGGGTGAAGTGCTGCATCGGACGGGGGTTCTGTAATTCTGTAAACCTGTGTCTTTGAACTCTTTCCATTTGGCTGCTGTTGGAAGCTGGTTTCAGATGCGCCAAATCTCGTGGGTGATGGCGTGACGGTCGTGGGAGTATTTACCAGGCAGCAGTCATCGACAGACTCTTTCATACAAAATTCAGACTTTTGCCGCAGCGGGCGCTGCACCTTTGACACCAGGAAGCGGAAGCTCCCCGCTTGCTGCGGCAAATGGACACAAGGGGGAGCTATTCACCTGCTTTTAGGCAGCGAGAAGGCTCAGCCCGATGCTCTGCTTCTGTAGCTGTGCAGGCGATTATTTAGGGCTCGAGTGGGAAAAAAAGCACGGTGTTTCCTAAAGCGATGCTGCACAGGACTGGTTGTTCGGGTTTTGGGTAGAGAAGAAGTATTGAAGGTGGAAACCGACTTGGGGGACAGAGAGATTCCTGTGATTCCGTCCCAGCCTCGGCCCAGCACGGGCTCTCCAGCTATTGCCTCTCCCTGGGCATCGTGCCCTAGGCCCCGTCGGAAACAGGACCCAAGGTTGCTACTAGCAATTCTTTTAAACAGATAGTGGTGTATCTCTTTATCGTCTAATTTACCCAGTGGCCTGGCCTTCAGTGGCAGAGGGCACAGCTCACCTCCTCTTGGCCGTTGACCTGGATGGGCCATACGGCCCCGCCTCGCTGTGGGCAGGTGGCTTCTGGCCCTGGGTCAGAACTCCCAGTGGGATGCCTGCCGTGGGCCACAGCCTTTGGGGGTGGGGATGGGGGCTGCAGGAGGGGCGGCACCAGGTCCTTCCCCGCCCTGGATGTTAGTGGGGGTCAGTGGCGGGGGATTCACTGCCTGTGCAGCCTCCCTTCCGCCGCCTGCCAACACACGTGCAGGGGCCACCGTCCCATGCCGGGTGTCAAGGGAGCCTAGGTTTCGGGGTGTCTGAAGGAGCCCAGAGGGACTGGGGGGCTGCCAGCAGGAGAGAGGCTGGTACAGAGCTGTGCTGCCTCCAGGGTGGGATGTGGGGTAGAGAAAGGCTGGCTGGGGGCTGCGTGGAGGCTGGCAGGGCCCCCGGGCTGTGCTCAGAGGGAGGCCTTCCTCCGTTCCCCCAGCCAGTTCCCCCACCCGCTGTACCGCTGCCCGCGTGGGTCTCAGGCCGTCAGCCTCCCAGCTGGAAACCTGCCCCTCTGACAACCCTCTCCCCCTAGCAAGAGTGGGCTTCTCTCCTCCTTCCCAGGACGAGGTCCTGACGGCCCATGTGAACCAGAGCCCCAGCCCCTGCAGCCAGAACCATCTGTCTTTCGGCAGGTTTGCACTTGGTGGCGATGCCGCGGCTCTGCCTGCCCCCGCCCCCTGCAGCAAGGTCACTCTGTCAAATAGGCCTGCCTGCCTGGTGGCCCTCGGTCCCCGTCACCCTGCGTTGGGCACTGGCCCGACTGCCGTGCCGTGCGCCCCATACTGCACAGCAGCCCTGCCCCAGGGAGATGCAGCCAACCCACCCTGGCTGCGGCGTCACCCCACCCGCCATGCCACTCTGCCTGTGGCTCCCACCTCGCCCCATCCGGAAGCCACCTGAGGTGCTGGGGCAGCCCTGGGGCCGTGCTCTCCGTCTAGGCGTCGCTGGGGAGTGTGGGGGAGGGGTACTGGCAGCGCCTGCACAGCTACAGAAGCAGAGCATCGGGCTGAGCCTTCTCGCTGCCTAAAAGCAGGTGAATAGCTCCCCCTTGTGTCCATTTGCCGCAGCAAGCGGGGAGCTTCCGCTTCCTGGTGTCAAAGGTGCAGCGCCCGCTGCGGCAAAAGTCTGAATTTTGTATGAAAGAGTCTGTCGATGACTGCTGCCTGGCGTACCCCTGCAGGCGTCGCTGGGGAGGGTGGGGGAGGGGTACTGCGTTCGGAACACACAGAGGTGCGGGACCTGCTCACAACTGGGGTTGCTGGAATGGAAGGGACCTCCCGGCGGTGGTCCAGCCCCCAGCTTTATGGAGAGGAAATGGAGACCCAGAAACGGAGACGGAGCCTGCCCAGGCCAGCCAGCTGCGAGCGGAAGCCCCCGGGGTGTGGACTTGGCCATCCTGGCAGAGCTCACCCCTCACCGTGCTGGACCCAGCTCTTAGGGCCTCGGGGAGGACAGGGTCAATGACACCCTGCAGGGGAAAGTGAAAGGGGCGTGTGTGAGGGTCCTGGGGCCGCCGTAACAAAGAACCACAGACGGGGCGGCTTAAAACAGTCTAGAGGCCGAAGTCCGAATTCAAGGTGTGGGGAGGGCTGGTGCCTCTGAAGACTCCAGGGGAACACCCTCCGTGCCTCTTCCAGCTTCTGGTGGTGGCAGCAAACCCCGGAATCCCCCGGCGTGTGGCAGCATCCTCACCCCAATCTCTGCCCTGTCCTCACGTGGCTTCTTCCCTCTGTGTGTGTCTCTGCTGCGATGTCTCTGTTTTTACTGGGACGCCGGTCACGGGATTTAGGGTCCACGCGAGCCCATTCTGACCTCATCTTAACTTGACCACATTGCAAAGACCGTATTTCCGAATAAGGGCCCATTCGCAGACTCTGGAGGTTGGGATGTGAACACAGCCTTTGCGGGGACGTGATTCAACTCCACACAGGGGCTCGCGAACTGTCAGGTGTCAGACATGAGTGAGCTGTCGGTGTAGACAGTCATTGGCTCCAAAGAGCCAGAGCCGCTACACTTGGGGATATAGAAAGGGTAACTGTGGAAATCTCAGGCCGCCGTTTCGCTGAGACACATTTGTAGGCTCTCAGAAGGGTTTGGAAAAGCCCCTGGGACGTCACGCAATTCCATAGTCATCTCAATGCCTATATCCCCTTCATCCACCCCATTTTCTTACTCCGCCCGCCCCTCAAGTATTTCAAACTAAGTCCAGACATCATGCCATCCCGCTGCCTCCCTGCTGCAGAGTATTCCCCCACGTGCAGAGCCGTGATACCATCGACAGGCTGGGCCAAATCAGCAATAACTTCTCAACGACACGTGCTAGCCTGTGTCCAGATCTCCCCAGTCGCCTCACAGCTGTCTTTTTACAGCGAGTTGACTGGAATCAGGATCGACACCTTGAACGTGGTTGCTATGTTTCGCAAGTCTTCGCAGACGGAGCCGGAGTGTGTCTCATGCGCAGCGACACCTGGGTCCCATGGCGACTGTGGCAAATGACCATGGACTTAGTGGCTTAAAACAGCACGACTGTGGTGTCTTACGGGAGCGGTGAGGTGGCCAAAATGGGTGTCGCTGGGCTGAAGTCAAGGTGTTTACAGGGCTGCCTTCCTTCCAAGGTTCTCGGGAAGAGTCCTCATGTTCTCCCGCGCCTGAGGGCCACCCGCATCCCTTATCTCATGGCCCCGGCCTCACTCCTACCTGTTTCCCTCGTCACACCTCCTCCCCCTTCCCCTGTGATGACACTGGGCCCACCCGGATCACCCAGGGTAACCTCCCCAGCTCAAGCCACTTAACGCGATCACACCGGCTTTGCCAGACAAGACAGCACAGTTACAGGTTCTGGGGATTAAGACCCAACATCTTGGAGGAGGCGTTATTCTGCCGACCACAACGGCTAAGCAAAAACAACTGGGAAGGAGAGACAGCCGTGACCTCAGTACGATTCTTTCAGCTTCTGCAGCGAGGTGGCCCCTGCTGCTCGGCTGGTGAGGGAGAGGCAGGGACACGCTGGGGTCCGAGCAGGAGGGATGCTGCGCGGGTCACACCGTGCGCGCAGGGCCGAGGCTCAGCCTGAGAAACAGCTCAGCCACTGCTGCCGAATGCAGTTTGCTGATGGGCACTTCCTTTGTCCGTAGCCATCACCGGCGGGGCTCGGGGGTGTCTTCTGGGGCTCCCGGTGAAGTGTGTCACACCTCCTGGGTGATCTCCAGGCATCAGCATTCACCCTGATCACAGCCTGTGATGGTCAGGTTTTTTTTTTTAAATGAAATATATAATAATATTTAGTCGTTTAAAAATAATTTAAAAAAATTTAAAGATAAAAAAAATTTCGTGATTAAAAATATTTTTCTAAGTGTATAGGTCTGTGGCATTAAGTACATTCACCTTGTAGTGTGACTGTCACCAGCACGTGACAGTCAGTTTTGTGCGTCAGCTTGGCCAGAAGTGTAGACGCCAGAGATTCAGTCATCGGTAACCCAGGTGGTGCTGGGAAGGTGTTCTGTCGATGTGGGTAACATCTACCCTCAGTGGACTTTGAGTAAAGGAGATTATTCCAGAGAATCTGGATGGGCCTCATGCGATCAGCTGAGAGGCCTTAGGAGCAAAGTGGAGGTCTTTCTGGGCAAGAAAACATTCTGCCTCAAGCCTGCAGCATCAGCTCCTGCCGGGTTTCTAGCTGACCAGCCTGCCCTGCAGACTTTGGACTTGCCACCCACGTCTCTGTCCCGTTGCTTCTGCTTCTCCATGACTGATAGGCCGTCTGCATGTCTGTCTCTCCCACGGGACTCTAAACTCTCTGAGGGCAGGGACTGTCCTTTTCATAGTTGTGTTCAATTGGTGTGGCACACAGTAGGTGCTTCATGAAAGTGTAGTCACCTTCTGACTTCACAGTGTTCACGTAGACGTAGACATGGGAGAGAGCTGCTCCTGGCTGCACGGACGGCCCGATGAGTGCCCTTTGATAATGCACACGGAATCTTACGTTTTCCCTCTCTCCTTGTTAATGTCACCCTCCCCTACCTATTCCCAGTGGTTTTATTCACTTTGGGGACAGGAGTAATCTCCAGGAACTCTTCATCTGGTAGGTCAACCTGGCCACCTAGGGTTTCTGTTGCTTCCTCTGTGAGGACTGCCCTGATCTCCAGGGCTGGGTTACAGGTCCCCTTATATGCTCCCCGTGCACCCAGGACTTAGCTCTAGTGTCAGACCCATCATAGTCATTCACTCATTCAGTGATATTTGCCCAGTGCCTCCTGTCGAGCGCTGGGGATCCAGTGGTGAACGAAACAGGTGAAAATTCCTGTTCTCATGGAGCTTACCTTCTAGTCGGGAAGGCAGACAATGAAGATAAATAAGGTGCACATAATGCACGTTAGAGAATAATGCGTGTTGAGAAACAATTGAACTGGGAGGGGGAAGCCCTTGTGTATCCGTCAGCTACTGCTGTGGTGATGTGGCGTAACAAACACCCCAAACTTACAACCATAGACATTTATTTCTTGCTCGTGAGCCTGTGGTTTGGCTGGGTTCTGCTTCAGGCCTCAGGTTAGGTTTAGGTCTGCTCCAGGTGTTTCTCTGCTGGGGTTCAGGCTGAGGCAGCAGTGGTCACTGGACGTCCTCTTCTCATGGTGCAGGGTCAAACCACACAAGCACATCGAAAGCCTCCATTTGGATGTGGCCAAAGTTATGTCTACTCACACTTAATTACCCAGAGAGAGTCACAATGCCAAGCAGCAAGTTGGAGGAGTGGGGAATTGAGCTCTGCCTGCAGTGGACCATGACAACGTCGCACTGGAAGCTGTCCCTGACAAGGTGGTTTTGGGTAAAGACCTCCAGGAAGTGTGTAAACCAGCCATGCAGAAACTGAAGGAAGTACTTTCTGTGCAGAGGGGGCAGGAGGTGCAAAGGCCCTGAGGCAGCAGCACATCTGAGCAACCAGGGGCCAGCGTGGCTGGAGCTTCAGGAATGAGGGGAGGGTGAGGCCAGACCTGAAAGGCATTGCAGGTCATGGTAAAGACCTGGGCTTTTGCTCGGGTGAGACGGGAAGTCAGCAAGGTTTGGAGCACAGGAGTGGCCTATGTGACTTTAAGGGATAACCCTGGCCGCTGGGTGAAGAGCTTCTGGGGGGGACAAGCACAGAAATGGGGAGCCCAGTGAGGATGTAACTGCGAAAAAGCAGGCAAGAGGTGGTAGTGTCTCAGATGGGGGGCTGGGGGCTGGTGAGGGGTAGGTGAATTCTGGATAATCTTTGCAGGGAGAAGTGACAAGTTTTGTTGAAAAGTCAGGTATGGGAGGTGTATTAGTTTCCTCATCCATCCATCCATCCATCCATCCATCTATCCATCCATCCATCCGTCAATCTATCCACCCATCATCCATCCATCCATCATCCACCCATCATCCATCATCCATCCAACCACCCATCATCCATCCATCCTATTGGTTCTGTTTCCCTGGAAAGCCCTGACTCACACACCTGGTTTTGTCTCTTTCATGGTCTTTAACTCCTTGACCATTCACACCATTGGTGGATCCTGTTGCTGCCCTGCCCAGAGCCCCCGGCAGCCTGTGAACCCACCGCAGCTAAGGGACCATTTGGGGGGTGTGCATGCCCCCCTGCTTCTCTGTTCTCAGGGCCCCCGCATCCACTCAGCCCATTTGAAACTCCCAGAGTCAACGTCCTCAGGAGCAGCCTTCAGCCAGGAGGGGCTGTGTCAGGATAAATGCCCCAGCTCTGTCCTGCAGTTGGGGGGAGATCCTGATGTGTATCCTACATGATTCCCTGGGGCCTGAGCCCCAGCCCCCCACCTTAGCGCCCCTCTCATCAGGGGACACTTTACTGGCTTCCCTATTTTCCTGTCTCACTGCCCTGCCTCACTTCTGCTTCCTGGGTCCCCACCCCCGCCCCGACACCCCTGGCTAAGGGACCAGCACCTGTACCTTCCCTCAGGGTCTGCTCTTGGGGGGCCAGGCAGAGACCCCCTCCCGTGTCACTGCTTCTCCGTGACAGTGTCAACAGAGACGGAGGGGTCAGGGCCGCTGTCTGGGTGCAGCGTCCAGGCTGGGAGATGCTGTACGCGGCTGACCACCTCCTTCTTCTAAGCAGACACAGAGCTGCAGACACTCCTCTCCAGTTTTGCGTCTGGTTGCCGTGTGAAGTCAGCGGGGTGGAGTCTCTGGTTAGGGAAGTTGTGTCTGTGGCTCAGGAAACAGAGGCTGACCGCCCGGCCTTGTCCTCCCTCCCCGGATGCTGACCCTGGGACGCTGCTGCCCAGTCCCTGTGCCCGCTTCCTCTCATCCCTGAGCGCCAGCACCCACGTGTGTCCACAGCCGCGCGCAGCCCCTCGGCCGCGGCCAGGCCGATAGCCGCTCACGTCGCTTCTTGCCGGCCGCCCGATCGCTCCCATCCAGGTGGAGGGAACGATGAGATTGTCCACCAAAAAGTCTGGGCAGGTCAAGTGAAGGTTTGGGTGGCGTGAGCTCTGGCTATCCGACTGTGATGACTGGCGTAAGAGAAGCATATCTGATCCAGAGAAGCAGAGCATTTTACGCTGGGACCACGAGACACACAGCCCGCCTGTGGGTCCCAAGGGCCTCCTGGTATCCACGTGCCTCGGCTCCCGCCCTGTGGATGCGGACTGCAGCGTCATTCATGCTAGCGCTGAGTCCACCCCAGGCGTGGGGACAACATGGGGAAACGTTTGCTATTCACACGTGCACACACGCTCTTCAAATAGGAAACTCACCCCGATGGAAGGGTGGCTAAGTTCACTGTCACGGGGCCTTTTCCTAAGGCCTCTCCCTTCCTCTCAGCATCTCCCCCAGAATTGCTAGTTCCTCTGAACAGAGCGGATGCCAGGACTTGAGTCCTCATTACCTGCCTCCGAGCATTTTGGGGTCAGCGTGGAATCAAGGTAAACATGTAAGTGGGCGTCCAGTCAGGCCCAGGGGTCTCACAGAGGCTCCTCTGGTTGGCCTGCTTCGCGCTTCGTTTGAGTGTCATGAGCTGGGGGGTGTGCTGGGCTCCCGGGTTGCGCGGCTGCCGCCACATGCGCCTGACTCTCCCGCCGACTCCTGCGAGATGCAGCTGAGGGGATGGGGACGCTGATATCCCACACGAGAGATGAAGAAAAGGGAAGAACCAAATACCTAAGTAACCACGTAACGTTAAGGAAATTAATAGCAGCGTAAATCCGGAAAACACAGAAGGAAGAATATAATAATAGGTGCAGGAACGGATGCAACAGAAAACCACAAAGCCAGAAACGGCTTCCTGAAAAACCAAACAAAATTGACAGACCTCTCCAGGTGAACAAGGGAAAAAAGCAAGTGGACCTAAGTACACAGCAGGAGGAATGAAAAGGGGCAGGGCCCCCCGTCGTGCTCATGGGGCCCAGAGGAGGTGCAGTCCGTGCCCAGCAGGAGCTCCTAATGCCGGGGACTCTGGACACCTACACAAAACTGCGTGTAAAAAGAAGGGAAACCACGAGTTCCATAACCGACTCAGGGAAAAACAGATAGAAAATCGGAAGTCCTCTGTAACAATTACAAAAATTGAATAGGTAGAAAACACGTCCCCAGAATAGAAAGCATCAGGCCCAGGTGTTTACAGGTGAGTTTGCCAACGTTTAAGGAAACTCTTCCAGAGAAAAGAAAAATAGAAAACATGACCCTGTCCCCCATTTTATTATGAATCATAACCTTTTTATCAAAACCGGGTAAGGAGAGTAAAAAAGAGATTATGGGCCAGTTGCATTCGGAGCATAGATGCAAAGCCATAAACATACTAAGCAAACGTACAAACCCACTGGCCGTCTCCTAAGAGCCCAGGGGCCAAGGCTGGGCCTGGGCCCCCATCTCCACACAGTGGGGCTGCGGGAGCTCTGGCCCTCAGGCCGACTTCCCCGATCAGGGGCTGGGCCCTCCAGAGGCTGCCCAGAGGGGCCCAGGGAAGACAGGTCAGAAATTCAGGGAGTTAGTGCCCCTTGAGGTAGATTTGGCCCATGAGAGCGATGACACGGGAAGTAACCGGCAGTTAAATTCTGTTCTGAGTTTCTACCAGCTGTGCTCTTGTGAGAGCTGCTGCCAGCCCCAGAGAGTACCACCATATACTCTACTCTTCTATTCTATTCTATTCTATTCTATTCTATCCTATTCTATATCATGTACCATATCACACCCTCTTTGCATCCCTTCATTCCCCACTTTCCTTTTCCCCACTTTTGCTTCCCTGGGATTGCACCTCCCAGTGAAGTATTAATACCCACGCTTTGCCCCTGCTTGGTTTTCTGGGAAGCCTGGGTTAAGACAACTCAGCTGGATTGATTCCAGCCTTGGAAGATTGGTTCACAGTAGATTGGTTCACAGTAGACAGTGAATCTATATGGTTCACCATTTAACAGATCAAATGAGGAAAACACATGAGACCTTCTCCATAATGCAGAAAAACCTTTGGAAAAAACATACCTCCCCAACAACCAAAGAAGGGAGTGGATTAGGTTTGGGTCTTGACTTAAAGAAATCAATTGTAAAATAGCATGTTTGAGATGATAAGGATGTTCGATTAGGGCCCAGGTGTTAGATGATACCGAGAAATGATGACTATCAAATATGAAATGGAACTTGTGCTGATACAAGGAGATGTTCATCTTTTAAGAGAAGTTACTGAAGTTACTGAAGTATGTAGGGGTGAAATGACAGGAAGTCTGGGCTCTGCTTTAAATGAGGAGTTTGGGATTAACATACACACACTAATATATATATAAAATAATCAACAGGGACCTGCTTTACAGCACAGGGAACTCTACTCGATATTTTGTAATAACCTATATGGGAAAAGAATCTGAAAAATAATAGATACATGTATATGCATAACTAAGTCACTTTGCTGTACACCTGAAACTAATACGACATTGTGAATCAACTATACTCCAATATAAAATAAAAATTAAAGAAATAAAATAAAATAGTTTAGGAAAGAAAAAGAAGATGAAGCAACTGGGGCCCAAATCCTCGCAACTGTTGAATCTGCCTGGTGAGTATGTGGGGGTTCATTGTACCGTTTTTTCTACTTTTTAGATGTATGAAAAATTTTGTAACAAGAATAAACTCACTGAAATAGTACTTTACTCTCATGACAAAAATTATTGAAAATGCCAAGTGTCGTGGGCAGAAGTGAGTGACCCACTGGGTCAAACACGACCTGGTGTGTTTGGAACAGAACTGTCTCAAGGCCCCAGCTTTGCTCGTTTCCCCTTCAGGCGGTGTTTGGGGGGCCTCTGCGGGGTCTGCCAATGCCGGTGTCCTGGAAGGGGCTGGAGGAGGACGGCCGGCCCTCCCGTCCCTCCCTGGGGCCGCAGTGGGTGTGGGCAGGGGACTGACTGTCTGTCCAGCCTGCTGGCCTCACGGAGGGTCAGGGGCGAGCGAGGGCTCAGCCCGCTGACCCACAACAATGCCTGTTGGCCTGAGTTGGGCAGATTCGTGGGTGAGCCCCGCTGGGCCCTGGTGTGGAAAATTGGGGTGCCGGGGCTTTGTGACTGCGCCTGCAGACTGCTGACGTCCGGGAATCCTGTAGATAAAGCAAATACCAGCCTTTGTGTGAGAAGGGCCGGCGTTCAACTGGTGTGCAGCGGGGTGCAAAACTGCTGAGATCAGGCTTGACCCGCCACGAGACAATGCGGGAGGGGCCGGCGCGTCTCCGGGGCTCACCCTCCAGCCTCACTTCCTGCCGGCGCAGGGCTTTAGCCAGCGTCCTGTACCAAACTCCCGACAGGTCCCGATCCATTTAGATGTTAGCGAAAGATGGTCTCAGGGACTGGGGCTCTCGCTCCCCCAAGCACACACCACATGTGCACCCCGATATATAGACACACACACAGACATACACACAAGCACACACGGACACAAAGACACACACACGTACCCCCCATACGGACACACACCACATGTGCAGCCCCCCCTTACAGACACACACACACACACACACAGACATAATACACATACAGTCACATACACGCACCCCCCATAAGACACACACACACAGAGACATACACCCATACACACACATAGATACACAGACACACCACACATGCACCCCCCATACAGACACACACACACAGACATACATACACATACAGGCACACAGTGCACCCCTTCTATACACACAGACACTCACACACAGAGCCACGTGCTCGGGAGCTGAGGGTCCAGCCCCCGCCCCCCGCCCCCCGCCGCGGCCCCCGTGGGCCTGGTCCAGGCTCTCCAGGCGGGAGCTCTGGGGCCGTCCCTGCACAGACCTGGCCCAGGTCAGACACACACCTGTGCACTCCCTCTGCTCCCTCGCCTGCGCTGCAGGTGGCCTTGGGGTCAGCTCTGTGGCCTTCTAGATGCCATGGCGGGGCCGGGTGGGAAGCTCTCTGTTGGTGTCTCCAGGACAGGCTGGAGGGATGGGAGCATTGGAGAACAGCTGTCCTGGTCACTAGGGATTTGCACAAGGCAGGGTGCCGCCGGGGGGCCCTGGCTCAGGGCTCAGCACGAGGGCAGCGGGGGTCCCTGCACACAGACATGAGGGGGTGTCTTTGTCACACAGAGGATGGGTGGTCAGGCCCCTAGAACCCCTCCCCTTGGGGCGTCCTCAGCCGCTGGCCCCTCCACGTCTCAGGAGCACGTCGTTGGGATTTTGTGGCTCCGGCTTCCCTCGGGCACAACTCTTTGGTCGGCTCCCAAGACCCCGATAAACAGGCAAACAACCGAAATGGGGAAGACTCGCCATCTCCTCTGAGACAGCCTGCAATACATACCCGGGGTTTGGTAGGCTTATGGGTATTCCCCCCACTTTTAGGTTTATTGGATTTATCCAAATTCTGAATGACAACGGATCACTTTTATAACAGCAATGTTATTTGAAATAGAATGAACACCACAGGGTTCATCAATCCTCTTCTAAAAACTTAGTACACAAAGACCTTCTCGAGAAAGCATCTCCTCGTCAACAGTCTGCTTTGTGTGTGGGAACGATAGAAAGGACAGTGCAGAGGGGCCTCGGGCACCCGGGGACGTCCATGGGGCTGTGTGGTCCTCAGAGCTCAAGTCTGGCCATTAAGGGCTGTGGCGCCGGAGCCGCTGCCCCAGGTTGGTTTAGCAGGTGACCCTCCCACCGAGAGGCAGGGAAGGGCGGCACCTCACTCTTGTGACATGCTGGTGTGAACTCCGCCTGCATCCTCTCCGCCCGGGGGGGTCCCAAGGCTGCTGGTGACCAGGCGGGTTGCAGCCTGGGGCTCACAGAGGCAGAGCTGAGGTCCTGGCCAAAGGGCTCCGTGTGTGTGTCCACCCAAGACCTTTTGGAGAGCTGCAGGCAGCGGGGCGTGTACGGTGGGCTTCAGGTCTGCCCTGAACAGCTGCGGGGCCCACGTCACTGTTGCAGATCTGCAAGGTGCTCCTGGGATGCCAGCAGAGAGCTCAAGGCCACTGGTGTGCCTGGTGCATGTGGCACCCAGAGCAGGTCACTCTGGGACCCTCCTCCTCCACACAGTGTATAAAAATTACACTGGTTATTTCCAGTGTAATCAGGGAATAATCATGAATAATCATGAGTTTCCTGATTTGTTCTTTAAAACAAGCAATTAACAATAAAATATAATATATTTCAATCTTAAAGATATTCCTCAAAATCAGTGAAATATTCCATTGAGAACTATCGTTTGCACTGAAACATCACACCTCACAGCCTGTGCTCTGTTTCAGTTTTATATATGTGTGTGTGTGTGTGTGTGTGTGTGTGTGTGTGTGTGTGTGTGTGTGTGTATGGTACGCGGGACTCTCACTGTTGTGGCCTCTCCCGTTGCGGAGCACAGGCTCCGGACGCGCCGGCTCAGCGGCCATGGCTCACGGGCCCAGCCGCTCCGCGGCATGTGGGATCTTCCCGGACCGGGGCACGAACCCGCGCCCCCTGCATCGGCAGGCGGACTCCCAACCACTGCGCCACCAGGGAAGCCCACAGTTTCATATTTTAAACACGCAATAAAAGTGCGAGAAGTCACACAGCGTGACAGAACTGGGATAACTCCGGGGCTGCGTCTTCACGTGGGCTGTCGTTTGCCAACCTGAAGCCCCGTGTTTAAGCACAGAAGTCAGAGGCTGGAGGTGAGAAGCGCCCCGGGAGCCTGAGCAGTTCCCGACCTTGGAAATGGGCTCCAGAGCAAAGGCACGGAGCAGGGCTGGCCAACCTCGAGCTGGCTGTGTCGCGTGAGTTCTCCGGGGGATCTCCACTTAGCGCGTGTTTAGAGAAGGAGAAGAAAGAACACTCTGCTTATGTGAACATTACACACATGCAGGCTCTCCTTGTATTTGCGGATCCCGCGTTTGAGGATGTCTCCCGCGTTAGGTGCCCAGGCCGCCACACCACAGAACCATGCACGAGTGGCTTAAACAACAGAAATTATTTCTCAGTCTGGACTCTGGAAGCCATGATCTCGGTGTGGGCAGGGCTGGAACCCCTGAGGCCTCTCCCTGTTGGCGTGTAGACGCCGTCTTCTCCTGTGTCCTCACACGGTGTTTCATGTGTTTGGGGACCCCTGGTGTCTCTTCCCCTTATAAGGACACCAGCCCCCTCCTGTATAAGGTCTTCCCCTGTGTGTGTCTGTGTCCTCATGTCCTTTTTTCATAAGGACACCATCAGATTCGACTAGGACCCACCCTAGCGGCCTGATTTTAGCTTGATCACCTCTTTAAAAGACCCCTCTGCGAGTAAGTTCACATTCTGAGTACTGGGGGTTGGGACATCAACATAAGAATTTGGGGGGGACACAATTCAGTCCATAATATCTGCTCTGTGAAATCTGACCTCAAATCCATGCTCACGGCCGTTTTCACAGTCATTCACCGAGCAGAGCGGCAGAGGTGAAGTATCTGAGTGGCCGGGCGTGCACGTCCCCAGCCGAGGGCGACAGGGCGGCTCCGCCTGCTTGTTCCAGCTCGTGCTGCAGCCAGCGTCCTTTCCAGGGTCTGTTTAGTATCCCGTTTCCCAATTTTTCTGCTTTTTGTGGCTTCACTGTTTGCATGGTCCCAAGCACAGTGGGAAGGGCTGTCTAGCGTCCCAAGTGCAGGAGGGCTGGGACGTGCCTCCCCGGAGAAAACATGTGTCAGGTGAGCTTCGCTGCAGGAGTGAGTTATGGGGCTGCTGGCGTGTGTTCAGTGTCAATGAATCAACCACTCGTGTGAAATTAGCTGTGTTTGTACAGAAACACACACCAAAGAAGCTCACGTATTGATCGGTGAAGATGTTGCCCACGTAGCGATCGATGAAGATTCTGTTGCCCACGTAGTGACTGATGAAAATGTTGTGACCAGAGGCTGGTAGGACCTGAGCCTGTGTTCCCCTGGGAGAAATGGCTCCGTAGTTACCAGTTCACTGTTCACGGCGACTTTATAGGACGTCACTCCCTCCAATAAGGAAAATGGACCGTATTATCATGTATAGATTGCTCAGACCTCAGACTAACAGAAGAGGAGGCGTATTTTCCACCTGCATGATTAGAACGGACTTTTGGGTGGTTGTTATTGTTTTAAATCTCTGCAGATGCAGACAGCGCACCCCTTAGAACGTGGCCGTGAATTCAAGGAGGAACCCAGGCCCGGAGGAAAAGGGTCTTGTTTTCCAAGAATCCAGGGTGGGAGGGTCTGGGCTGTGTGGGGTCAGGTGTGAGGCAGGGTGAGTTCACACAGGTGAGCTGGAAACAGCCGGTCGCCCATCACTCCATCCCGTATCACCTCTCATCCCTGTGGCCACTTTGCAGAGCTCTGGACCGCCTGCCATGGCGCCTGTGAGCCACAGGTTTGGCCGATAGGCGAGGTCAGCAAACCGGAGAGGAAGATGGAAGGGCTCAGACACCTGACGGAGATGTAAGTTGACCCGAACGAGGGGGTGGCTCTGAGTGACGTGAGTCGTATTGGCCGTTAGTGGTGGGCATTTCCTGAGTGGAGGGTCCCTCCAGCTGCCCCGAGGGAGGGCGCCTGTCATCACAGTGCTTCCCTCCCTGCAGCGCGTGGTTAATGGCCTCCCCACCCTGATTCCAGAACCAGTGAATGTGTCACCTTACATGGCAAGGGGGGAAATAAGGTTCCTTAAAGAGCACACTGTAAGGCTGGGGGAGTGATCCTGGATTCCCCGGGTGGGCTCAGTAATCATAGGGTCCTTACTGGAGGGAGGCAGAGGGGGGCAGCCAGAGGGATGTGATGTGACGGCTGCCTTGGAAGACAGAGGAAAGGAACATGGGTCAAGGGATGGGCAGCCTCTGGAAGCTGGAAAAAGCAAGAAATGGAGTCTCCCCTGGAGCCTGCAGGAGGGACCAGCCCTGCCGACACCTTGATCTGAGCCCAGTGAGACCCATTGGGACTTCTGGCCTCCAAACTACAAGGTAATACATTTGTGTTGTTTTCAGCCGCCAAGTTTGTGGTCTTTTGTTACAGCAGCTGCAGGAAACTGGTACAGCACCGTCGTCTTGGGTTGGAAAGGCCCCCGAGGGCTCTGCGGCCGTCCTGGGCCCCCTGTCCGGGGCCTGCGTGGTTGGGTTTGCCACCTTGGTGCTGGCTTACTCTGAAGGCCAGCTCTGGGCTCCCGCTGGCTGAAGCCCACGGGTCGGGGGCATGGGTGAGTGCCTGGGCATCCCTACGTGTCTGAAGGACCTTGGCGGACCCTCAGCTACCCTGGGCCGTGCACCCCATGGGCCGAGGTTGTACCCCGCCCCTGCCTGCAGACCCAGCGTGTCTGAAGGACCACATGGACAGCCAGGTGCAGGTGAGAACGTACCAAGTGTCAGAGGGACCAAACGCAGTCATCAGGGTACATCACATCTTAATGTGATGTTTAAACAGATCAAAATGGGTGCAAAAAGTCCATGATGAACAAAATATCAAATTGTACATAAAGACAGGACCCTTACTGCTGCCTCTGCCTTCTGTCTGCAGCTTCAGTGTGGCCCTGGCCCGCACGGACCATGTGCCTGGCCCAGCTGGACCCTCTCCTCAGCAGCCAGCTGGATGCCTGTGCCCCTTCCTCCCCCTGTCCCACGCCCAGGAGCAGGCAGCCCATGCTGTGTGGGGTCGCCCACAGCCCTGCCCATTCCCCGGTTGACTCCCAGCCTGGGTGGGCAGCCTGCGCTAGAGCCCCCTCCCCTTCCTCCATGCTAAGTGACCTGTTTAACCTTTCTATACCCCACTTTCCCTCTCTATGAAGTGGGGGAGGTTTGGCACCTACATGCCATTTAGGGTGGCTGCAAGGAACCATGAGGTCACCATCAGTGTGGGCTCAGGCAGGCCTGGGGCAGGGAGAGTGCCCTCCACCCCTCAGAGTATTGATTATCTGCCCCCTGGTTTGGCCCTTGTTGCCTGACACCCTAGGGAATTACCTGCCGAAATCGTAGACTTGCAGGGCAAAGGTTGGCATTTCCAGTTTTTTCTGGGCCCTTTACCACTGGCTGGATGCACATCATAGGTGCTCAGAAAGGCAGGGAGGTGGGCTTTGATACTGTGCACTGCTAGTTAGGGAGGGGCTGTGTGAGGGAGGCGCCAAAATTCCCACTTTTGACACCAGTTGCTTCTTAGGTGTGTGAGACAAAATCCCACTTAGGTACAGGGTGAGTACTCTTTCCCGGCCCACTAAGCCCAGGGCTTGGAGGTAAATTTGCAAAGATCCTGAGTGCTTTGAAGATGCACTGACCCCACAAACAGGAGGTGGACGCTGGTCAGAAGCTGCACGAGGACCTGGGGAGACGCAGGGTGAATTAGAAGCATCTCACCGTCTGGACTGTGCATGAAAAAGCTGGCTCGGGTAGGGCGTGGGTCCGGCACCCTCCTGTGCTGCGGGTGTGGAGGGGCTGGTGAGTTAGAGCAAGGTTCCCGGAGGCCAAGCCATTGAAAAGTATGAAAGCCTTAAAGCCAGGAGTGCCCCAGCTGTGGCCGGTCCCCCCGGAACGCATCCTGGGCCATAGCTGGAATGGGCCACAGAGACGGGAGCAAACCAGTCACCAGGCCAGTAACAGGGACAGGGCACCTGCTCTAAGGACCCTGGCTCTGTCTGTTCCCAGGCCTCGAGCTTCTCAGGGATGATGTCCAGAGGAGACCCCGGGATGCAGGGTTTCCATGTTTGTGAAACCAAACCTGCCCCCCCTCAGGATGCACACAGACGCCACAGCAGGGCCCCCCGGTGCTGGAATTACGGGCGCTTTCTAGTGTCTTCTCTTCATTTTCTGTCTTTGTTGAGAGTTTTTACAAGTATGTATAATGTTTGTAATCAGGAAGAAGTCATGGAGGTAATTCTGTTCTGAAACACAGTGCAGCCTCGCCTCGTGGCGGTGGGACTCGGGGACCACTTGTCTAGCCTCTGTGCCTCACTCTCCTCGTCTGTGAACCAGGGGTACGAGCTCCCTCTCGTAAGGTGGCCGTGAGGTCACAGGGCCCCACATATGCAGACACGGGCATGCTACCTGGCACACAGCACCCCCGCCCAGGAAAGGGGAGACGCGAGCCTTTGCTGAGCACCTGCTGAGCGTTGGGGGGCACAGAGCCACGCACAGAGAAGCCCCCTGGGGACGCCGTTCCCCTGGCGCCCAGAGCTCTGGGCTGTCAGCGCTGCAGCCCGGGGCTGGGAGACGTGCACGCTCAGCCCAGCCCACGTTTCTGCTGACTGGGCGGCCTCCCTCCTGAGCTCACGCCTTCCAGACAAATCCCCCTGATGCCTCCATTCTGTCCCGCCGTATATAAGGAGGGCGTGCGCCCCGGGTCCTCAGTGCGCTGCCCAGAGGCCCCTGCCCTGACTCCCCGCCGGCCCCGGGTCCCTGCAGAGTCCGCGCCCACCATGGACGTCGCCATCCAGCACCCCTGGTTCAAACGTGCCCTGGGCCCCTTCTACCCTAGCCGGCTCTTCGACCAGTTCTTCGGCGAGGGGCTCTTCGAGTACGACCTGCTGCCCTTCCTGTCCTCCACCATCAGCCCCTACTACCGCCAGTCCCTCTTTCGCAGCGTGCTGGACTCCGGCATCTCCGAGGTAAGACCCGCTGCGCGCTGCTTCCTCCTGCGGCTGCACGGGGGCCGGGCCGTGGCCGGGCGAGAAGCGGGGGCTTGTGAGGGCCGGCCCTGGGGCAGACGCGGCACCCCTGCGCTGCGTGCCCGCGCCCTGCTTCATGGAGCGGCTGGTGACCGCCGCGGGGCCACTTTCCCGCCTCAGCCCACCTCGTCCGTCCTGGACGCACAGAGGCCAGGCAGACCACCCCGCAGCAGAGCCTCGCGTGCCCCCGGGGTGCTGGGAGGAAGAGCCCGCCTGCTGCCTGTCATCAGCGCACGGCCCGTATGTGGTTGGTGCCGTCCCTCCATGTGCCGGGAGCCCCCGGAACAGCCCAGGGCACGGGCGCTGGTGGACGGAGCTCTGTGTGGCCTGGGGCTGCACTTCCCCTCCAGCAGCGAGGTCTGGCAGGAGGCCTCCTGTCTGAAGCCCTCTGCGGCCATGGAGCTGCGGAGTGTGGGCTCTTCCCGAGTTCGCCCGGGCGCCCAAGGCCAGGCCCCGAGGGCAGGCAAGGCAGCCCACCGGCCTTCCCTCCCAGGGTCCAGTGCTCTGGAGGTGCCAGGGGTCACCACTGCCTAAAACACAGAGGCCTGCTCGGAGCTGGTGAAACGCCGACCATTCTGGGGCCGACGGAGCCCAAGGGAGCGTCCCCAGCGAGGGGAGTGGGAGGGGAGGCGGCCGAAAGCAGTTTCTGTGCGAGGAGCTGGGCAGCCTGCGTAGGCTGCCGGCATGTCACATGCACGTCCGTGTGCAGAGACAAAGCCCCAGGCTGTTCACAGAGAGGCGGGCAGAGCCCCAGGGCCGCGACCTTATTCCAAGTGCTCAGTCCCACCGACCAGCCAAACAACACGTAAGCAGCCAACCAACCAATGTGTAACAGGCCGCGCAGCCCACACCCATCACCCAGGCAGCCCCTCACCCACCAGGCGGCCGCAGAGCCCCGGGGCTCCGGCTATCAGCCCAGTGGCCACAGAGACCTGAGTCCCAGGTCCCTCTGCCCCGCGGGCACGTGGACGGAGAGCTTAGAGCCTTGACTGCAGGTTCTGTTCTGATGACTGGGGACTGAGCCCCGGCCACCCCCCTCCCTGAGCCGCAGCCCCGTGGAGACCCACACGGACACTTGGTTTCAGGTGCGATCCGACCGGGACAAGTTTGTCATCTTCCTGGACGTGAAGCACTTCTCTCCCGAGGACCTGACGGTGAAGGTGCAGGAGGACTTCGTGGAAATCCACGGCAAGCACAACGAGCGGCAGGTGAGCCTGGGCCCGCAGGGAGGGGCTGCACCCCCGAGCGAGGCCCCGTCCTGGTGACAGGAGGCCGCCCCGGGCCCGCAGCAGGCCTGGGCAGCAGGTGAACGGCCGGCGGGGCCTGTGGGGAACCCCACTCAGGAGCTACTCGGCATCCCGGGCTCTGTCCAAATCCCCTGGGTGATGGGGTGGGATTAGGAAAGACCCCAGGAGACACCAGCACCAAGGGAGCGAGCTCCAAGCCACGTAGGTTTTCACACCAGCTTCTCCCGGGAGGACGGTACAGCTGACTCGTGTCGGAGCCCGAGTGCCCGGAGCCCGTTATCTTGAGGGGGCAGGGGCCCAGCCAGGACAGCTCAGAGATCAGGGCTTTGTCCAGTAGTGGGGAAGCTGGAGGCGGGGGAGAGACCCCACTGCATCGGCTGCTCTCCCCTCCTGGGCCCCTGGAGATGCCTGGACACTACGCCGAGGCTCTGGGTCTTTCCACCTGGAGGGGAGGGAGTCGGGCCAGGGGCTAAGCTGGGTCCAGGGTGTCAGGAGAAGGGAACGTCGAGGCATGGCTTTCTGACCCAGCTAGATGGATGGCAGGGACCTGAGCCCAAGCAGTCTGTGAGGCCAGAGGTGCAGGGATAGCTGGACCCAAGGGCCGGGCCAGGGGCAGGACCACTCACACGACGTTGGGGTGACATTATCGTGAAGAGCCAGGGGCCCCAGGCAAGCCCAGACTGTATGCAGGGATGCAGCGCGGTCCCAGAGCCCTGGACACGGTGCAGCCCACGCCCTGTGGGGGTATCGTGGGTCTGACCCTTGTGCGGTCCAGGATGCCCTCCTCTGTGAGAGGCGGCCGCCACCCGCTGTGGCGGCGTCTCTGACCGCGCCCTCCCCCGGCCCCCCAGGATGACCACGGCTACATCTCCCGCGAGTTCCACCGCCGCTACCGCCTGCCTTCCAACGTGGACCAGTCCGCACTCTCCTGCTCGCTGTCTGCGGACGGCATGCTGACCTTCTCCGGCCCCAAGGTCACGTCTGGCATGGATGCCGGCCACAGCGAGCGGGCCATCCCCGTGTCGCGGGAGGAGAAGCCCAGCTCCGCGCCCTCCTCCTAAGCTCGGCCTCGGCCTCGGCTGCCACCCGCTGCGGCCCCCGCCACCCATCCCTCCGGGGGAACCCTAGAAAGTGGGGCGTCTGTCTCCCCTGCCTCCCCCTTTTCCATTTCCTTTTCCTTTTCTCCGAGGGCATGAGGGTTTGAGAGAGTAGCCTGGAGAGCTCGGGGCCTTGGCCTGAGGTGCTCAGACCTCAGAGTGACCCGGATTCCAACACCAGCCAGTCGGTGGAAGTGACCGCCATCCCAGCTTCTCAGACGGCATCCCCATCCTCCCGGGCTTGCGGGCCGTCCAGGCTGGCCGGGAGGTCAGAGAACACCCCTCGCTGAGCAATCTCTGGGTGGCCTCTGGTCTCCAGGGCCAGCCAGGTGCGTCTCAGCCCTTGGTGGCAGGCGCCCTCACCGGGGCCGAGCCAGGTGCCGTGAGATCCGTCTGGCGGGGCTCCCGTGCACCCAGGCTCTCTGCAGGCTGCACCTCTCAGACCCCCTCCCCTCCAACCCTTCTCTATGTAGTGCCGCTCTTGGGGCATCTGGTCACCCATGAGAAGGCAGCCCGTGGCAGTCAATAAAGAGCAGGTGACACAAGCAACTTGCTGTGTGCTGGCCGTACTATTTTCGTGGCGGGGGCGGGGGGTGGGTTGGAGAGCAATGGAGAAGGCGCGAGGGGACCTGTAATGGGGATGCGAGGGACGAAGGGGCGGGGGAGACTGGGCCGCCTGTCCCTGTTCAGCCCCGGCTGCCTCTAAGTGACCGGGTCGACTCCTGGCTCCCAGACCCGGTGCAGGAAGGAGGGACTCCTCCAAGAGCCCCGAGGGATGGAGGGAGGGGGGAGGGGCGGGGGACTTGGGAGGGAGAGGATCTGGGCTCGCTTCTCTAACCCTGTGTGGAAACTGGGGTGCCAGGTGGGGATTTCCTGACCGCTGGCCTCCCCCTGGGGACTTCTGTCCCAGCTCCCTTGGGGTTTTGCTCCCCAGAAATCAGAAGTGTCCATCTCTGTTAGGTACCACACCCTGGGGTCCCCCCTCACTCTGGCTCCCCCTTCCTGAAACAGGCACGGGGCCCTCGGGGGTTTCTGGCAACCAGGTCTGAGTGTTCCCCACACAGAGGGGCGGCCTTCGTGCTGTGTGCCCAGACTCCCCCGCTATGGAAGGAGACAAGCAGCCTCCCGGGGGAGCCAGCAGGGGGCGGGCGATCAGCCAGGGGCTGCCAGCTGCGCGGTGACCATGTAGAGGGCAGTGGGCGGCCGGATGTGGCCTCCGGGAGTGGGAAGCGAGCGGATGTCCCGGCTGGACGGGCACTGCTGGTGTTGCCAGGCCATGTGGAGGGCCCTCTCCCGGGCAGTGGAGGCCAGGGGCCCTGGGCGCCCTGATGGGGCCCAGCGGGATGTTCCTTGTGGTGGTGCCCAGGCTTCTCCTCCTGGGAGAAACTGGACAGCAAGCAGGGAGGGCACATGGGAGAATTTCCAAAAGTGAGCCCTGCTTAACACACACACACACACACACACACACACACACACACACACACACTTGCGCTGTTGTAGCTTGGGGTCACTCTGGGTTTGGCCCCATCTAGGGAAGGGGCCTCACCCCGTGGGAGCTTCTCCAGACTCCTTTCCACCCCCCCCCCCAGGCTCCTTCCAACAGGAAGCCCCCTTGCCGCCGCCCTGCCTTTGCATCCACACCCGTGGAGAAGGGCATGCCCTGGGTAGGCAGCGTAAACAGCCACTGCACTAGGGGGCTGGGCAGGTACTTTGGAAAATCAGAGTCTCTGAGGTCCCTGTTCCTCCCGGGTACCCCAGAGGCCGCCTTCCATTTTGTACAGCCTGGCCTATCACTGCACCGGGTCTGGGGGGCTGAGGGGTCCTGTCGGTCTGGCCGCAGCCAGAACTGACCTGTCATTAGATGCTGCTGGTCTTGAGTTCCCTGTGGTTCTTGCCCAGGCCTGGTAACGGCCTGAGCTGTGATCCCCAAATCCATATGTAAGTCCTCACCCCCAGCATTTCAGAGTGTGACTTTTTTTTTTTTTTTTTTTGCGGTACGCGGGCCTCTCACTGCTGTGTCCTCTCCCGTTGCGGAGCACAGGCTCCGGACGCGCAGGCTCAGCGGCCATGGCTCACGGGCCCAGCCGCTCCGCGGCATGTGGGATCTTCCCGGACCGGGGCACGAACCTGTGTCCCCTGCATCGGCAGGCGGACTCTCAGCCACTGCGCCACCAGGGAAGCCCTGGAATGTGACTATTTTGAAGATGAGGGTCTCCAAAGGGGTGAATAAGTTAAAATGAGGTCATGAGCATGGCTCCTAACCCCATAGGGCTGGTGGCCGTACAAGGAGGGGAGGTTAGGACCCAGACACACACAGAGGGATGACCAAGGGGGTCACAGGGAGGGGACAGCCGTCTGCATGCCCAGGAGGGCGACCTCAGAGGAGCCACGCCTGTGGCACCTTGATCTCAGATTTCCAGCCTCCAGGACCGTGAGAAAATGAGCTTCCGTTGTTTAAGCCTCCCCGTCTACGGCATTCCTCGCGGCGGCTCGAGCTGACTAATGCAGACCTGAATACGCAGACTTTGGCCCTCTGGGGAGGGGTGTGAGGTCACGCAGCCGGCTCAGGGAATCCGGGATGGAGCTCCTTGGGGATTTGCAGAGAGCCCTGGGGCCCAGCCCAGGCAGGGAGCTGAGAGGACTCCCTGATGGCAGCTCGCTGGGAGACCCCACCTTGCCTGGACTCCTGAAGCAAAGCCTCGTCCCGCTGTCCTCCCAGGGCCCCCGGGCGGTACACGCCCCTTCTCTGCTCTCCTCCCTGCCTGGGCGTTTCTCAAGCTAAGGGGCCCAAGGGCTGGCCCACGGCTGCTCTGCACCTTCGGAGACGCCCGAGACTCTGGGGCACGACCAGCTCCTGAGGCCATTGACAGAGGGCCAGGGTCGGCCCCTCCTGGGCCCAGGAGGCCCAGCCTGCATCCCAGTGGCCTTCGCCCGTCTGGTGCTGCCATGTCAGCTGGCGTCCGAGCCTCCTCGTCTTAGGGTCTGTTCTGGAACAGTCTCCCCGCACGGCCCACCCACCATGGTTGCTGTCAGCCAAGTTACACGGACTCTGCGCAGGCACCCAGCTGACCACCGTCTTCTGCAGAGCTGAGGGCGAGTCTGCCTGACGCTTGCCGGACCTGAGGCCACACTGATGCAAAGCAGGGAGCACAGCTTGGGCTGCGGCTGCCCGGCCGCGCTCTGGGATCTGACGGCCACCAGATCCCTGACTGTGGTGCTCCCACTGGTATCAGTCCCTCGGGCTGTTGCAGGAGGAACTTCTGAACCCAGAGGACCGTCTGCTCCCCCTCCCTTCAAGCTCCTCCCAAGCTCGTGTCCGTCTACTGATGCAGGGCCTGGAGCTCATCACCTGTGCAGGTGCCAGGCCCCCACCGCCTGCTGCTGTGCCTCTGCCTGCCGGCCCTTCCTCACCCAGGTTAGGTGACAAGGGTCTACCTCTGGTCACATCTCTCCTGGGGGGGACACTGCCCAGTCTTGGGCCACCAGAGCCTGGCCTTGCCCGCTCTAGGACACGTGTCTGTCCCCTCTACCAGAACCATGAAGGTGGGATGGGTCAGCAGCCCCCAAACCTGTCGGCCTTTGGGACCCACCCAGAGTGCTGCACGAATACAGATTCCTGGGCCCTGTCCCAGACCCAGCAAATCAGACCGTGTGGGGCTGGAGTCCAGGAGTCTGTGTGTCCCATAATTCTCCAAGAGACACCTACGACCAGGCTAGTCCGGGACATGCCAGAGTGGTCGCCTCCGTGGGTGGGGCGAGTGCGGGGAGAGCAGTCTCGCTGGAGGCCGCCTCTCCCATCCCAGGGCTCAGGTCGCATTGATCTCTGGGTCCTCCTCAGCGGCAGCGGCAGCAGCAAGGGCATTCAATGAGCACCTACTGTGTGCCAGGCACTGTGCCAACCGCCCTGGCAGCTGGCAGCCCTCAAGCCGCCCAGCCGCCTGTAACAGGCTCCACTGTTAGGGAGGAAACCCAGGCTTGGAGGCTGAGTCCCTTGCCCGGTGCTCCCCATCGGTGAGGGCCTGGCCAGGACCAACCCCCTCTGCCTGACCTCAAAGGCGGGACTCGGAACCCCTACCTGATGGGTATCATACAGCCTCACCCCTAACCAGTAAGTCAGGAGGCGCTGAGGAAGCCAGGCTGGTTGCTCTGCAGGCGGCTCGCTGCGTGAACACGGGCAGATTTATCAAGCCCTCTGAGTATCAGATTCCCATCCTTACCGGTTCACGAGGGTGGTGAGCTAGATTCTCCCAGGGGTGTCCAGTTCCCAGATGACCACCTGCGATTCCGAGACTCACCACCAGATGGCAGCAGAGGCTTTGCCTTGGCCGCCAAGACCTCGCCGGAAGGAGGCGCGGATCTTGTCTCAAAGGTCACCTTCAGGGGTCCAGCCTTCGGGAAGCACCGCAGCGCACATCCGCAGAGGGCCTCGCTCGTGTGGGCTGCGCTGGCCACGCAGCGCTCTGGGAGGCCCCATCCTGACCCAGGAAGCTAGTGTCCAGCAGGGGACACTGAAACAGACACAAAAAGCCCCAAAGGGAGCCAGTGGTATTTCTTTATAATAAGCAGTTTTTGTTTCATTTTCTCGTTTGCAAAATCATCTGAAAAAGAGGCAGTCTCTGCCTGGCAGGCCAGCGCTGTGCTGGGGGGGGTCCCCGCGGCTCTGGCGGGACCTCTTCCCACACAGAATGACGTGGTATGCCAGCCCTCCCAGGCCACCGGCCTCCCGGGCCCCCGCGGCCTCTGCTGGGAAGACTCTCAGAGCAGCCTTGGTCCTGCCACGTCCCAGGAAGGGACTCGGCTGGGCAGGCGGCCCCAGAGCCTGACACAGGCGGCCGGATCACGGGGTCAGAGGTCCCGCCAGCCACATGCTGCATGTGGCCGCCTGGAGGCGGGCTGACACCCAGAGGCTCATGCTTACGTGTCAGGCCTCAGTTTGAAGGGGGGCTCGAGGGGTGGAACCTGAGGGATGAGGCCTGCACCTGTTTCCAGGGGCCGGTGGCTGCCTCCAGTACCTGCCTCGGCCTTCAGCACGGGAGTGGAGGTGCGGGAAGTGGATTCCCACTCAGGTCAGGGCCAGTTGAGGGTGGCCTGTGGAAGGCTGCAGCCACTACCTGGCCCACTTCGGGGTCAGCTCCCTGATGCTGAGCTCGCCAGGCTGCGGGGTTACCCCCCGATCCCGGGCGGAGGGTTGAGTTTGCAGGGTCAGGGGAGGGGAGCCGGCCCTACACCTGTGTGCGCAGACTGCTGTCAGGAAGACAGAACTGAATAGAGGACACGCACACGTGTGCACACGCACACACACAGAGCAAGTCATGTGCACATGCACACACACACAAATACACACAGAACAAGTCACACACACACTTACACACAGCAAGTCACACGCACACGCACACAGGCATGCACACACACACGCACAACACCTGCACATCCATGTACACACACGTGCACACAGAGGACACCCACCCCCACCCCCATGTGCCTGCAACAGACACGAGCAGGCTCTAGGCTCTGTTTCCTACATCTCACTGGCTTCCCTCTGTGTCTGATTTGTACCTGAAGACACAATCACACAAAGACATTCCCTGCCTGTTTCTCCACCTTGAGGAGAACCCTCCCGTGTGCTCTGGTCAGCAGACCATTTCCCATCAAGGTGCTCTTAGGGCGACCCGACATTCTTTGTGTGGCTCTGCTAGACCTTCTGCTGCTAGAGATTAGCAAGAGAGAAGGGGGGGTGGTGCGCTCAAGGGCACCCCAAGGTCACAGGGAAGCAGCGTGAGGGGTGGGGCGCCTGCTCCTTCCCTGGAGCTGTCAGCTACTCGGGGCCCGTGAGCACGTTCCTGCACTCCCCCCACTCCCGCTCCCACCCCACCTGCCAGGAGCCGGAAATCAATTAAAACAAACAGATCTGCCTCCAACACGCAGCTTTCTGAAGGCTTTTCAGACGGAGCCTCACTGCACGCAAGGGTGGGTTTGCGGAGTTTTGCTGAGTTGGGGGGTGGGACGCCGGGCACCGGCCAAGGACACCAATCAGACCTGGGGCACCGAGGTGGGAGGTGGGACCTGGGCGGCCCCATGCTGGCCTGGTAGCGTTTGACTGATGATGAAAGGGAACGGTTCCTGGAGGGGCTGGGGGCCGATTTCCTCCCGACGGCTGCTAACAGCGATGGTTGGGGTTTCCTTGTGCCAGTGTGTGCTGAGAGCTCACCCCTGGGCTCGCTCGTGGGGACTCACCAGGCTGCTGCTTCTGCTCCTGCTTGTTTCCTGTCAAAAACCGAGTTAAACGAAGGGTCTGAGGACGCCTGGCCTCCGGGGGGGTGCAGGGGTGTGGAGTTAAACAAAGGGTCTGAGGACGCCTGGCCTCCGGGGGGTGCAGGGGTATGAATCCCAGCTGTCTCCTGTGCTCCTGACTCTCTCCACTGCCTGTCCTGCAGCCAGTGTAGAACTTGCTTCCCATGGTGGGCAGCTCATGTCCCGCAGGGCTGTGCTGGTTTCCTGGGGCTGCCGTATCAGATGACCACAAACTGGGCGGCTTCGAGCTACAGAAATTTATTTGGAGGCCAGAAGTGTGAAATCGAGGTGTAGGCGGGTCATCGCTGCCTCAGGGGGCTCGAGGGTGGGGTCCTTCGGCCTCTTCCAGCTCCCGGTGCTGCCAGCATCCCTGGCTTGTGGCCGCATCCGTCCCGTCTCCGTCTCCTCCAAGGTCACGTGGCCTTCTTCCTGCGTCTGTGTTTCTGCTCTCCTTTTAAGGACACCAGTCATTGGGTTTAAGGTCTGCTCGGGTAATGCAGAATGATCTCATCTCGATCCTTACCTTAATGACATCTGTAAAGACAGATGTAAGGTTTTTCCAAATAAGGTTGCGTTTGCGGGTTCTGGGGTTTAGAAGTGAGACAGCTCTTTAGGGGTCACTGTTCTGCCCGCGGCCAGGACTGACTCCCCCGAGTCACACGGCCCTCACCTGCTGGGGCTCTTCAGGTGCACCACTCCTCCTGGTGCAGGACGGGAGTCTCTGAGGTTGGCAGGACTGGCACCAGCCCACTTTAAAGGCTCAGGAACGTAGAGCCAGGCAGCAGGAGGCCTGGGGTGGGGGGGCCCCGCATGGCCACTGGCGGCTTAACCTGAGGTGATGTAGCCGTGAAGGGAAGGGCGGTCTCCTAAGGTCCCTTTGTGAGGAAATGGTGATGCCTTGATTTCTTGGTGAAGGAAAGTGAGGGGTCTGCGATGCCCCCCGCAGGCCAGGCTGCCCCGTGGCCTCCATCTCAGCAGCCGCGCCTCTGCTCTAAGAGCTGGGGTTGGATGTGTACGTCTGAGGTGCCCCCCACCCTGGCTCCCCCAGAGCCCAGCCTGCATCCTAACACTCGGAGGCCTGGGGTTCTGTTTTGGGCATTGCTATGGCAACCCTCTGTTGCCCAGCCATGGATGACCCGATGTCCTGTGTCTGGCAATGATTCACCTATTAACCGACCTGTGGGGCAGCCGCTGACCCGGGCCCGGTTATTGCCGCCCACGGGGCCCCAAACATTCCTGCCAGGAACCAGGAGACCGGCGGGCGCCACTCAGGGAACATCCCCACCCTGCCAGCAAGTCGGTCCTGGACCTGGTCTGGAACCTTGCCCAGGGATGTGACCCCCAAGGCCAAGTGCAAAGGAGGCCTTGCTAGGCCCTGGGCACTGGGGAGCGGGCAGGGTGAGGGAAGGCCCGGGGCCCAGGTGGCCGGGATAGGCCCAGGGGACTCCGGGTTGCCACTAACCCCGGGGCGGGCACTCCCAGGGGGCTTCCTGACACACCTCCACCCTCGGCCTGTCCGCCCAGAGAGGAGAAGCAGGCCTTGGGTGATGGGGGCTCAAGCCCTGCTCCCCACTTCTGGTGAGAACGGAGGAGGGGGGAGCAGTGGCGTGTGGGTTCTGTGTGTGTCTGTATACGGGGCCTGACGTCAAGGGGAGACGGGGAAGGGCCCACGTGGTAAACTCAGTGCCCCTCAGACACCGCTTCCTCCGGTGCCCTGAGGACTTGGGTGTTTCGGGGCTGGATGTGCCTGGCGGGGGGAATGTGGGTCTCCAGGAACGGGCCGAGACCTGCTGCAGGGTGGCAGAGAACATTCCATAGCGCGCCTCAGCAGGTGGGGAAGCGCCGTCCGGGCCTTTGGCCTGGGCCACATCAGCCAGCCCCAGGAGCCTACACCCTGCCTGACGGCCGCGTGGACCCTATGGTGTGTTGGCCGGGCGGTGACTAGGGAGGCCCCGGAGGGCAGCAGAGGCGGCCCTGCAGTTGGGGTGAAAAGGATGGGAAGTGGGGCACCCAGAGCCCCACTTTGGGGAGGGGTTGGGGCCACCCCCTGCTCTGCCCTGGCCCTGCTGGGCGGCTCTCCCTCTGCCCCAAGGCCCCCCGGCTCAGCCCACCTCAGCACTTCCTGCCCCTGGCTGCACTGGTCGCCACCCCTGAGCCCGGGGTTTAGTGGGTGATGGAGTCGGGGTGGGGTTGGGGGAGGGGAGCTGTGGGAGCCCCCAGGCGACTCCCCGTGTGGCTGGCGACTTCTCTCCTGTGCGCTGAACCTGGGGGAGCTGGCGGCACCAGGTCC
This sequence comes from Aethalodelphis obliquidens, assembly GCF_003676395.1. NCBI lineage: Eukaryota > Metazoa > Chordata > Mammalia > Artiodactyla > Delphinidae > Aethalodelphis > Aethalodelphis obliquidens. Next base: position 2,739,200 of record NW_020837945.1, on the reverse strand, counting down.
CAGCCCCCCGCCGCGCTGGACCTTCTCGTGAGAGCCCCCCCGGGCGTTGCGGGTCCTCTTCCCCAGGTCACCTGGACACCCACCGGACTCCCTGAGCTCCAGGCCAGGCCCCCTCCCTCTGCCCACGCTGGGTGCCTTCCACAACTCCCTCTCCTCTGGCTAATTAACGCGACTCGGGGCTAACGGATAAACTCAGGCCCCTGGACGCAGTGGGAGGGAGGATTTCCGTTTTGGAAAACAAGGAGGTGCAAATCCTCACCCAAAGCTGGCCTTCTCCTCAGCCCATTCCCAGGCAGGTGGGCGGCGGGAAAGGTGAGCGTCAGTCCCTTGGGTCTGGCGGGAACGAGCCTGTACGACAGTGGGAGTGAGAGATGGGGGGCCCCCTACCAGGGGCGCAGCTGCCCTGCCCCTGGGGCTGCCCCCACCGGGTGGAGCAGGGGCATGGGCCCCTCCTCCTGGGTGTCCCGCGGGGAGGGAATGGGACAGCCAGGCGCCAAGGTGGTGTGAGAGAGCAGCTCGGGCCCAGGTGGCCTGCAGGAGAGGCTCACCTGTCCTGAGCCCCGCCCACCACCTGCGGGCAGGAGTGCTGGCTGTGGGAAACGAGCAGTGGCTGTGAATGGCTGGGGCAGCCTCACGGCCACTGTGTCCCCACGACCCCTGGCTACTTCCCGTGCTCGTCTTGGTGTCACACCCCTTGAGCTCGGCTTGGACCAGAGACCACACGGGAGGGGTTCTGCCATCCCGAGAGGCCCACGGGGCAGCGAGTGCTGGGGCCGAGGCTCCACAGGGCAAGCCATGACGGGAGGGGGTGGACCTGCGCCTTGCCGCCTGGGGGCCACCCCCGTGGAAGCCCGCGTGCAGAGCCCACGTGCCCGGGCGTGACGGCTGCTGGGGCGCTGCGTCTGTGGCCTCACGGCTTCTCCTGCCTCAGTTCCCTCCTGGCTGTCGCTGCCCTGGGCTTGCGCTTCTGAATTTAAGCTGCTTAATCTTCGATCTGGACTCTGCGTTCCAGAACAGCGCTTCCCCGACATGACTGCCCATCACCTGAGAATGAGGTTCTGGCCCGGCAGGTGGAGGGTGCACCCTGCTTTGTAACCAGCTCCGGGGAGGATGCCGCAGTGGATAGCACTTTAGCAGGGAGGAGTCTCGTCTGAGTCGGGTCTGTGGCGTTAGGGCTGCAGGGGGTCCTCCCCGGTCCCGGCCCCCAGTCACCCTGGGCCTGCTTTCTGACCGTGCAGCTGGGAAGAGGATGCGGGGCGTCTACAGGGACAGCCGGGTGTAGGGGGCACTGTGGAAGTCTGGGGCTCACACGCAGCCTGCCGTGGGGCCCGGATGCCCTCCCCCATCAATGATCCTCAGGGGGGGTGGGGGGGCAGGGCAGGGAGGATGCTGGGGACACCGGAGTCCTGCGCTGACCAGGCTCACGGCTCTGTCCCCACAAGGCCAGCTCTGCAAATGCGTCCACTCATCCTCAAGCCCGAGCCGGGGGACAGGTCCTGTTGCCAGCCCCGCTTTACAGCACCAGCTGAGGTTTCCAGGGGTCAAGGAACTTCCTAGGTCGCGTCTGGCTGCTGAGAGGCAGGGGCCCTAGAACCCTGGTCTGAGCCCCCAGTCGGCTCCTGGTCACTGTTCCCTGCTCCTCGGGGCATTGCGGGCCTGTGCTGCCCTGGGGGCCCCAGTTCATTCAGGCCGGGCCTTTTCTCCTCTGAACTTGGGCAGCTGGATGGCCATAGCCCTGGGCTGGGGGAGAAATCCCCGTGGCCCCGCCGGTGGGGGTGACAGGTGAGGGCCCAGCTGCAGGGAGGGAATGGGCCCGGGCCCCCGAAGCTGCCAGCTGGGAAAGCCCCAGCTAAGAAGGGGCGGGGGGTTCACCCAGAAACTCCTCTGCCTGCTCCCCGATCCCTGAGGGGCTCCCCAGAGGGAAGCTGCCGGAAGGAGTGGTTTCTTGTGGCTTCCGCGACACGGGAGGACACGGCCACACGGCCGCCTACACATACCCTGCCCGGACACCCCCCGCCAGCCCCTCCCGCGAGCTCTGTGCCTGGTGGGTGGGGCTGGGGGAGGGGAGCAGAGCCCCTTAGCCACACCGGGGTCTCCTTATCTGCGGCCTCCGTCACCCAGGAGGCTGCAGGCTGTCAGACGCTGCGTCAGTCTGAGCTGCTGGGCCTTGTGGGGGGAGACCTGGGGGCTGGGGTGCTCGCAGTGAGGACGTGAGGGGACAGCCGGGTCCCTGCCTTCGGGGCCAGCAGGTCTGGGCAAATCTTGGAGCTTTGGGCTTCTTGCCTCAGTTTCTGAATCTGTCAAGTGAGACGCTGACACTGACCCTGTGGGGCTGCTGGACGTGGGTGGCCCAGCGTCCTCTGCCTGCTCTCAGGCCTACAGGGTCCCCACTTCCTTCCTGTCCCAGGCTTGGGCCAGTCGCACTCTGCACCAGCCGCCCTGCCCCTCACCGCAGGCTCCTGCCCCAGGACCTTGGCGCACTCCGCCCCTCTGGCTGGAGGGCCCTTGTGCACGGCTCCCTCCCCCCCGGCCCCAAGCCCCCCGGTGGACAGCCCTGGCTGGGCACCCCATCTAGACAGCACCTTTCCCACCCCGTCACAGCACCCCGTGCTCTGACAGCCCAGAGTCCCCCGCAGAACCCGAGCCCACGAGCACAGCGGGGGGTCCGTCTCACTCACTGCCGCTCCTCCAGGGCGTCGGGCAGAGCCTGGCACCACAAAGGCGCCCCATAAATGCTGGGAACGAATGACCGGAAGGATGAATGAATGAATGGGGTGATGGTCGGGGTGGATGGGTGGTAGAACCAGAAGCTGGGTGAGTCCTGGAAATCCCCATGGGAAGGTCAGCCCCACAAGGCTCCGTTCCCCTGTGTGTGAAACTTGCCCCAATCCCACAGTTCTCGGCCCCGGCTGGTCCTCAATACTTGGGGAGCTTTTAAAACCACGGATCCCGGGCCGCCGCCCGGCTTCCCCGTTAGGACATAGTCTGGGCGGGCCTCCACAGGTAAAAACCCTCAGGCGATGCCACGTGCAGGCGGGGTCAAGGACCCTGCTTTGGCTTTATTTCAATCCTCGACCAATTAGAGAGGCATTTAGGTTCATCGGCAGCTCTGGCAGGTCCCATCAGCCATTCACTCTTGAGTCTGAATTAGTGGGGGAGACTGCTTCTTTTTCCAAGCACTGGGCTGGGTTAGGCAGGTGAGGGAGTGGAAGGTTTCCTGGGTGGGAGAGAGAAAAGAAGAAGGTTGTGTTGGGACTACCAGGAAAGTCCCTGGGGGGCACGTTTGGGTCTGGGAGGGTGATTTGAGGACCTGGAGGTGAGGTGGAAAGGGGGCGACATTTGGGACCCGGAAGGGAGGGTGCTCCTGCTTTCTGGGTGTTTCTCAGGGCCGGACTTAGGATGGGGCCCCCTCCCCAAGGGCAGAGCAGGTTTTCCCGCCCAGCCTGGTGAACCTGGGGGCTCCAGGCCGAGGCTGATGACCCCGTGATAACAGTCGGGTTGGGGGCGGGGCCTGGCTGGCTTCTTGTTACACTCTGACCGCTGGGACCACGGCAATCCGCACTTGCGGCTCTCGGTCTACAGTGCCCTCCCTACCTGTGGCTTGACCTTGCCAGTGACCTGTAGCTTTGGGTGTCCAGGCAGATCCCTGCCCTGGCAGAGATTTCTGACTCTGAGGCGGCCCCGAAACTGCTGGGTGCAGCTGCGTTCTAACGAAGCCTCCAGGTGACTCCGAGCCCGCTGGTCTCGCAACTGTGCCCGAGAGACGGGGTTACCCTATCGCAGAAAGGGAAGATGGAGGCTGAAACATGGCTCATCCCCACAGCCCATGGTCCCCGAGTGCTCGGAGACACCGCTTATGCCCAGACCCTCCTGGTCACGCCACAGCTGCTGCCCAGGTCAATCTCCCCGTGTGGCCCCTGGGAACAGATGACCCACACCCCCATCTCAGTGCCTCGGGAGTCTGTGGACCACATGCCTTAGAAGCCGGTGACCTTGAGCAAGCTGCAAGGTCACTGTCAGCAGCAGCCGAAGCTGAGACCTACGGGAGCTTGGAAGGAGCCTGTGCAGGAGCGAACAGACCCTAGACCTGCACCTCGAAAGGGGAAGAGTGACAACCTTAAACTGAGTCTGAAAGTGACAAATCAAAGGTGGTGACTTTAATGCATTTCACCATTTGAAAGTTCAATAAAACGTTACTTAATTAGGGTGTCCCCTATCTTCACGTTAACGGCCCTGGCAGTCGGCACACGACTTCTGCGTGCACGGCCCTCTCCTGTACTGCTGGGGCGGGTCAGTCTGGGTGCAGGGGGGTCCTGAGCCCTGCTCGCTGGGGAGAAAGCAGTGTGGCTGGGGGCCCAGTGCCTGGCCTGGGTAATAGAAAGCAAAGCCACTGAAGCGGATTCCAGCGTGGGGGCGTTGAGGATTCTGCTGTGGGGACCCAGCCTATTCCACATGCCGAGTGGGGGCGTCCGGGTTTTGGCCAAGATGTCTGGCCTCTCTGGGCCTCAGTCTCTTCATCTGACCAACGGGAATCCCAATACAGTCGCGGGGTTTGGGGGATCAGACAGAACTCGGCAGGTCAGTGGAGATGGCTTAGCCCTGGGGGGTTCCTGGGGCCAGGAAGGGAGGGGCACAGACCTGCAGCGGGGTGTGGACACAGGGTAGGAACTTCTGGGGAGCAGGCTTGGCTCTTCTGGGCTCACATGTGCCCTCACCTGTCACAGGGGAGGAGCTGGCAGAGCTTCCGTGGCCGTTCCTGTGCTTTCTCTTGTCCCAGGACACCCGCGTCTCTGCAGTGTAGACACATTTAACCCACACCTGAGGGGGCAGCGCTGGGGGCTGACACCACGCCTGCAAACTCAGTCCCCTAGCCACGCCTGTCCTTGGCCTCCTGTGGGTCCAGCCCGGGTGAGGTCTGTTGGCCTGTAGACACAGGCACGCATGTGCCCACTACACGTGTGCAAGTGTGTGGAAACCACAGGGTGAAGTCACCTGTTGCTGCCCATTGAGCCCTGGCCACCAAGATCCGTGTCGCTTGTCGCTTGACTAAGTTGTCACAGACCCACATTTGGTTCAACAAAACAGAGGCTGGAAGAGTTTCAGGAAGTCTCAGGCCGCCCACACTGCCACATGTAGTAGGGAGAGGCAGTGCCACACCTTCATGTCCACCGAGGTGCAGTCCATGGGGCCTGGGATCCTGAGTGTGTGTGCATCTGTGTGTATGCGTGTGCACACATGCATTTGTGCCATGTGCCCACATGCATTTTTGTACCACCTCTGTGTACACGTACGTGCATATGTGTGTGTGTGTGTGTGTGTGCCTGTGCACACACCTATGAATGTGTAGACGTGTATGCATGCATCCCCCAGATAGAAACGCCCTAGTTCCATGACAGTGACCAAGACCTCCTTCGGAACTCTGTGCAGAGTGGCTGCAGCCTGGTTTTCATGGGATCATCCGTGGCTTGTGGGTCCCCCCTGAAGCCAAGCCCGTGTTTCTGAATGTGTGGTGAGCCTATGTGTAGGAGACCGTGTGCTCAGCACACACAGGGCTTGGTCAGCTAGGGGATGTGTGCCTTGGTCACCGACACAGTTCATGCTGTGAGTAGCGTGTTCTGCCCAAGGCAGGATACTGGATTCGTTCACTTATTCACCCATTCATTGGTTCACCGGTGGTTTATTGAGCATTTACTGCATTCTGGGCTGGCCTGGTTTGGGGAGGCAGGTCCTTGTCCTTGGAAAATGCTCTACTAGGAAGGGAAGGAGGTGGTGGGGGGAGGCAGGAGGCAGCTACCATGGGAACTGACGGAAAGATACAGCTACCGTGGGAACTGATGCCTTAACCGGAGCTGGGGAGGAGGGAGCCATGTGCCCTCCAGCATCTTTTCCTGCAGCAGTCAGGAGAGACTGCTTGTGCTGCATAACAAGCATGGCCCAAATCTCAGGGCCTCAGAGCAGCCTCGACACAGGGGCCGAGGGTTTAGTTCTGGTTGTTGCTGTCTGACCTCACAGTGTGGCATTATGTCCATCCCTTCATTTTCAGCACCTCTTCCTGAGAAACGGACTCTGCCCCTTGTTGTGAGGTGGGCCATGAGTGAAGAAGAGGGACATGGGGCTTGTGGTCTCCGGCCCCAGCCTGGCACCGTGCAAGGCCAGCCCAGATTCAAGGGGAAGGGGGCCAGCCTGCGTCTCTTGGTGGAGGAGCTGCAGGGTCCCGCTTCAGAGAGCGTAGATGCAGGAAGGCCTGGGACACTGGGGCCACAGTCTACCCACCCCAGGGCTCTTTACACCCTCCTTGCAGAGGGGGGCCCTTATCCCCTCCCCTCCTTCAGTTTTGCACCTGAGCTGGGCCAGAGCCCAGCCAGGGAAGGTGATTCTCTCTGCCCCCGGGGTACCGTGACTCAGTTTTGAGCCCCTTGTCAGGGCTTTCCAGGCTCTCCCTGCCCTCCCCTCGCCCCATGCTTGTTACAACACAGGAGAGTCCTGCGTCTGGGAGGTGCAGGGTGGGTTTTCCTTCTCGAGTCACCTGTGGGTGGTGGAGGGTGCCACTGCTGCCAGGGCTCTGGTGGGCTTGGCTCTGAAACCTGCAGCCCAGCCCATCTCCTCTCTGCTCTGTTCGTCACCGCTGGCCAAGGGCCTGTGGGTGTTCTCTCCACGGTGATCTGTCTGTGCTCATGCCACGTGTGGACACCCAGGCGTGGGGGAGGGAGGGCACTGTGGACACACGGGCTGGAGTGGGGAGCTCTGGTCCAGAGGGAGTCCTCCTGAGCTTGACCCCCAGCCCCTGCATGGGGCCTTTGGTACCTCTGGGGACCCTCGAGGTAGGCCCCAGGGGGCAGTTTTCCCAGGGGGGAGGTTCTCGGGCCAAGGCCTCCCCTTCTGGGCCCTGTCCTGGCTCCAGGCTGAGAGCACGTGTCGGGAGGAAAGGGGCGATGGTCCTCCTGGTCCCTGGCCTCTGGGTAGAGCCCTGGGGGCACGGGGCTGATTGGAGAGCATCTGACCTCCCCTTCCCCAGACTGGCTCAGACACCTGCACTCGCTCTTGTGTGGGAGACCCCCATGAGACGTCCGGAAGGGCGACGAGGGGGCAGCCCCTGGGTGCCCAGCGGTGGGGGCCTGGGGGGCTAGAACTTGCTGCTGGGGTGAGGGCAGGACCCTCGATCTCTGGAACTGGCTGGCTCCTTTGCTTTTTTTTTTTTTTTCTCCCAGACATTTTTATTTATTTATTTTTTAAACATCTTTATTGGGGTATAATTGCTTTACAATGGTGTGTTAGCTCCTTTGTTTTTGAAATGGGCTGTGTGTGGGAGGACCTCAGCGTCAGGGGTGGGAGAGACCTTCCGTTCTGCAGGACACCCCGTCACCCAGACCACCTAGCCCCACCCCTGTGGGGGCAGCGTGAGTCCCCCACAGAACCGTACCCCCACCCCTGTGTTCCACCAGCTGGGCCCCCCAGGACCGACAGGATGCCCAGGGGGTGTGGGGGGGGCGTGGCTCTCCAGGTGTCAGGACCTCTGCTGGGAGAGCTGAGCCGAGGGCTCTGCCCCTGAGCTTCCATCCCCACAGCGTGGAGCGCGGCCTGCTGGGCCAGAACCCCCTGAAGCCTCCCTGACCTTTTCAGATGAAAAGAACTGACAAGAAAAAGAAAAATGGCACAGGGATCTGGGGAAACCAGCTGCGAGGCAGGAGGTGAGAGCGGCCTGCTCCATCCTGGCAGCGTTGAGCTCAGCCCGGTCCCAAGGATGCTGAACGGCCCAGGAGAGGATGCAGGTCCTGAGCTGAAGCCTTTGAAAGCTGAGCGTGTGCTGTTTAAGGGCACAAACTTGCTCCTAGTAGATAAATAAGGCCCGGGGATCCAATCCACAGCACTGTGATTAGAGTCAACAGTACTGTATTATGAACTTCAAAGTTGCTGAGAGACCACATCTTAATTGTTCTCACTGCAAAAAAAAAAAAAAAAAAAGATAATTATGTGAAGGGATAGAGGTGTTAGCTAATTATGGTGGCAAGCATATTGCTACATATGAACGTATCAAATCAACAGGCCAGTACCCCTTAAACTTATACAACGTTATATGATGATTATACATTAATTAAAAAAAAAAGCAGGGTGCACCTTGGAATGGGGTTGGGACAGGGGTGGGCGGGATGGGTCTCTGGAAAAAACATTTCCACGGGGGCTGGCAGGTGAAGGACCAGGAGAACCTAAGGATGGGGTTTCCTTGCAGAGAAGTCTGGAAGGCCCAGGGCACTGGGACAGCACTGAGAGGGGGCCGCCTTGCTACCACCCACGTTTTCCCCAGGCGCCCTGCCAGTCTACTCCTCTTTGGACCCTAAATGAAATATCCTGGCTTCTTTCCATCCCGCCGAGCAGGGGCAGTGGTAGGAGCGCACACTTTGGGGCGCACGGGCCTGGGTTCCATGGTTGTTAGCTATGGGACTTGGGCAGGTTGTCGAAGCTCTCTAAGTCTCAGTTTCCTTTTCTGCAAAATGACACTAATAATGTCTATCTCAGATAATTGTTTTAAATATTAAAAGAAGATATATTGATAAAACACTTAAGGTTTAATTTAAGGTTAAGTTCTCAATGAATTGAAACAACATGATCACCACCATCACCTTCAATCATCATCATCACCACCATCACCACCATCACCACCATCTCCATCATCACCATCACCTTTACCACCACCATCACCATCATCACCATCATTGCGACCATCTCCATCATCACCATCACCACCAGCATCGTTATTACCACCACCATCACCATCACCTTTACCACCACCATCATCATCATCATCACCACCACCATCACCACCACCACCATCATCACCACCATGGCCATCACTGCTGGGTCAGTCTGCCCAAACGCTTAGTACTCCTCTGGTGGTCTAGGCAAGGGTGCAAAAAAGAGAGTGTGAGAGAGGGGGTGGGACCAAAGACTGGCCTCTACAAAATCTGACCACAGATTGCTCATGCGGTGTGGGGTGTGGTGGGTGGAGATGAGGAAGAAGGAAGTGGTGGTAGGATTAACATGAGAGTGGATTCTGAATTCCTTCACCCAGCAGGGATCTATGGTGGGCCTTCTGAAAGTTCAGGTGCTACGTACAGCGTGCTGGGCAGGCCCGTCAGACTCAGGCTCCCTGACATGGAACAGGGAGTCAGGAGGGTCCGGGGCCCTGGGCTGCCCAGGGGTGAGGCTGATGGGAAAGAGGATTAAGCGTCCTTTGTGATGAAGTTCTCAGTTCAGAGAGTGTCAGACTCAGAGCACAGTGAACTGGCTGTGTGTGTGGTGTGTGTATATGTGAGTGTGTGTATGTATATATGTGGCGTGTATTAGGTGTATGTGTGTATATGTGTGAGTGTGTATCTGTGTGTGTGGTGTGTGTGTACCTGTGTGTGTGTGTGTGGTATATATAGATGTGTGTGTGTTTATGTGTGAATGTGCATCTCAGCGTGTGTATGTGTGTATCCGTATGTGGGGTGTGTGTATCCGTATGTGGGGTGTGTG